>NW_017257260.1:295752-362156 GCF_001594055.1 Mycetomoellerius zeteki | reverse complement strand
AAAATTCATTCTCCAAGAAATTTAGAAAACGGTCCCCATTTAATCTTGCAGGTAAAAAAAACATTTTTTTTCGATTTCTCTGAAACGGAGCAAAAACAAGCATATGTCTATAGGACTTTTTTTCTTAGTTTTTTACTCCTCTACACGCTCCCGAAGTTTTGCGATTTAATTTGGAAACACCCTGTATATAAAGTAAGAATAATTATAATATAAATACAGTGTAACATTTATTATATTATATGTTACTCCTATGTTATATGGCATTTATACCATATATTGTGTTTATGGGATTATTACTTAAATAATAATCAACATTTGAGAGCATTTTTCTCATTGCTATATTCTTATGAAGTTATATCGTATTAGTTTATTAAATGAGAAAATGTGATATAATATTACTGATAAGATAAAAGTACTACTGTTACCTGCCAGTATGGCGATTGTGGTTTTACTTTTCTAGGCTAAAACTACATAAGAACATTCGCGCGTTATATTACATAAATACTGATTACATAAAAACTGACGTCTATAATAATCTTTCTTTAATACATAAAAAAAATCATAACGTAACATTAAATGTTATGATGACTTTTTTGTGTATTAATGTAAAGTTTATTAATATGTACAAACTTCACTTTATGATCAGTCCTAATGCTCCGTTCTTTGTCCGTAACCAGCCCCACTCGCCATTTTTTATTCAAGAAAATACAGATTGAAGAGTAAATTTAATCAGTATACTTATTCTAATAAAACGTAATATAACTGAATGTACTTACTTACATAAAGAAATATACAAAAGAATAACATACCTCCAATTTATGTTTCTAATATTATATAATAAATAATTCACCAATGAAACATTTACTTCCAACAATTAAAATCATATAAACAGAGTACCGTCTTTTACAGTTCAATTATGGCTGTAAACTAAGCAGAATAGTAGAATATCATAAGGATTATTCCAGCTAATGCTAAATATTCATAGAAAGTTCTATTTTTATTCCCAATGTGCCCACTATTCCGGAAAAAAATCGTCACAGTAAATGTCGTTGAAATGTTCAGAATATTGTATGAATACTCCTTGTGTATATCACGAATATCACTCGCGAACGAACAGTATACTTCTCCGCCGATAGAAGGCCACAGCGGAGAGCATTTACTCGTAAACAAGAATTACTTGGGAGAGAATATAAGGAACGCAGCATTTCGTCTGTAAAATGAGTCAAAATTTGAGCTCCAAGGTGAAAGCACATGAAATATGTTCTTCATAATACAGTTGGTTTAAAAAGTAATTCAGGGACACACAAAGAGACCTGGAATTTCTGGAAAAATTAAAATTTTGTAAAATATATATGAAACATTCTCGGAATATGTAACGATATGTGTAAATGGAATTTTTAAATATTTGAATGTTGAGAGAGAGAGAGAGAGAGAGAGAGAGAGAGAGAATTTATATTCTGTAAATATTCCGGAATACTCTTAAAATGTCTTTTTATTTTTATTTTAGTAATCTTTTATGAATATTTCAAGAATATTTAACGTTAGAATTCTTAATATAATATTATACTTATAAAAATGTACTGTCCTTTTTCTCGCTGAAAGAACCAACTGTAGCAACTTATTCCTCTCATAACAACTAATCCCAATCTCTCCTATACATTATAAAACTATTGTCTTAATTTTCTACTGGGTCATCAAGTATGAAATGTTTTTCATTTCATTATTATTAATATGAAATGTCTACATGTTTTTAAAAAAATTTGAAAATTATATCATTCAATAGAGCAAATTTTCAGCTTCAAGAATCTGTTTTTTCAATTGCACGATGTGTTTTGACGGACTTATGAGCAATTAAAATCAAAAAGTTTAAATATATTTAATCCGCAATAACTCAGTAACAACAAATCTTAGGATCAATTTTAAAAAATGATTTTATAGGGAAAGCTTTGAACCCAGACAGCACAAAATACTAAAAGATAACAAAAAAAAATCTTTTTTAAGTGGTCTTTTCGAAAAGATGTCTGAAAGATGACGAAAAGACATCGTTTTTAGATTGTCTTTTGAGCAGGACGAAAAGATGTCTATAAGACATCTTTTAGTTTTGTCGAAAAGATAACTTAAAAAGGATATTTTTTCGTCATCTTTCTATGGTTGTCATTTTCGCAAAGCAAAAAGTCAACTGAAAGATATCTTTTCATATTGCCAAAAAGACAACATCGAAAAGATATTTTTCCATTATTTTGATACTTTTTATCACTCATTCGCGAACAGTACGCGGGATCGCCACCAGACGGACTGGAGTTCAGTTTCTCGTATTTGAAAATCATACAAGATAGAATAAAAAGTGTAGCATTATGAGAATCATACAAGATAGAATAAAAGGTGCAGCATTATGAGAAATTTTACTCGTGTTCTCTAATGAACACTATAAAATATTTTTTTGAAATCGAGTCCCCAAAGGGGGGATTATGTGATGAAAGATAGTGACTCTTGCACATATAGGACACGGCAAACATTGCAGGACCCAGAAATGGGATGTATATTGTCAGTCATACAATTTCATTTCGTTTTGTGTAAAAATTAATTTAGGAATTCGATGTTATTAAACGTTATATGTGCCAAAATATAAAAACTAAAAGAAGTCTTGAAGAAGACTAAAAGATATCCAAAGAAGTCATCTTTTAGTTATCATATGGATAAGACTATAAGATAACTAGCAGTGCGACATCTGTCATCTTTTAATCACCTTTTTAGACAACCTTGTGCTTTCTGGGAACTTTCACGATAGAAAGTTGAAAATTAAAAAAAGTTTTTTTTAACGCGTGACAAGCCCGAAAAGTAATAACAAAATTTTTCATTTTATCTAGCTTATAGTTTGTTACATATAAAAATTACCAAATTTATAGAAATTAAAAAAATATAGTTATCTTTCAAAAGTACAGATTTTAAGCTTTAAAAATCTTTTTTTAAATCAAAATTTTGTTTTCGTTTGTGTTTAACGAAGTTACTGCACGGAGAGAAATCTGTTACGATTTTGGTATGAACAGCCGATACTACTATCGCGTGGCATATTTCAATGCGCTAATAGCGCCATCGTTCTATCAGTTTATGTATGAAATCGTGCAATCATAGTACGAAGAAGCTCTATAAAAAAAGAGAATGAGATACGCGCACTGATCGTACCAACTTTTTACGATAACCGCACGAGCGCAGTACACATAAAGTATCCTACTAAAGCATCGTGCGAAATTCGCTCGAAACCCGTACGATTTTCGCATGGGTGCTTATCGATTTGACAGCCGAATTTCTAAACCACGCTTCCTGCATTGTGCGTCAAAAATTAAACAATATCTAAAAATGTGCTAATTAAAAAATTTATCAGGAAACAAATTCTAATGCTTGAATACATAAATCATCAAATAATTGCTATTATAATAGTATCTCTCTCTCTCTCATTAAATAAGAAAATTTACGTTCATAATCACATTATGTATGCATTTATAAAGATTTCAAATAATAGTACACAACGCGCGAATATATATTAATTTAATTATCTTTTAATAAACCTCACAATATTTGCTGCTGCAATATTTTTCACTTTCATTAATATTGTTTAATTTTTGACACACAATGCAGGAAGTGTGGTTTAGAAACTCGGCTATCAAACCGACAAGCACTCATGCGAAATCGTACCGGTTTCGAGCGAATTTCGCACGGTGAAATAGGTGCTTTAAGCCCGATCTACAATTGCGTAAACGTAATTATAAATGGTTGTGAAATGTTGTAAAGCAAAGTTTTAACCTGCTACTCCCGGTTGTAAAGTGTGTTGTGAAAGATGATTCAACTTTATCTTTCACAACTACGACTGCGTAAAACGTAAGAGTGAATCAATCAGAGTGCTGTCACGTGTCTACATTGTTATCGTCCTTTTTGTCTCGACGTATGGAAATGAGTGCGAAGTGTCTTTTTCATCCTTTATTGTGTTCATTTTATGATATATTATTTGACGAATTTATTATATTACGAATATATTATGTTACGAGTATGGAATACGGAGAAAGTGTTGTGAGCAATGCTCAATTTGAAGATGAAAGTTCGTTGAATCTTTACTCGATTGTAGATTAATAACGTATGTTGTACAACATTTACTGCTACTACTACTCCCATAACCTTACGTCTACATTTATGTAATTGTAGATCGGGCTTTATGCGTACTGCGCTCGTGCGGCTATCGTAAAAAGCTGGTACGATCAGTGCGCGCATCTCATTCTCTTTTTTTATAAAGATTCCTCGTGCTATGATTGCATGATTTCATGCATAAACCGAACGATGGCGCTATTAGCACATTGAAATATGCCACACGATAGTAGCATCGTCCATGCCAAAATCGCAACAGATTTCTCTTCATGTTGTTATTAATAGTAATTCGAAAAACGAACATTTTATACTTAACCCTTAAACTGTAACGTTCGAAAAAAAAATTACATTATTAGTAACGCCGGTCTGACAGACTGCTATCGTGCTTCCGTGCTTATCGTACTAATTTTTTATAAGTTCTTTATAATAAAAAATATATGTCTTCAATTATTATGAATACTTGTAGATGGGGAAGTGGAAGAAAAATGTTTTAATATGAAAGTTAGTAAAAAAATCTCATATATGAAAGAAATAAAATATATTTCAACGATAGCAAACATGGAATTTAAATTTAAATTTGAATAATGAAAAAAATAATTTTTCTTACGAATCTTTCTTATGCAAAATATTTAAAAAAGACTCTCTGAACTTTTAAAGACATTTGGCGTACCAGTCAAACAATGTATGCACACCTTTCGCGAGCACTGTAAACAAATTGGTATCTCACACTTTGTGCATTTATATGATGTTTTACGCTTCAAATTTATAATCACATAACGTGCATGTTTGTCTTTTTCGAGGATATCAATTCGTACATTATGGGTGTTTGTCTGTGGCTTATTTACTGATATTAAAGTATCTTTTACCACATTAAGTTCTTTATAATTTTTTGGGCGCAATTGTCGAGTTTCCATACTGTTAATAAAAGAAGTTTGAAGTTAAAAAAATATTTTAACTTCAAAATATAATAATAAAATATAACTCTACAAATTATAAGCATACCATAAATAAGAGTTAAAACATGTAAATAAGACGTAGATGAAGAAATACATATATGATCAATATTGCGGAAAAGTAACGTAAACAATATTCCCGGTCTGTGGGACCACTATAATTTTACAACTATCCCATATTATACGTTCACAGCGAAAGACAACAGAACCACCGCAATGCTTGGTGGGAACAAATAATATACGAAGGTACTATGAGTTTAAAGTGCGTCTAACGAATGTCAAGGAAATTATTGACAAGTAAAGTTTTAATAGCGGTCGAATCTGTGAGACCGGCGTTACGGTTAAAAGGTTAATGACCTGATAATTTATCAACTACATAGGTCATTAACAATATTTATAGCCACCCAGGTAGCATCTATTGGTTCATATACGTTTTATATATATTTTCTAAACGTATCTAATGTTCTACAAACGTTTAAGAAGCGTATATAGAACCAACAAGTGCTCTACTGGGGTAATCACTTATTACAGTTAAGTTTTAAGATTCAAAAATCATTGAATTATTGATTTATATTAAGAAATATTATATTAAGAAATTATGCTACAGATATACAATCTCGCTCGCTTTCGTTCTCAATATATACGCGATCACTAATGCGATTTCACGGACGCGTACATGTGCAATAACGAAGGCTTAGGTCAGCCTTTCATGTGCGCACGCTGCGACTGATTACGTCTTGTCCACACACGATTCGCATTAATTCAGTTTGTCGCTTATATTTTTGCATTCATCACACCCCTCTCAAGTTTCCGTTTCTGATTGCATTTTCGATTTTGATGCGAGTTTCAGTTATAGAAACAAAATTTAGTGGAGAATTTATTATTTTTTTCTCATTATTATCTCGTAATTATTAAATTATTTCAATTTTACAGTTACTAATTTCTTTTATTATAGATGAGGAATTTAAGAATTTGAGGATTTCGTGGGTTTAGGAAAATAGGAAGCGAGGAATCTAAATATGTACTAATCCAATAATATATAGGAACCTCTCGTTTCTGAGCTAATTTCGGGATCGCTACGCGTTATACATGAGAACCAGGCTTAAGACTTAGTCTCGACGGAGTTTCCGACATCGACATCGAGAAAGGAATAGGGAGATGGGTGAAAAGGGGGGAGGGGAGGAAGAAGTCGCGGATTAGTTTCGCTCGCACGTGTGTTCGCTGAGAACTCAATCTAGAGATTCGGTTTGCAGTTCGAGAGACGCGGGATGACGTTGCGACGACGTCGTCGACATCCCTTATAATCGACAGAGAAAGAGAGAGAGAGAGAGAGAGAGAGAATAGTCTAATTATGAAATTCTTAATCAATCGTCTCAATTTGTTTACAACTTTGTAAACTTGAGAAGCCTCAGATTTAATAATTTATTGGTCATAGGAGGATATCACTATTTAATAAAACAAAACATCAGAAAGAATACTTTGAAAAATTTGCAATTAAAGTTTCAGAAGAGGATTATTTTTCATTTTAGACATACTTTGTCATATTACAACTATAATTTGTGTGAAGTTTTATTATGATCAAAATTAAGTATATATCATTAGAATATTTAACCCTCAGAAGAATTATTTAGTAATTGTTATTCTTAATAAGATATTTATAGTTAAATATAAGATTTATTGCGGAAAAGCTGTAAATTAGATCATTGACAATTTATTAAATAGTTTTCTATTATGTTTATTTAAACTTAATTGGAATTTTTTTTAATCGCTATATACGAATATATCTGATGTCAAAATTTATAAATTCAAAATTATAAAAGATATGTATACATAAATTTTCACAACGAATATTTTTTTAATTTTGATGTCAGTCATATTGAACCCATCATTTTGAATTTGTCAATTTTGACATCATATTCGTATTTTAGGGCTAAAGAAACTCTTAAATTTAAATACATGTAATTGACAACTATATATATGTTTGATGAAATATTAATGTAACCTAAGTCACAGCTTTTTCGGAATAAACCCTATATTTTCATATCATATTTTCTTAACCATAACCCATAATGAACACTAAAAGGTACTTGTTTTAAACTAACCTTGAAGTAAAGTAATATTAAATATCAAATATAGAGTTACATTACGAAATACATCTAGCATTTTGCAATTTTAAATGTAATATATACATACAATAAAATATATAATATATACTTTTATGTATTTGATAAGTTAAGTGAATTTTAAGTTCTAAATTGTAAATTATAAAAATATGTATCAATAAGATAATTATATATTATGTGATTTAACTATAATATATAACGAATATAATTTATGACGGTGAAAAACCTTTGCATAGAAATGTCGCATCTACTTTCCACCTCCAAGAAAAATGAAGAAGCATCATAGCAGAGTTTTTACTGCATACTAACCATTCAGTGACACGATATAAATATCTCGGAGTTATCTTCGGACTGACATTCAGGCCCAAACGTTTTGAATATGGAAGGAGATGTGATTTTACATGACATTTTAAATAACCTGAGAAAAAATGTTGTTATATATATAACATTTTTTCTCAGGTTATTACCCTTTAGAATTATTTTCGTTTTAATTTAGATCGATGATCACATCTCCTTCCATATTCAATAACACACATATTATATAAATATATAATTATATATAAAATATGTCAATTTTATATATAATTACATATAATTTTATATAATTTTACACATATAATTATATATCAGAGTTGGTAAAAATTAATGTTTTTTTTTTAAATAAAATATTGTGTTTCTTCTTAAATATGTTTTTAATGCTTCAAATATGCTTTAAACAGTACTTAAAAAAACATTTAAAACATCAACTAAGCATGTTTTAAACTGTTTAAAACACGTTTAAAACATGTTTTTTTACCAATTCTGTTATATAGTATATAAAACAATTTTTTCCCGGAAAAAGAAATTAATACATTAATTTGATTACAAATAAATCAGTACCCAATATAAATAAATCAATAAATAAAAATAATAAAATACATTAATTAAAATTAATATCAAAATAAACATGGCATTAATCTACAAATCAAAATGATTTTTAAAATTATAAATCTATTGTCTATTCAAATCTTGAAAACAGTAATATCGAAATGTGACTATAAGGACGTTTCAGCAATGCTACGATAAAATGATTTATTTAGCAAAAGTAGCGGATTTTTATTGGAAACACGTCGTAACTGGATATCGACAAGTACTCAGATTTTAGGTTGGGGTAGAAATGGAATTGGGAGCAGGGGTATAGCAGTGAGAAAGCCATGAGATGAATTTTAATAAAAAACTGCCGATGTGCTCCGTAATAAGTTACTCAGTTTAAGCTTATGCAATTGAAAGTTTTTTCCGTTCAAAAATGATTTAATAACGAACTCTACAAAGTATTTTTTGTAACTTAATAATAATTATCTCTAAAAATTTCATGTGTTAATTATGATTTAATTATAATACAAAATTAAATGTAAAATAAAATACAAAACTTATTATACAGAGTATAATTAAAATAAAGTAACAAACTTCAAAGCCGAGCTCCCACAACAAGACATGAAAAAAAGTTTATATGTTCGCAAAACTCACTGTTACTAAGATACAGCTCAAAATGTTTCCTAATAAGGGAAAATAAGAAAGTAATGCTCATTATTTAATATTATTTATTTTCAACTTTCAATTATAAAAATGTTCGAAATATTTCCCATTTGATTTAATATACGTTTAGACACTTCGGATTATGGACTGTCGCATTCTTTCAAAGATCCCGGAGCAATTGCAAATGGTGTCACGAGCATCAAAGATGCGTTGGCGTAGCATATCTTCATTGGCGATTGGAACTATATAAGAACTTCAAGTATTTCCACTAAAGACATAGGACGGTATTCATAGTCCCAACAATTTTTATCAGTACTTAAAAACAATCCGACAATCCTCAAAGGGTTCAATATTTACTTCAATTTCATAATTCTAATTTATAACTTAACGAAATTTGCATATTTAAAGTATGTGAAAGACAAAGAGATAGTGCGATAGAGGAAAAAGGTGAGAAACGAACGTGTTTTTATAAACGTGAATGTGTTCGATATCAGTAGGCGCCCCGCACGTAAAGCGCCCGCATTATACCGTGAGCGCCGCTCCTGTCCGTCTCCTGTACGAGGCCCGTGATACGCTATCTATTTCCTCTTGTAATTTGAAAACTAAGCTTCAGACAAAATTTTCGTAAAGGAAAAGTCGTCTTAGAATTAAGTCAGAAATACGTCTTTTTAAGGATACCTGGGTTATTCCGGATCACCCTGTACATCGACGCCTGAGCCGTAAAAGGTGCTATATCTAAAAAAAAAAAACATAAAGAAAGGTCTATGTCAAGAAATGAATGAAAGGCGATCTATTTCTCATAAAGCATGAAGATCGGTCTATATCGGAACGCATACGAAGTACGATTTATATCGAGAAAGCGAAAAGAACGGTTCAAGTTGTATGAAATTAAAGAAGAGGTTAAGTCGTGCGCTTCTTGGTAGAGGGATAAATGGAATGAAACTGGCGTCGCGTGAAAAGTCGTAAAATATGTATATTTTAAAACAGGAAATGTTTATTTTATGTAAGTAGTGAAAAGGAGACATCTTTTTTTCAAACTTTTTTTGTTAATAACTTTTTAATCAATAACGAGCGACGGAAAAGGTCAATAACCTTGATCTCCTTGAAGGTACAATCTAAACTTGCCAATATTTGATATTTTAACACCTCACATAAATTCATATTTGTACACCAAACGTTTATATACAAGGTGCCCTAGAATGACTGCCAAATATTTCGCGTGCTGATAGAGCGTACTACACTGAGTCGAAAGTCCTCTACTATTTTGCAATGTTCGCAATTCTCTGCTTCACAAACACAAATTCATTTCTTCAAAAACATAAATTCGTTGCTTTAAAAACACAAATTCACTATTTTATAAACAAATTTACTGCTTTAAAAACACAAATTCACTGCTGATGCGTGTGCTTAAAGTAGTGTTTTTGAGGCAATGAACTTATGTTTTTAAAGCAGTCAATTTTTGTTTTTAAAGCAGTGAATTTATGTTTTTAAAGCACTAAATTTGTGTTTATGAAGCAAAGAATTTGTGTAATTAAAGCAGAACGTATACCATAGCGCTATATTGAGTCGAAATGACAGATATCTTAATCTCTAAAGTCTTGAACTTTAACGCTTAACTCGATTCACGAGGCCGACAGCCGCATTTTTCAGCTCTTATTGAGATACGATAATCGCGATACTGAAAAACTTGATTCACATAAAGTTACACGGTGAGTCTCGTGCTAATCGCTACGCGTTCTGTTAGCGCCGAGATATTATCGTGTCTCCTGATAAAGAATTTACAACGTCATTACCAAATTGTTGTTATAACAAAGTAACAATCAAAAATAACGACGTTACAAGTAATGCGTACTTCCTTTCTTTGATGTATATTACTAATTTGTATACATAATGCCTGTATAATTTCAATATACATTTCATGTTAATACAAACGTGTAGTATTGTAGAAAAAAAATTCTTTTATTGCAGAAAAAATAGCACCACTTTGGAGAAATTCCATTTTCAAATCTCGAGGTTGCAATTATACTCCGAAGATTCAAAGTATGTGGACCAATTACTTCATGAGATGGCGACCAAGTCGATTCTTCATGTCGGTGAGTAGAATAATAGGTAAAACTACAGAAAAGGGGAGTAACCGCCGATGACCTTGACCTTGACATGTGTTGTTAAGGTCATCATCCTGAGTGACTTTCAATAGGTTTTAGCCATCGCTCGTCATTCATTAAAAGAGTTATTAACAAAAAGTTTGAAAATAATATTTTATTTCTGTTACATATAATATTAAAAACTATGCTATATCCTTCCTTGCTTACGTAATGACTTTTCACGCGAAGCAGCTTTCACCCCACCTCCACCCCTGCTTTAGGGGACGACTTCCATACGAAGAGACTCTCACCTCACCTCTCCCTATGGGGTGTACGACTTCCATGCGAAGCGACTCCCATCCCACCTTTCCCCCTATCAAGGGGCAGTTGACTTTCCATGCAACTTGGCGAGATGGGATGGAACTCGCTTCGCATGGAAAGTCGTGTGTCAAGGTCATCGGCGGTTGCTCCCCTTTTCTATAGTTTTAACTAATATTTTTATTTATATTGAATTATGAGTGATAATAGTTTTATGCCCATCCTATATTATAGTTTTAACATTTATGGAATAGACTTAACAAGAAGATCTTTACATAATAATGATACTACAAATTTAAACAAAATGAGAAAGCAAACATTGATGAAGACAAATGAATAAAACTTTTATTGTAACAATTAAAATTCTGTTCCATTTCTATCAATTGAGAATTAAAAAAATTTATTTAATTAGCTATGATGAAGAAATAGATAATTATATGGTCTAACTACCCATATAGCACAGAAAGTTTTCAGAAATATCTCAGAAATATTTCAACTGAAAAGTGAAACATTTCGTAAAAATTGAGAAATATGTCTGAGACAGCTCTGGAATATCAAAATGTCCGCGATTCTTGCACATAAAATCTGTTGAAAAATTGATGAAATATTACAGAAAGAATCTGCAATCTTTTTGAAATGTTACCAAAAAATTTTTAGTGTTTCAAAAATGATATTTAAATATATACTTGATTGATACTTAAATAATATTTAAATTTATTATGTCGACATATAATAAATTTAAATATTATGTAAGTATCAATTAAACATATATTTAAATATCATTTCTGAAGTAAGTACTTAAAATTTATTAAGAGTTTTGTAATCTGTTTACAGATTACAAACTTGTTGAAATAAACTTAAAGTATTTCTCAAAAATGGTAATTATATCGCTAACTATTTTGATTAATTAATCACATTATAATGAATAAGCACATATACAATTGATCTTCAATAATTCTTTTCTCAAATACTATCAACTTTACACTGCAAGAGACAAAAATTGTTTATTTTCTTTTCATAGAACTTTAAGAATTTTTTCAGAATTTTTTATCAACCTTTTAGTATTGCATTTTCATATTATCAATTATTTTTACCAACATGAGAAAATACGGTATTAAAAAATTCTGAAAAAAATCTCAGAACTCTTTATGAGAAGAAAATAAACAATTTTTGTCTCTCGCTGTTTTTTTGTAAAGTTGATAGTATTTGAGTAAAAAATTATTGAAAACCAATATTCAGCGATTTAGTAAATAATATCTTATTAACTATCACGAAAATGATACAGGACTTTTTGACTCACTGTCAGTTTAGTCCGCTTTACCTGCCTACAAGCGGCAGAATTATCAAACATCCTATATACATAGATAATATGTTACATAAAATTTACAGATTTCTCTTATTATTCAATTTGTATTAATTAATAATAGTTTAATACACATTCCTGATCACAAAATTGCTAATAGCGGCGTATGTATACTTATTCAATAATATATTGTCACACAATATGGCGACTTGCTCGGACAAACCTAGTTCTATTTTTCGCTAGATATATCGATTTCACAGTCCCGACTGTTAATCTCGTGAATATTGCATATTTAATTCAGACCACAGACGACGGACGTTTTATTATTTGACCGCGACGAATCCTCGACGAATTATTGACTCATGTTACTTATTGAAGATTTTTTTATGATACAAGCTCTTCTCTCTCTCTCTCTCTCTCTCTTTCTCTTTCTCTTCTCTCTCTCCCTTTCTCCTCTTTGAAGAATCACTAGTTTAAACATATAAATATTATTATCTCTCTATACAGTGAATTATTTTAATTACAATGTGCAGTAACGTGAGTTCTTCTTTATAAATTCAATTATATTTTGTTTTATATCAAACGATTTTTTCCTTATTATATTCATAAAAAAGTAAGATATTAACGAGAAATAAACGTTTTATGTCAAAATAAAATATGTAATCTCTTTAAAAATTGTTAACTAGATTGGATCTTAATTGGATTATTTTATTATTTGTGTTTATATATAAAGAATATTCTCTTAAAGTGAATCAGTGACTTCATTGCTACACTTATAACTGATGTAATCATCAGCGAATATTTACTGCCTTTCAATAATAATACACTGATTCATTTTTAAAGAGCAAGAGAAAATTAAATGTATGTAAAAAAATCATACGGTTTCATTTAAAGGAATGTCTGTCTAATTAATCATATTAATACTTTTTAAAAAATGCATATTACAAAAATTTGTTTTATGCATTACCTTTCTCTTCAAACTGTAAAACTTCCATTTAAAATATTTTTAAAGATGAAAAATAATTGAAATATTTAGGATAATTCATTAAAATATTCACCTTATATAACTTCACCTTATATAATTAATTACACGTACTGTAGTATAACCAATAGCTACACTAATTATAATATATATTTGATATTTGATATATTCAATATACATATTTAGAAATGTATTATTATTATATTAATGTTATAGTTTCACATCAATTTTCGTTTTGTACCAGGTGGTATAAAATAATAATTGTTAGCTAAATACGTTTACAAAAAGTGCCAAAGATCTAAAGATTTATTATGATTTTTTGTTATAGTTCAAAAAGACGGTGGTACACAATTAAAACTAGTTATTGATTACGGCGACAACATGCAGGCATTGTTTAAACCGATGCGGTAAGTATAAACGTTAATACGTATTATATTTAATATTAGTATTTCTTATTCTTTCGCCTTAAACTAAAATATTATATTAATACAATGATGAGATATTAAAAAATTTTATCTAAATAAAATGTACGTAGCTTTATATAAGTACTGATGACATATTAGAAAGTAAATATGAATATAAACATAATTTACAATAAACATCTCAGCGCGCATAAGGCAGCTTCTATAACTTGGAATAAGATTGCACAGATCTGTTCCCTGCTCATGTGCGTGCGTGCGTGCGTGCGTGCGTGCGTGCGTGAATGCATGCGTTCAGTTTTTAACCAAAATCTTTAAAAGTCCGAGTTGTCTCAGATGGCGTTATAGCATGTCATATGGTACATTGATCCATATCTAGGATTTTATACAAATGCATTTGATGTGTAACAGGCGTCCCAGAATGTTGGCCACAGAAGAAGGATTTCAATTATGTTCTTCAATGATTTTCTCCTCACCCCGAAAACCTCTTTAAAATAAAAAATCTTAAGGCTTGGACGTAACAAGATTACAGTGGAAAAAAAAAGAATCTTGGCGTGCGTAGGTCACATTAATTGCATTTCCATGAATATATTATCTGTCAACACTGCATTGTGAAACACTGTATTTGCATTATGAAAAAGTTAAAATAATAGATATATTATATTATATATATATGTATATATAGATAGATAGTGACATATAATATGTGAGACATGAAATTCTTTATGTCCTGTTAATTTAATATAGGGTAACTCCGGTAAATACGCCGCGCTGGGATTCACGCCGCAGAAGTCAGAAAAAATAGAAGGAGTGTAAGGAGGTTTTCTCGCAACTACTCTGTTACATGCCTTTATGTTATATTAGTATTGAGTTATAATTTCAGCTTCTTACTGTTAATGTTAATGAAAATATTGTGAGTTGAATCGATTTGTCACTGTAATAAGTAGCATCATCATAAATTATAATCTACATAAAACGATTGCTGTTAGCATAGGGCGTGTAAAAGACCTAGTGGTTACTTTATGATACATACGTGTAGAGGAATAGTAAAGCATATTGTATAACAAAATACAAGTGCTTTGCTTTCGTATTCTTTGTTTAGTTTGTTGTCTTCTACATCCCACCTGTTTGAGATATACGGCATTTTTAGTAGGCGGAATTTATGCTTTGGACATAAATCCCGCCAAAGTGCGTAGATTGAAATCAGTGCACTAAATGTAATAAACGCATTACATGAAATATGTACCACTTGTCATAACACTTATACATATATAGGAAGATTGTAATTATTATTTATTACTTCATATACATATTTATCACTTTTATTCCTTAATAAAACTGTATAAACGCATTTTATAAGTTATTGTATTATTTTACATCTTATTTATATGCATTATTTGTAAATTCTTCATGAGCCGTACATATCCCCCTTACTCCTATAGGAATTCCCACCTCTGGGATATATGGCAAAAATGCAAGGGTTTCAAAAAGTTTATTTTTTAATACGAAAAATAAATATTTCGGATTTCTAATATTTTTTTTATAGTAGTACACAGTACAAAGTTTTTATTGATATAGTTCATTTATTTTACACATAGTAAATAATACTTAATAAATTAAGTTTTTGATAGGTGCGGCGTATATACCGGCGTACCCTATAAAAATTCAAGCGCTCATATAGTTTATTCTTCCTATCAAGCGCCGTACGTTTATTCTTCCTATTTGTAATATTTTGAATTGATTTTCTCGTACAGGTGAACGCGTATATGCATGCATGTACATATATTCTAATTAGATATCATTATAGCACAAATTAGGAACAATTGCATGCAAATTACGAGCGAGAGGTTAGCTTCTATGACCCGTGTGAACGATGGCGGTGAAACCACAGAATGTCGCAAAGTTCTTGGCGTATCTTGGGATCACAGGCAGACAGCGCGTAAAATTATTTGGGCAGTTTGTCGGTACAACGGCGCCGTGAGATGTTACCATGATAGCATCCAAGTTAACATTAAAGTATTGCTCAAATCGCTGTTTTAAATTCATACACAATCTATACGCAAATTTGCATTTCTTTCTACTTAGGTTACTAGAATTTATTTTAAATAAATTAAAATTCAGATTTAAATAAACGTTTAAAAATAAACGATTAACAATTTGGATATATTTCATAAAGTAAATGAAATAAAAAAATAATCCCTTATAAACCAACTCAACTATTGTTTTAATGTTTGTAACTTCTAAGTTACATTTACATTTATAATAAAAATATCTTAAATAAAAATGTTCTCCTTCTTTGCATATAAAATCTAAAAGTATAAAGTTTTATATAGGATTTTTCATCCAAAATTTCAAAATGGATTTCTTCCTTCTAAAACGAAGGCAAAAACAAAAGATAATATACAATAATTTTATCATCGCAGGATATTTTTTATCTTTTGCACATTACCTACTTTTTAATGATAGAATCTTAAATCTTAAATCAATTTAAAGTTGATTTCTTTTTAGTGTGAAAATGGAAAATTAATTTCTCAATTCTTAACATCATTGTAATTACGTTAAAATTCAAAAATTTACATTTTTTTTATTAATCGCTTATAATTTAAAAATTATTAATGTAACGGTACCAGTCAGTAAATGGTTTTTACTTTAAATTAAGGCAATTTTCTTTAAAGAATTGATAGCTAAAAGAAATGTGCAAAAAATGACATTTTATATACATTATATAATATTTGGTAACACGCGAGCACACACACATGAGTTGAGGGTAAACCATAACCACTAGAAATGAGAAAATAAATTCTTAGTCTATTTAATCTTGTTCCCCCAAAATATAAACATTTTCGTGTTTCAATAATTCTTGTTATATATATTATATATTGTATTATCATAACGTTCTAGAAATTATATATTTCTGTAACGACATTATGCTCAATGTGTAATAAGAATGATTAAAGTACAAAAAAAGTAAATGAATAAATAACATGAAACTTATATACATATTTTAAACGTAAACTGTAAGATAAAATATGTTAATTTAACATACAGAGTAACTAGAAAGTCGCGGACCAATGAAATATACAGTTTATTTTTCGAATATAATTTCGAATATAATAAGTATGGACAAGTGTGAGTAAATAACTACGCGATAATCAGTTCTTCTTCTTCTTTTTATCATTAGGATTATGTCCTACAGTTACATACTTCTGTTCTCTTGACCTTCTTGCGAGGTAGAAGTTCAGCTCTCGGGCAAAATCGTGATATAAAGACAAGGATATGCTCATTACGTGATAACCCACTGAGCAATCAAAGTGACGTCACACTCGGAGCCAATTAGATCGTCCGAATGGTTCGATTAAACATGGTAGCCCCTGGTCCTTAATGTTTGTATCCGGAGAAACATGATTTCAGTAAAAACGCATAATTGAGTTTGTTTTCCTCTTTAATTATGAATATTACATATGTAATGTCTTGTTCCGTGAAAGGTTGTGGCAATTATTTTCGGAAAACAAAATTGCTTAACGGGAACAGCATAAAATATTTTTCGTTTCCAAAAGATTTTATGATCGCAGCTAAGTGGGTTGTAGCACGCGGAAAACAAAACATTAACATCAAAGAAGGTTAGATTTTTTATTTCTTGTAAATGTATAAATGTAACGAAGTAAACTATATATAATTTTGCTCGTGTTCAGCTATGATATGTTCTCAACACTTCGATGCATCATGCTTCATATTGCCGTCGAAAGAAAAGTACAAGATATTTATTAGTTAAGTTACAGAATATTTTTATTATATATATAGTTTATAAAATATTATTTTAAAACAGAGTTTTCCTATAAACTCGAAATAAAAATGATATATCTGACAAGCATGCTGCTAACAGAAGCTATTTGGAAACAGCAGTTTTAAATTTACCGCTTATCTGTGATGTCACACTTTGACAATTTTGATTGGTCGCATGCGTATAGCATGCACGTGAGCATACCCTTGTCTTTATACCATAGGCAAAATCACCTTTTGGGTGGTCTTCTGAGGGGTCGTCTAAAAGTAGGAATCTCCGATCTTACTCATTTTATTAATCGATCGGGCCCCATCCTGTCCACATGTTCTCTCCGGCGACGTCTCCTCGATCTCATGAATCTCATCACGTCTTGAATTTCGCATTCCTCTCGTATATCCTGACTTCTCTTTCTGTCTCTTAGTATTACATCTTTTATGCTTCTGAGTAGCTTCATTTCCGCTGTTCGCGTTAGTCTCCGTTATCGCGGTTTCGGCTCTGGTTTCAGCAGCATAGGTCAGTATTGGACGTATGTAGGTTTTATACATATATTCTTATTTTATTGTCGATCGACATATACTTGTTATTCCATATCACTTCCCTTAGGTAACCTTAGATATTTGCGCGGCGTTGTTGACTTGAGTGTTTACTTTCTTTGAAAGGAAGTTCCTATTGCTTGTGGTCTCTGTTTTGAGATACTTAAAACTCATGACTTGTTCAATGATCCTATCATATGTCTGTCACACAAAAGTGTCGTCTGCATATCTGAAAGAAAAATTATTATTTTTAAGAAATGTATAGATGGATTTAAAATGCACTAAAAGCAAGCTATTACGCATCTACTTACTCTAAAATTTAGACCGTACGTGCGAGAACACAATCGATAAACTAGAAGACTATATCGGTCGAAGCTGGATCTTTAATGCTTAAATAATTGAATGTGAATTATATACTATATAATTCACATTCAATTATTTAAGCATTAAAGATCCAGCTTCGACCGATATAGTCTTCTAGTTTATCGATTGTGTTCTCGCACGTACGGTCTAAATTTTATATGCATGTACATATGTACATGCATACATACCGTATTTCACAATAAATAATTTGTATATCACAAATTAAATTAAATTGACAAACAATTCTTAATAATTTGATGCAATCAATCAGGCATCACATTAGAAAAATGTTAATGTGCTGAAAAACTGTAATCAAATTAAGCGCGCAGTTCGAATGACTACAAATATGGTATATATGCATGTACATATACAGTATACATACATATCACTGGATGCATTGAATGGTATTTTATATTTTAAATGCTATGCACATTGCATTGTAGAGGTATATCCAGACGAACTTGCATAACCGTATAAACATAGTATGTATAAAGAAAATTATCCAATCGCATTTCCATTATAAATACATGCATGTAAAATATTTAGATAATTTTCTTTATGCATATGTTTATGCGGCTGTATAAATTCGTCTAGATAGACCCTAAGCATTGTTTATTTAGCTTTTATATAACGAGTATCACATTATTATTTACCAATTCTGTAACGTCTAATGATAATATTTTTATCATTATATATAAGTATATATATATATATATAGAATGCAAATTTTTTATATACTGGTGTTTCAGAACACCCATACACCCCACTTAAAAACGAAGGAATGGTTATTTGGAAAAATGTTTCAGACAAAAGTTGTTAGGGATCAAGTAATGCATTACATGGATATATGCGATTAATTTTGTCAATCAAGGTCGACTTGAATTTTTTAAGTGGGAACTCATATCTTTTATTGCATATTCTTGTAGTTTACCTCAAGACGTTTTTGAAACTCGCACGGTCGGTTTTACATTTCTTCGGAGTGTTTGATTAAAATTTCCGACCGTGCGACCTCCATGCAGTACATCTTGACGGGTAATGACGCACATGATATATCATTTTAGCCTTTTTTAATATTCGATGAACAACAATAAAATAATACACAATAAAATAATACATGTGCATCATACATAAAACGGAACGCACTCATGGAAAATCACAGAAAGTATTTACAAAGAAGTTCATTTTCTTTTAAACCTTATCTAAGGGGATACTGGAGTGACAGCCAAACTTAATCGATAGTACACATTTTTTAAATTCCAAATGAAAAATTTCGATAGTAGTGACATCTTTAATTTATTTCTTACATTATTATTCTATCTCACTCAAACGCATACATCTGTCCTTATTTAACATATTGCAACGCCATCTCTTGCAAGATTGAACAACTACTGCTAGACATAATTACTGCTTTGTTTATCATTCCGAGTCTTTGCTCAGCATTCGTAATTTATAGATCGATATAAATCTTTCTTTTAAAGCTTTTAATCTTTGTTTTATAAACTCGGTATTGTTTGTGCACAAAACGCTGGGTGCTGAACTGTTGTTTTATCCATAGGAGCTATAAAACTTTTGTATTAAGCAAACATCTACGTAGGTGACAGCTCTACGTGTTGAAAAAAATTTAAGTTTTTTTTCGATTTTAGTATAAAGTCCATTGCAGCACTTCCGAATTTTGTCTACTTTAATCCTATGAAAGAATTTTTGATTCCGTTAAGTAAATTCGGAGATTTATATCAATGTGCAATGTCCCAACAATTTGATCAATCCAACATCCCCTTAATGAGAGCCCCTAGAGCTGAGATACACTATTGTTTTAATGTTGTAATGTATTGTTTTCCGAATTTCTTCGTCTATCACGTTTAGAAGTAGAATACAATGCTGTATAAAACATCCAAAAATGATGGGACTTACAATTGCGTATAACCAGTACAACGTACAACAGCTAGTGCGCTGCTGTTATAGCAGCATTGGCAGCGACACGTTGAAGAAACAGTAACGAGTCAAATCACATTTGTGTGTAACTATAAACTTATTAAATGTGTAACTATAAACTTAGCTATGTGTGCTTAAGTATTGTAACTACAAAGCATTTTCTGTAATGTATGTGCATGATGATAAAGAATTTAGGAACGTTTGATATTTTTTTAGCTACCTGTACTAATATACGTTTTTAATTTCAGCTAATGAAGTTTTATGCCACAGTGAATGTTTTTTATCTGTAATAGCTAGAGCTTAGCAATAACACTAAGGCAGTAGCTCTTACAGCTAAGTTTAATTCAGCTATTGAAATTTAGCTGCTATTGCCAAGTTATTTTTTTCCGTGTATATTCGTCATTCTTCCTTCGCGATATACTGTGAATGTTTGAGAGTGCAAGAAAAGTAAGAACGAGCTAAAAACGAGCTAAAAATGGACTAAAGGCGGTCCATAATATGACGTGTAAAAACAATAAAAAAATTTTTTAAAGGCCTTATTTGATTTTTTAAAATACCGCAACTGATAAAATTTTATTCGAAACAATAATATCTACAATCACTTCTCTCACTTGGATTTTTTCCACTGACGGAGTTATATGGATTGGATTATATACAAGCGCAATTATATAAGTGATGTCCGGAGCGCACGCTTTGAGCCATACGAAGAACACTCTTGAATAGTTAGCCCACTTCATCATCCTCTTCCTATTGTACCATTTTCTTTCTTTTGTAGCATTTTTCTAGTAAATGATATGACACACACGCCATTGTTCTACATTTTCAGACATGAGTGCCTTCAGCCTCGATATATATTTTCATTATATTTTCTTATAGCTTACCATGAGAGCTTTTCAAAACACTAATAAAATATAATAAAATATTTTTTTCATTAAGTATTTTTCGAGTTATAAGGTTCGAAAGTTATAGTACAGTCGGCATTAGCATTACGCAAGTTATCCGATCGACGATTATTCCTTTTATTTCCATTTTTACATTAAAAATTCATTTTTACGTGAAAATAAGAGGTACAACCTCCAGTGACCTTGACAAATATTATTCAAGATATGATTCTGAACAACATTCGAGAGGTTTTAGCAATCGGACACCTTGCGTAATGCTAATGCCGGCAGTACTGTAACTTTCAAGCCTTATAACTCGAAAAGTACTTATTGAAAAATAACTTTATTATAGTGTTTTGAAAAGCTCTTGACACTAGCTATTAAATTCTGTCATCAAAAGTAGGGTGTTCCATTTAAAGAAATCAATTTGATCTTGACCTGACCTTAACGACGCCACACAAGGTCAAATCAATAGTACTTTTTGTCGGCATTAGCATTACGCAAGTTATCCGATCGACGATTATTCCTTTTATTTCCATTTTTACATTAAAAATTCATTTTTACGTGAAAATAAGAGGTACAACCTCCAGTGACCTTGACAAATATTATTCAAGATATGATTCTGAACAACATTCGAGAGGTTTTAGCAATCGGACACCTTGCGTAATGCTAATGCCGGCAGTACTGTAACTTTCAAGCCTTATAACTCGAAAAGTACTTATTGAAAAATAACTTTATTATAGTGTTTTGAAAAGCTCTTGACACTAGCTATTAAATTCTGTCATCAAAAGTAGGGTGTTCCATTTAAAGAAATCAATTTGATCTTGACCTGACCTTAACGACGCCACACAAGGTCAAATCAATAGTACTTTTTTATGTTCCCCTCCGAACCATACAACTTTTGTTTGAAATATTTTTTCGTACCTACCATAGTTTTCGAGAAATCTTAATGCATTATTTAAAATGGGACACCCCGTATTTATAACATAAAGAGGAAAAATATCCCGTATATTATAGGGTAGAAAAATTTATTTTGGAAAAATTCACGTGTGCTCGTAAAACCTACCACGTTTGCTTCTCGATTCTTTCCGTAAAGAAAATAATTGCGTATAGGGTATACACAACGGGATAAGTTAACAGAAATTTTGAAATTGTATAAGAGAATGAGGTCGCATAATATATTCAGTAAAGCTCTTGACACTAGCTATTAAATTCTGTCATCAAAAGTAGGGTGTTCCATTTAAAGAAATCAATTTGATCTTGACCTGACCTTAACGACGCCACACAAGGTCAAATCAATAGTACTTTTTTATGTTCCCCTCCGAACCATACAACTTTTGTTTGAAATATTTTTTCGTACCTACCATAGTTTTCGAGAAATCTTAATGCATTATTTAAAATGGGACACCCCGTATTTATAACATAAAGAGGAAAAATATCCCGTATATTATAGGGTAGAAAAATTTATTTTGGAAAAATTCACGTGTGCTCGTAAAACCTACCACGTTTGCTTCTCGATTCTTTCCGTAAAGAAAATAATTGCGTATAGGGTATACACAACGGGATAAGTTAACAGAAATTTTGAAATTGTATAAGAGAATGAGGTCGCATAATATATTCAGTAAAACATACAAAACATACATTATTGCATCATTAATGTAAGAATTAAAAATATAGAGTCCAAATATCATGTTTATATGATAACAGTAGGTCTAGAAAATAATTTGGATTTAAACTGAATTCATAACAAAGTATTTGAAAAAAAAAATAAACTAGAATTAAAAATCTGTCTATTTAAGCTTTGCCATGTACTAAAGGAAGGTTAGATTAGGTTTTACTATAAAAATAGAAAGAGAGATAACTAAAAAATTTTAATAAAAATAATGCTACATAATTTCGTAAATCGCATTAATTTTATAATGGAATTTAGAAGTTACTTATATGTCTTTTACATAGCAAAAACAGCAATTTTTCCAAGAAATCAATTTTTCGGAAAAAAACCGAAATTTTTCCGATTTTTTTCCAGTAATTTGAAAAAAGCGGCTTTTTTAAAACTATAATTAGTACCCTATTATATTATATTATATTTATATTGTAGTATTCTATTATACATTATACTGTATTATATTTATACATGTATGTTATAAACATGGGCCAATCTATCCCCATTGTATTTCTAATAGTCGTCGTGTAATTGACATGTAACATTGACGATGCATTAGAATTTCCTCTGTAACCAATATTGGCATTACATTGGGAAATCTTCTAGTCAATGTATGTCCAACGTGAAGCCAATATAAATATTGTACAATTAAATATTGGTTACTGAAAAAAAGAATTACTAAATTTTAATAAATGTTTGTTTCAATAATATTAATATAAATATAAATAAATAATATATAAATATTTACTGAATATAAACATATATTTATTTGATTTAAACATAACTTTTTTATTTTGACTAATTACTTATTACATTTCTGAAAGTAAATATTTCATTAGTACTATTGAAGAAATATTTATCAAAATTCAGTAAATTTTTTTCAGTGTATATATTTATTATATAATCAATATTGGCATTATACATTGGGAAATATTGGTTTATCCCCGATATAACCAATATCCAGCCAATTTTAACCAATGTATAACCAATATACTGTGCTATTACAGTAGTTAGAATAGAAATCGTGCAACAACAATCTACGTTTTGTGCTCTTTTATTGTTTATTTATTTGACGTAGTTCAAAGAGCCAATTACCATTATAATTTGTTTATTGTGGTTACGTTAATGATGATAAGTAGTAAAACAGCGACAATGTAATATTCGTAAGAAATTTTCAGACGCATCTTGTATTGAGATTCTTTCCTCCTTACTCTCTCCTTTTCTTTCTGTATTTCTCTCTCTCTCTCTCTCCGCCCCTCTCTCTCTCTCTCTTTCTCTCTTTATTTTTATCTTTATTTTTACCTTTATTTTTATCTTTATATATCTACATATCTATTTTTCCTTCTTGAAGGTCCACACGAGATTAGAACCCTTTAAACTTCAACTAGGCCGAAGATTCTACGATAAGTGGTTGGCGCTCGCGCGATTTAAACTCTGGTAATAAGTTCGCCAATAAGTTCCCCTAAAAGTTAGCGATTCCATAGTAGAAAATTTCGGCGAAGCGGTGAGCTGGCCGCAATAAATTCCCATTATTCGCTCGGACAAAATTTGCTCAATTCAGGAGAAGAATAAAAGCATTCTTTATGATATTCTTTGTATAATTATATTGTATATACTTATTTGTTTCATGACCTTAAGGTTTGTGTAATAATATTTAAAGAGGAAGACATTAGACATAAAAATATGTCAAATCTCGAAAATTGCTATTTTATGGAAAAAGCTCTATATATTTTACAGAATAACATAGTCCAGATTTAAAGTATTCAACATTAATAATATAATAGTTAAAATTTAGAGTTAATTGTCTCAAATCGGATGCTTGAATAAATAGATTTCTATAAAGTATAGACTTCCTTCTGTAGGATTTCAATCAGAGCTTGCGGAATTAAGAATGCATGTCACATTTTAAAACATTAATAAAACATTAATAAAACAAAAATATAAAAATTTCTTAGATTGTTCTATTACGTCTGAATATTTGTGTAAAAATTTGAATACAATTCACTTATTGGTTTAAATGTTATTCAATTTTTTGTTAATCTTGATTCTTATGTAAAATCGTGTTTTGTAGTACTCATTTGTAAATTTGATAAAAAAGTAACATTTGAAATTAAATCAAATTTTGAATATATACTGATTAAACAATAATAAATATGCGTGCAAAGGTTTATTTGAATTCACTTATTCGTTTAACCCTTTGCGACACAGTGTCCTACATATACATATGTCACTTTTTACCTGAGTTTTTCAAACAGTTTCTAACATATTACTACAATGAAAAGAACATTATTAGTTTTGTAGAACATCAGTTGTTATAAAAAAAACCGTGGAAACACATTCCTATTGTCGACGAAATGTATTTTATAAATAAACAAACTGGAAAAATTCATCCCTTTTTAATAATAAATGTGATTGTGACTAATCAACAATAGCTAATTAGCCGAAAATGAAGTCCGAGAGAGGTTTTTTGGGTCACTGATTACGAATCTGAAGTCAAAATGGCGGATCCAATATGGCGGACAAAAAATTTAAAAAAATTACTTTAAACTAAGAAGCGCCACTAACGGTCTGAATGTTAAAATGTTGAACTATTCTAAATTCATTTTAAATGAATTAATTTCAGAAATTATAATTGCGTGCCGATATGGTTGTTGGACTTTCAACGCAATCAAATCTGAAATATTAATAATCCCCCCAAATTTCTCAACTTAAAAACTGTAATAAACTTATTGCGAAAAATAATGCCTCGGCCGGGAGTCGAACCCGAATCGCTTGCATTCCGTGCGAGCGTCCTAAGCCTTTAGACTACCGAGACCTTAGCAATATTCTTCGCAATAATCGATATGTAAAGAGAGTTACGCATTTTCGGCGCGCGTGTATAAACAATAATAAGATTGGAAGACCGCTTATGTATTATTGTATTTACTTATATAATAGTGTGCATGTATTATGTTGTATATTGTGTATTTATTTCATTTAAAATATGAAAGTGTTATAAAGAGTTATAAATTACGAGTTATAATTACGAGTTAAGAATTATAATTTATAAAGTGCTATAAATTACGAATTAATAATTATTAATTGATTATTAATTTAAATATAATAATATATATAATATAATTGTAGTATCTCATTACCACGTGCTACAATAGCCTATGCGTGTGAACACAATGAGAAAAAAAATGACGTCGTGATCACGTATTGCTGTATAAGGCTGTGTTCCAAATTTACTGCCAGCACAGAAAATGCTACAGTTTACGTTACGTACACTATAGATTTTCAGTACTGGCAGTCAATTTTGGAACACAGCCTGTATAGACATTTGACAAATCTCACATGATCATATTCATTCATTGCACAAGAGAGGGATTCGCATCTTGAATTTGATCGCGTATTCTTAAACTCATCCGAAAAAAAAGTATCGCAACCTCATTGCTTCTGACTGTACTATTTTTAGTACACTGAGATTTTTAGTACTGAGATTGCTTATATGCAGAAGTTGCGTGAATGTATATACATTTATTTGCATACATTTTAAAATATTTTTTTGTTAATTTTGTAATCAATTACTGTTTTCTAAACAAAACTAATTTTTTAACGCTATTTTTATGGAAGGCCACATTACCACTCATATTTTTCTTCGAATTATTATACAATGTCGCTACATTTTATTAATAGTGTCCTAAATAATAAATATTTCGGACACTATTAATACCACTTTTTTCTCTATATAATTTGAATGTTACACTGAATAAAGTTTACTATTCTTTTTCATAACGATATTGTATTATATTTCGAGATTTAGCAGGGTCAAGCGTTTTACGTAAAAAATTTTTCTATTTGAATTAAATTTTTTTATTTTATACGGTTACTTTAATTTTTTGTTGTAACACTTGAATTGAGTAAGGTAACGCAATTGTATGTTATAATCATATTTTGAAGGAGAATTAAATAACTATTACTATTTTGGTCGAAAAAGAAAGTATATGATTTAACTTGACGTCAATCATTGATATCAATTAAATCTCTTATATAAATGGTACATATCATTAGAATTAAATAAATAATGAAAATAATACCACTTGAGTTTTTAACTTGGTACAATAAAGATAGTACCACTTGGGTTTTTATAATTTAATTCATCTACTAAATGAATAATCATATGCTATATAGAATGTATTACAAATTATTAGTAGAAATGAGGTGTATATAATGAATGAAATAAGTAAATAAACAATTTTATGAAATATTCAAAATTTTATAATCTTTATTTTTTGACAAAGATTACACGCTCTTTACATTTCTACTATTTTTTTTATAAAAGCAAAAATTTTGTTTCTTTTCTATAAAATAGTTTTTATATGAAACAGTTTTTCAAATTACGTAATATGAAATTTGACTGTTATTGGTAATCTAGTGGATATAGCAGCAAGCAGTTACTGCGTTACGCAATAAACAGAATGGTTACAAAGTCACGCGACAGATATCGATCGATTAATACCGTAATTCACCTTAATTCTGTAATATAGCAATTTATGATAATACCTGTAATATCATACACGCAAGTCTCATTTATACTCTTCTACGATTTTACAGACTGCTTCAAGACTATTGCATATATTCACTTAACCTTTTTAAAACATGATAATAATAAGAAGTATTTAAATTAAAACACAGAGTAGTACACTTTCTTCATTATTGTTTGTCTTATTAATTAAGAAATTATAAATCTTCATTTTGTATTTAACTATTCTTTGTATATAGAGGGTGTATCTGAAATAACGTACACTAATCATACAGTGCTATTCCTAATAAAAAACTGAGTCGAAAATTCTCTACCATCTTGCAATTTTCGCAATAGTTAACAAGATATTAATTACTAAAAATCGCTGAATATTGGTTTTCAATAATTTTTTATTCAAATACTATCAACTTTACAGAAAAACTGCAACAGACAAAAATCATTTATTTTCTTCTCATAAAACTCTAAGAATTTTTTCAGAATTTTTTATCAACTTGTTAGTATTGCATTTTCTTATTTTTACAAACATGAGAAAATACGGTATTAAAAAATTCTGAAAAAATTCTCATAACTTCATTAGAAGAAAATAAACAATTTTTATCTCTAACAGTTTTTTTGTAGAGTCGATAGTATTTGAGTAAAAAGTTATTGAAAACCAATATTCAGCGATTTTTTGTATAATTAATATCTTGTTAACTATTGCGAAAATTGCAAAATGCTAAAGGACTTTTCGACTTAGTTTTTTATTAGGAATAGCACTGTATGATCAGTGTACGTTATTTTAGATACACTCTGTATAATATTTCTTTTTTTTATAATAATAAAGTTGTTTTCATCCCACAGGTTCCCGCGAGAACAACAGACATTGCCAAATCATTTCTACTTCACAGACTTCGAGAGGCATACCGCTGAAATCGCATCTTTTCATCTGGACAGGTAATATTAAACATTTTATTATTTATAAATATACGTTTAGACCATAGACGTATAAAATAGACCCAGCACCCATATATTTTTCTATAGTATACCTATGCTGAGTTTGGCAGAACGGTGCGAGAGGCAAAATATCGGGGCAACTTATCCTTCTCTGCGCGCGCATCTTGACATTTATATTACTGAAACGAATAAAAGAAGATATAAAAATAAGTAATCCTCAAGAATTCTACCTTCTTCACCGATTTTGATGAAATTAGAGTAAAAAATATTTATTCTAGCTTCACTTATATGTTCTCATGTCTCTATGCCATCGATGTGACAGATTTCCTAACCTGAATAGTCGTTAACTTCAACGATTAATATCTCGGTCTACGGGACAGAGTCACTTTTTTTTGCCACATTTGTTCATTTCGTGAAAAAAACACATCGAATGAGCTTAATTTCGTCAAAATCGGTGAGGAAGGTAGAATTCTTGAGTATTACCAAGTACATTTACTGTCAAGATGCGTGCACAGAGAAGGATAGGTTGTCCCAATATTTGGCCTCTCGCATCGTTCTGCTAAACTCAGGTATGTATAGCTAATGCTGGGTCTATCTTATATGTCTATGGTTTAGACACTGACGAGATACTATTAAAAACCGACATCCTTACGGGAGTTCGCGTTCTTGTTAATATTGAAATGATTAAGCACAAAAAACTGATAATAGCATATTGTACTAATTTTATGATTTATTAGTTTAATAGACGATTTGTATCGGTGTATATGCATTTAAAATTTAATAATACTCGATTTTTCTGTAAAATTGTAAAATTTCAGTGTTATTGTCAAAGTTTGATTATCAACAGAGATGATAACTGCAGAGAAAAAATTGTAATTTTTTGAATGAAAATTTATTTAGTACAAGGATACGTAATGGTAGAAGAATGTTTATAGTATCTATTTCCATACTTATATCGTTTTAAATTTGGAAAAATATTCCAAGACAATAAATTTTCCTTAGGTGCACACAATTCGCCCAGTTTCCCCTACGCCATATTGATACGGTACTGTAGTTACGTATCGATGATGTACCAAACAGTACAATGTTGACACGGTGTACTATAATATCATGTATACTTTTTGTACTGTTACCGTACAGTTATGTCGTACACCGCCATCTCGTGGCAGTATCGTAACAGTATGGTAGTGGTATTTTGTACGAATATCGCACGCTTGGTTATCTGGATAATGGTTATAGTAAGGTTTGATCAAGTTGTAAGTAGGGGTGTGCGAAAATTCGCTTTTGCGTATGCAAAAGCGAGACTTTCGCATTATTTTAGACTCTCGCTTTTGCTTTCGCTATCGCAATTAATTATGCGAAAATTTTAGTGAAAGATTTTGTCCGGCCTTTCGGATTCATGAGTGTATTTCAGTTACGCACGTTCCAATAGTATTCTTGTAATATTTTCATAATGACACTCCAGTTATATTCTTGCAAGATTCACGTAACTTGCACGCAAGATTCATGTAACATGCATGTCAAAGTTATGTAACATGCTTATAAGATTCATGTAACATGGATGTAAAATTCTTGCAAGATTCTTGATTTACCTATAAATATCGTATGCGATATATTCTTATACAATCTTGTATGTTCCTGTCTGAAATTCGTATGTGAAAATTTTCTTGGAAGACCTCACAAGAATTTTTCTTGTAAGAATTTGCAACAGGGAGTATACTACATTGAAATCCGTCTCGAGAAATCGCCTTGAGCAAAGCGACTTCGCCTCGGCGGGCCTTAAATGCCCCGCTGGGCGGATTTGAATTGCGGGTTCGCGGTCGTCGCGCCAGCCCCCTGGGGGCTGAGTCGCGATACTCGCAGGTCGCAAGCGTTCATGAGAAAAGTGGGCCCGCGAAGCGCTTGCGAGAAAGGCGGCTTTTACCGGTCTCTGTATTGCGGGTTGCCTGTGTGCTGGCGCTTGCACAGTCTTCAATAATTTTTTTACTCAATTACTATCAACTTTACAGAAAAACGTCAAGAGACAAAAATTGTTTATTTTTTTCTCATAAAGTTCTGAAAATTTTTTCAAAATTTTTTAAAACCGTATTTTCTCATATTGGTAAAAATAAGGAAATGCAGTACTAAAAAGTTGATAAAACTTTCAATTTATGTTCACTAAGGTTTTTTTGGCGTGTACCACCTATTATATAAATCCTGAATGGTTGTTTTTAACATACTGTACAATATACATTTTGTTTGCCTTTTTCTTTTTGAATAAATTGCGTTCTGATTGTGAAATAACATTGTGAAATAACAAAAATTCAACCTGTTTTTATTTTGTGATGTTTGAAACTCCATTTATCGTCCTCGTTCTTCACTCGTGTTCTTGATGCGCTCTCAGACAAATATTTATAAAGATTTTTTGATAGAAATATTACAGCCATAAGTAAAAAGTGAAAAGTTTGTATTAATAATAGATTTATGAGATGTTCTAACATATTCTCAAATATACAACGAATTTTTTGTAGGTGATGATTGTACATATTTCCTTAAAAGTAATAGAAAACTAACCAAACATAAAGATGCTATTAAAATACACTCTTTAATTCACAATCAGTTAAGCGCACCAGTCTTATGTGACATGCTAAAACATGCCTGATTTGCATCTAAAATAATAGAAAAAGGAAATTTATTTAAAAATGTTTGTTTTTCAGATTTTATTATTAAAACAAGGTTGTGCTAATGTAATAGCAATAATTATATGTACAACAAACCATTATGTTTTAACGCTGTTTATACACTAAATACCACTCTAAAAATTGTGAAATTATTATAAAACAGTCATTGTAAATTCTTATTATAAGTATACCCCAATAGCACAAAAGTTGCAGTAATATTACACGTTACAATAATGTTGCAGGAATATTGCTGCAACTTTTGCTGTTGGGGATATTTTGTATCCATAAAGAAATTTTTAATTTCTTATGAAAGCATTATTTTATTCCCTCACTTTTTGCAATGAATAATTAATTTTATATTAAATAATTAAGTACAATAAATAATTCTTATATTAAGTAACTAAGAACGACTTAAAAATTGAATATAACAATTAAAAATTATAAGATTTAAATATTATAAAAAGTCCCGCGCGACTAGGAAATCTGAGAAATATTTTATCCAGAAAATATTTTATCGTCATTTTCTCCAGAATGACTGAATAATGACTTTACTGTAGCACATATTTTAGCAAGTACTGCTAACCTCAAAAAGTTAATTAAAATCGATGATTACAAACTGGCGGCTTCTCCTTGTAAGACTCTATGCTCCCATGCGGGATACCAGAATATATGCTGCGCGCGGGAGTCTCGGTCGGCCGCTCAATGGTGGCATTATTATGCTGTGTGCTCTTTACCAGTCCTGTGCAAGTACTCACAGAAGCACCCATGTCTAGTGAGTATCTGTGTGAGGCGGTAAGTCAACCCATTTCCTCTCTACCCATTTCAGCAGACAGGGCTGAATGGCCTACACTGTCCGGGCGCCAGAAGCTTGAAAGTCTGAAAGCCCGCAGCCGCGCCTATCTTCGTACCCAGTAAGTAGGAAACATTAGATCAACATTTTGAAATATTAATTCCACCAAAGAATTCCATCTAATATTTTATAAATGTGATTATAATATTACCTAATAATATAATATTTCCGGACCTTTAAAGAATGTTTTAACGATATAAAGGACCCCGCACAAAATCATAGGATTTTAGCCCTCGGTGTAATTGGCTGAAATTTTAGTATGTTATAGTTCTTGACTCACTAATCAAAAGTGTCTATAGGCATAAAGCTTGAAAATGATTAATTTTTTTATTATAGCCGTTTAAAGTTTTATTTTATTAATGCCTCAAACGAAGTTTCTGTAATACATCAAGAGATTTTAACAATATGCTATCCACTCTAACCACCTTCATCCTCACTCCCTCCACCCCCTCACTTCATCCCCATCACCCCCACCCCCACACACATACGCCCGCGCGCGTAATTTTATATAAAAAAAGTAGCATAAAAATCGAAGTAAATCTTTTATAATCATGTATTTAGATTTTGCTAGACTTTTACTTTTCTCACACATTTGAAATGCATGAGTCCCTTACCTCTCACGTGCGAGATGCTTGATTATCATAACCCGAATGTTTGTTTCCGCGCATGAAGCACCGTGTGCAAAAATATCGGGTGCTTGCTGAAATTCGATAACAACACAGAATAGAAAATTCATTTTCCTCTTCTCCTTGTTTTTTTTTTTGTATCCCAACGTGAGAGGCAAGGGGACTCAAAATCAACCCCAAAGGAAACGTTTATTACGTCCACGTCGTTCATTCTGAGTAATTCTGAGAACGGGCGAATAACTAAAATCATAAACATACCATTGATACATACATACACACGCGCGCACGCACACACACAAGAGCGTAATAAAAAAGATTTACTTTTTATGCACCTTTTTTATATAAACATATGCGCACAGGCGTATGTGTGTGAGGGTGGGGTGGAGATGTGGGAGAGTGAAGGTGGTGAGAGTGGATGGCATATTATTATCTAAAATCTCTTAATTTATTACAGAAACTTGATTTTGAAGTATTAATAAAATAAAACTTTAAATAGTTATAACAAAAAAAACTAATTATTTTCAAGCTTTGTGCTTATGGACACTTTTGATCAGTGAGTCAAAAACATATAGTGAGTCTATAACATACTAAAATTTCAGCCAATTTCACCGAGGGCCGAAATTCTATGATTTTGTGTAGGGTTCTTTCGAATATTTTGTAACTAGCACAGAATGTTGAAAGAAACATTACTGAGACATTGCAATGTTAAATGTTGACATGTGAATGTTTTTTCAACATTGAATCTTTGTTGAGTTTTCATATATTGATTATATCAATATTATTACAACGTTGAAACAATACTGAACAAGTTAATAGATTAAACAAATTAATTAGAAGTCACAATAAGGTTCTAAATTAATATAATTCAACTTGAGGTTAGAGCTAGCAGAACCACTCTGGGCCTATTATGCTAATATACAATATTATTAATTAAAATATTAAAAATCCAAACGTTTCGATGTTTTAATATGGTAATCACAAAATGATCGAAACATTTGGATTAAATATTTTAATTAATAATATTGTATATTAGCATAATAGATCCAGCGTAGCTTTGCTAACCCTAATCTTGCAAGTTGAATTAATAGATTAAAGTCACTTATTCGGGAATAGTACGCAATATGATTTGTAGATATGTGAATGTTGGATGTGGACAGTGGAGATGAACTGGCAGAGTAATTTTCTCGTATATTTAAAAATTACATATAGAATAAAATAAAAGACATATATAGCATTATAAAATTCTTCACTCATATTTTAATGAAATGATTTTTAGAAGGTGACCCAAGGGCAAGATGAGAACAAATAAAACATATTTTGAAAATATTTTGTTTAGTTTTATGTAAAAATTAATTCAAGGACCTAGTATTCTTGCAAATTTATATGATGTTAAATAGATGTTGAATTAATGTTCTCAAATATTGTATTGCAACGTCTGTAAGATGTTACTTTAACGAACACTTCTGAACGTTTTTGCAGTGTTTTTTTCAACATTGTATTATGTTATAATTCAACATTTTTGAGATATTGATTCAATATTAATGCAATATTATTTATAATATTATTTTAGGTAATTATAAGGGACTATCCTCCAATGACCTTGACATATGTTGTCAAGGTCATGACCCCGAGTGACCTTAAACAAATTTTAGTCGTCGCTCGTTGTTCGTTAAAAAGTTATTAACAAAAAAAGTTTTTCGATAAAACCTAACTTTTGGATATTCTCTGCTTTAAAAATACAAATTCTCTGTGCTCTAAAGACACAAATTATATAAAAAAATATTTTGCGCTGTTAAAGCAGGGAATTTGTCTCATCGGAGCGCAATTATGTCCAAAAGTTAGGTTTTATTGAAGAACTTTTTTTGTTAATAACTTTTTAACGAGCAACAAGCGACGGTTAAAATTTGCTCAAGATCACTTGGGTCATAACCTTGACAACATATATCAAGGTCAAGGTCATTGAAGAATGGTCCCTTATACTGCATAATTACCTTATTTTATAATAGAATATCAATATTATAAAAACCTCCAAATTACAGTCAAAAATTGTTCATAATGATGTTGTATATAATGTTAAATACAACATATTTGAAAACGTTATATATTATTGTTGATCGTTGTAATAACGTTGAAGTAATGATTACTAATAAGTTTTGCTTACTGGGTATAATCTCTGCGATCTTCGTGACAAGAACATTCCGCCTCAAGCGGATTGCTTTTGCGCGCCTGTATGCCTTGGCATAAGCACCGAGAAGTAAATCTGCCAGAGGAGGAGAGAGAGGTCTGGCTAGGGCTGTGGCCGCCGAATAGGACATCTTCCTGTACTTATGGGCGAGGTGAAGGGCAATTTGACGCTGTGCGCCGAATAGGATGCTATTCATGAGGTTATTGGCCACTGCATCCCTCATCCAAACCAGAGTATCATATAACTCAGGCCAGGACGATGCTTGCATACAGCCGCCTCTTTGCCGTGTCCGAACCTCTTATATTGAATAGTAGTATTACTAACGCATCAACCGTTGTGCCCAATTTGGGAATCAACAGCTCGAGATATCTCAGCTGAACCCCCACTGACCATCCAGCGTGAGGCTCAAATATTTGGTCATGGACCTATTGGAACATAGATTAACCCTACCATTATCTGAGTCAGAGGTAAGACGTTGTGAAAGAAGAGGCTTCGGGTTCATGCAAGGCCATCTCCAGATCCAACTTCTCAATGGAGCGTACAGCACAGGCTATAGCCTAATTGATTGTGGCGATCGATTTTTTCTAATAACTTCCCCTGGTCAATACTAGTTTGTCTCAACACAGCCAGTAGGAAGGGCGGTACGGAAAACGTCGTACTTAAGATTCCATAAAAAATGTCCAACTCCTGTGGAACCTCGCATGATGCTTCCCTTCTGTGCTAGAGTTAACTCTTGTCACAGAACTCCAATAATAACCTATCCCAGAAGTAATAAAATCTTCTCCAATGGCTACCAGGTAGGGGGGCATACAATAATATCTCATCGCCACCCCTATTTGGTCTCAAGAGAAGGTTAAAACGTTGACAATATCTAATGACATCTCCAGTGCCACCTTTTCCTCTTTAATTCCAAGACAAAGCAGACCTGACGAATAGCGTCAACTGTGTTCATCCCTCTCGGAATTCATATTGCCCTGCTAAAAGTGACCATTCTTGGATAAGTTTTAAACAATGAGAACAAATATCCTTTCGAACACTTTATCCACATCATCCAACAGGCAGATTAGTCTATACACAGAAATACTCTTCGCCAGTCTGCTCTCCTTAGAAAAAAGGACAAGCCCCGCCCTCTTTCACTCTCGAGGAGGAAGATTCCCTCCTTCAGGCAACTCGTATATGACTCAATCCATTACCCAGCTGAGAGCAAAGCTCAGACTCGCCCGGACACATCATCAGGATCGAAGGCTTTTGGTCGGCCTCTGAACTTTTTGATTGCTCGGGCCATCTTGTTCTCAGTGACTCTCCCTTTTTCGTCAATCCCGTCAATCCAAAGAGACGACTATATAGAGGAATCACACCTCTTCTCTCTATGGCGAGAGGGTTCCTAATCTAACAATTGAGGATCCATATTCTCTATGATTGGGGGCATCACCAGTCACAACTTCTTTATGACTACGCAATACGGATGCCCTCTGGATCATCTAGAGACGATGTGAGCTTGTTCAGAGTCATGATTTTGATAATATACATATTGTACCCTTTTAAATAATGTATTAAGATTTCTCGAAAACTATGGTAAAGATGGAAAAATGTTTCAAACAAAAGTTGTATGGTTTGGAGGGGGGCATAAGATGATACCATTGGTTTGACCTTGGGTGGCGTTGTCAAGGTCAGGGCAAGGTTATTTTGGATTTTTTAAATAGGACCCCCCATTTTTCATTACATTTCATTACATATCTTGTAACTTATCTCGAGAGCTTTCCAAAACACTGTAATTAAGTTTATTTTTATTAAGTACTTTTCGAGTTATGAGGCTTGAAAGTTACAATATTGCCGGCATTAGCATTACGCAAGTTGTCCTACCGATGATTTACTGAAGAAGAACTGCTATTTTTAGTGGGATAGTACTTTAGATCATATACTTTAAATAATACTTAAATTGTGTCCATTTTCCTCTTCCCTGAAATAAATTTACAAACAATATTAAATTTATAGTACATGTGAGAACTCAACCAGTAGAAAATAAATGCCTTTAATGATCTAGCTGGATCTAAGGGGATATATCAGAGTAAAGACTTTAAAAAAGGTCTTTTTTGTCATTTTTTAAAAATAACTATAAGTCTTAGAAAAAATATGAGTTAAGAAAATGATTGAAAAATAAGAACAAAACATCAATTCGGCACACTTTGTAGACATTTTAAGAGTTTTTGTATGTCAAAATATAAATATATGACAATGTTGCACAGCATGGTAGACTTCCGTGTTCAAAAAATAAGGTCCATCGGCGACGTAGAGAACTCAAATAATTATTTTTAATTATTTGAAACGAAAGTTTTTTGAAAATTTCGAATCTATATGAATATAGTTTCAGTTAAGCGTAGCGATTTTTTAAAATAACTTTTTTTTTATAAAATGACAGCGGTTTAAAAATTTTTTTTTTAATTTCACTATATTTTGAACATCTTAAATATTTCGCCCTTCAAAAACTAACAATTAAAAAACATCCCTACTCTTAACTGAAACTATTCGTTTTGTGAAGCTACTGTTCAAAGCTGAGGCCGATCGGTCGAAAATTGTTCGAGTTATAGACACCGCTAGTTGAAAAAAGTTGTTTTGAGAAAAACATTTTTAAAGTTTAAAGATGCGTGTCTCAGCACTACACGCCCGTTCGCTAGAACTCACATAACTCGAGAAATACTTTGAATTTCATAAAAAAAAACCTTTTAAGAGATATTTTTAAGACATCAATTTTTCGAAAAATGTAAAAATAATTTTCATTTTCTTTTAAATTTTACTCTGGCTTACCCCCTTAAATGTTTGTGAATTTATATACTATGTAGTCTTTTGCGCACCGAAATAATTTTTCAGTCTTGAAATGTAAACTTCACTGAACTACCGCATTAATATCACGAGTTAAATTGACTAGCAATTTAACAATTCGATGCTCTTACGCATCTTAGAATGATCTTAATAATGCTGAATGCCATAATAAAATCTGTAAATAACTAATTCTTATTGCAAAAAATATTACATTGGTCGGGAGTCGAACCCGGATCTCTAGCACTCCGTGCGAACGTCCTAAGCCTTTAAACTACTGAGGCCTTAATAATATTCTTCGCAATAATAAGCATATGTAGAAATAACGTTTATTTTGGGCATAATATAAACAATTTTACGTCCTAAATAAACAATTTTAATGACGTAAATAAACAATTTTTAATCTATAGGATCGTACATATGAGAACACAACTAATAAATTTACAAATTTTGCTTTCAATTTGATTATACAATCTCCTATTCTCTATTCAAATATAAGGATATGTATGAGTAACACAATTCTATGAAGAATAAAATTTTTAATTTTATAATTCACGCAAATTTAATAATCTAAAATTTTTTATATCTTTTGTTTTTGGCTCGCAGGCTTTTAGGATTTCGCAGAGCGATGCCGGTGAATGGTCGAACTCTTAATGTTACAACGGAAATTTACCAGATTGCCGACAGTGAACTGCTTAAAACGTTCTTCGTGAGTCCGGCCGGTAACCTGTGCTTCCACGGCAAATGTAGTTATTATTGCGATACAGCACATGCTGTTTGCGGCAGTCCCGATACTTTAGAGGGTAGCTTCGCCGCCTTTTTACCAGATAAAACTTTTGCGGCTAGGAAGGCTTGGCGGCATCCTTGGCGTAGAAGTTATCATAAACGGAAGAAGGCCCAATGGGAACATGGTAAGACACAATTATTTTCTTAGAAAAATGTCGCAGAAATCTAAAAACTGAATTTAAAAAAATAAATTTTTTCTTCTTATTTCTTTATTACTACAATAAAATTGTTACAGTTAAAGTAAATATTCCTTTTTTGCATTCTTCTTCTTTATTTCTTATTATCTATGTTTAATGTTAGGTAAAAATGTAGGTCAGGGGAGCCCCCCAATGACCTTGACATATGTTATCAAGGTCATGACCCCGAGTTACCTTGAGGAAGTTTTAACTGCAGGACGTTACTCCCCTGATCTACATTTTTATCTAATGCTGTACTGGCATAATATCTTATCTGGCATACCAAGGTGAAATTACTGTTAAATAACGACTTCAAAATTATTTGTTAGGCTTCTCACCAATTAAATTAATTAATTGGTCAAGTGATATGGCTATATGCACGTTATGAAGAGATTTGGAATTTGGATGCACACGGAAACGGAAATCTTCAACGCGTGAGCGAATCGAAAATCTTGACACAGACAAAACAGAAATCTTCTGTACACTTAAACGCACATCGAAATCTTATTGCGAACTACAGAAATCTTCAAATATTCTCACACGAAAATGTCGCGTGAAATATTGGACGCGTTCAAGTTGATAAAGCGGCTAGCCTGCTCGTCGAGCAAATAAACATGCGGATTGATTGTTACTTATAGATCCAACCAATCACATTCAACACTCGACGAACAAGCTAGCAGCTTTGTCCGATGTGAACGCACCCATTTACTCGCGGAAGCTACGCGATAACTTGATTAGAAGATATACCGCTTATATTCAGTTCGATTCCGATTATTAATGCGGGAACACACAGGATCGGTCAATAAGAACACAAGTAAAACGCAAGAGATAAAGTTAGAACTTATTGATTAGGATCTAACAGCAAACTGACAATTGACCATGAGACGAATAATCCTCAAATGTGTAATTTTTTGGAGTGACGCTGGTGACCTGCGTTACGTACGCAACATACAAATAAACTCTAACAGCACAAGACATCCTCAGGATAATCCTAAATACGTCCTGCGAATATCCTGAGACATATACGGGATATGTTTAGGACATTATACTACAAGGAACACAACCAACGGTTTCCTTCCGATTTAAATGAGTTTATAATATGCTGTACTATAGTATGTTGTACAAAAATAAGAGACACGTATTTTTTTATATCGACTGAGTCGCACGTTAAAGAGGTGGAAATCCCCCTTGAAGAAAATCGATTTTTTTCTTTCAAAGCGAATATCTTCGAAACTATAAGAGATAGAAAAAATTTTCTACAATGAAAATTGAATGACTTTAAGAATACTTTATAACTATAATAAAAAAATTTTTTTAATTATTTATTTACTGTGTACCCCACCCCACCCCTATTTTCAAAAATTTTTTAATTTTTATTTGTCGAACAAAGAGCATTTTACGCTGAAAATAACAATGTGTATCAAAATCACATTCCGAAAAATCATTTTTCAGATATAAACGAAATCGTCTCTACAATATACGCGCTCCGTAAGTATTCGTCTCATACCGCGTTGGTATCATATTCGCTCATATTCGCTTCGAAAGAAAAGACCGATTTTTTTCAAGGGAGATTTCCACCCCTTTAACGTGAGACTCAGCTGATATAAAAAAATACGTATCTATTATTTTTGTCAATAGAACAACGTACTATAAGCTCATTTAAATCACAGAGGGACCGTTGGTTGTGTTCCCTTTAAGATTAAAATTTTAGAATGTCCTTAACCTTAATAAATAAGAGCCTAAAAATGTCCTAAACACCTGAAGACCATCAAATAAGCGCCTCACATTATGTCCTACATACATCCACAGGACATTCAAATCTGAAGTCTTAAAATGTCCGTTTGTAATTGATATCTATTTTTGTATTTTTCTAATATTCTAGGTCTGCCGCTAGATGGTGTCGTTTCTCGCATTTAATATTTAATCACGATTTGACACTCGTCATAATTTTTCTTCTGTTACAGATTCCGTCATAATTTTTCTTCTGTTACAGATTCCGATTACTGCACTCTGGTAAGAGAAATTCCACCGTATAATGAGGGTCGACGATTGCTTGATCTTATGGACATGGCAGTCTTCGACTTTTTAACAGGCAACATGGATCGCCATCATTATGAGACATTTAGAATTTTTGGAAACGATAGTTTTACATTACATCTGGACCATGGAAGAGGTTTTGGAAAACCTTTCCATGATGAAATGTCTATTTTAGCACCCCTTTTACAATGCTGTGTCATCAGACGAACTACTTTAAGTACTTTACTCCGGTAAGTAAGATTTTTTATTATTTTTAGATGTCCTTTTATAATCCTGGCAGAAATTTATGTAGTTTGACTGAACATCCAATCAGTTACCATCTAGTATTACTATTTCTATTTATAATACCAAAATCTATTTATAATACCAAAATACTATTTATAATACCAAGTAACAACTGAGCAATATTAGTTAAAGCAATTTACTATGTAATACTATATATCGGTCAATATTCTTTATAAGAGATTTTTACAATATTAAAAAAGTAATTGTCCATTTTTTGTTCAGTTAAATTATGCAGTGCTCACGTGTAATATAATAGTGTAATTACGTCTCTTAATACACTTATTTTTATGATACTTATAAAGTTATATAGTTAAAAAGGTGTGAAAACCATGAACATGTACAAAAACATGAGCGAATCTCCATAGCAAAAAATTTTATTTTTATTAAAATATATCATAATAATATGGCTCAATAAATTTAAAAAACGCAATAAAGAAAAAAAGGGCTACGAACTAAAATTTATTTTTATTTTTTATTTATTTATTTATTTGCGTAACAAATAAATAATTACAGTTTAAGAGTGAAGAACAGATGTTAATAATAGAGTTGAGACGCTATAGGTATGCAAAATGGTGAGGCACCAGCAAAACTGCTGCTACAACGCCTATTAGAGTATAACAGGCTACAACGATACTAGACTTAATAATGAAATTCCTATGAATATATAATTGTATAACGCAAAATTAACACAAAAATAACACAAAATAATAAGATTTATATGAAAATTAAGCGCATAACACATAAATGGCGCATAAATAACACAAAATATAATGAAGAATATAATCGCATAACACAATACAATTTTTTTTTACTTTTTTTTGAGGAGCTAAGAGGCAGCGCTTGAACTGGTGTACATGATACGACCATAGAAATGACGACCAGCGGACCAAAGAAATCAAGACATGGCTAAGCGAAAAGAGGACAGTGAGGAGGAAGATTGAATGAAGATAGGCAATAAATTGAAACATTTGACAGCGACATAGGAAAAAGCGAAACGAAATTTAGCTGAACGGTGACGAGGAAAAGCTAGGGAATCTTGACGGGTAGCGGGAGTATCCGAGAAATGCAATTCGGAGTTAACCTTTAGACTGCTGGCATTTTTTCATTAAAATAGTGGTTCTTTTTCCTCAAAAAATTTTCTATAAAAGTAACATACACGTGACGCAAAATTTCGAGATTTTTGCAAAGCCACAAAAGTGGCTTTCCCGACAAGAAACGTACAAATATGAAAAATATTTATTTTTTCAAAAATAGTGTATTTGGGAGTTTTTGGTATCGCTGATTCTGAGCATAGATTTAGGAAATCTCGAACCCTAAACGTAATATTGACAACATAAATGAATATAAACGTATAGACTCATGCAGAGAACTTTTCTTTATTTAACATTATCCAGAGCTAACGACATAGACGTAAAAAGTTTATAGCTCCTTTTTGATTTTTCTTTTTTGTTTGGTTCTTAAACTTATTTTTGTATTTTTTTTACTTTTTTCTTGTTTTATAATTTTTTTTACTTTTTTATATTTTTTACTTATTTTGTATATTTTTCAATACTTATATATTTCTATATATTTTGAGCAACATACACTTATATATGTTTAATACAATTAGTATTTAAAATGCCACCAAAAATAGTATTTTAACCCACATCAAGAGTCACAAAAGTGGTTTTCCCGACAATTTAAAGGTTAAGGAACAAAAGATTGCGGAAATAAGGAGGGGTGTTAGTACAAAGGATACGATAAACAAGAACACAGGAATGAAACGTTGACAAATATCTAACCAATTAGAACTGTTGACAGAAGGGGATAGGTAATCATATTTCCTGATATTGTATGAGAAACGTAGGCAAAAGTTTTGGATGCGTTGTATAGCGAGATATATTGTTGTGGTGGTACAGCGGAGTTACAATCGGCCGTCGCTATCGGCCTCTACTGTACGCCAAGCTCTTTAGACTAGATCCGCACGCAGGGTCGCTTGGATTCGCTGCAGGGCAGGCGCAAATGACAAAAGTTGTGTATATGTTATGCAATGGCCTTGAAAAGGGCCGTTTATATAAGGCTTGGTGGTTGCCCTGAAAAGCGCCATTTGTGGAAAGCTTATGGTGGCCCTGAAAAGGGCCGTTTGATCTCCGATGCTCATGTCGATACGCGTTCGCGATAGAAAATCATCGGCTCGGTGCGAATGAATTTCACGGGGCCCCAACAGCTATTGTTAATTAAATCTTTGCCTTACTAAATAAATTATGGCGGTTCGTGTATTGTATGCATGTGCGGCGGGTACGCAGCTGGCCTTCGCCTTCGGCCTTTACTGTTCGCCGAGTTCGACGGAGGAAGTTCGAACGCAGAGATCACAGAGAATGAGGAGTAGATTAGGCGTGAACAAGATTCTATATACAGAGCTATTTACAATTTATTTACACAGGATATATACAGGATGTTAATTTTAAATAATGCATTAAGATTTCTCGAAAACTATGATAGATACGGAAAAATGTTTCAAACAAAAGTTGTATGGTTCGGAGGGAGACATAAGAAGCCATTGATTTGACCTTGAATGGCGTCGTTAAGATCAGGTCAAGGTCAAATTGATTTTTTAAATGGAACACCCTACTTTTTATGCCAGAATTTAATAGCTGGTGTTAAGAGCTTTTCAAAACACTATAATAAAATTATTTTTCATTAAGTACTTTTCGAGTTATAAGGCTTGAAAGTTACAGTACCGCCGGCATTAGCATTACGCAAGGTGTAATCGACGGGTAAAACCTCTTGAATGTTGTCCAGGATCATATCCTGGATAACATTTATCAAAATCAAGGCCATTGGAGATTATTCCTCTTATTTTCATTTTTGCACTAAGAATTTATTTTTACGTAAAAATGAAAATAAGAGGTACAAAACCTCCAATGATTTTATGGTAGAATCTCGATGTTGTTTTCTTCAAGGAAGTTAATTGCAATTCTGGCGGTATGTGGGCGAGTGTTGTCTTATATCAGGATAAAACATCGAGATGCTACCACATCCACCAATGAGCGCGTATTTGAATCCCATTGATGTATATTGACATGTATGGAATATAATGGGAAGAAGACTACGAAGATTAGAGGAACAACTAACGAATCTGCAGCAACTAGAAGCAGCATTGCATCAAATATGATGGGAAATTCCTCAGGCTTCAATTAGAGCTTGCATCAATGTGCATGCACGTTTACAAGAGGTCATCCGAGGCAGAAATACACAATTTTTAAGAACAAATATACCCCCACATATCTCCGCCTGCCCCCCTCACACACACACACACACACACACACACATGCAAACGCGCGCAAAATCGGACTAGCAACTTCACTGTAGTGCCCATCGAATAATACTAATGCTGGCAATAATTGAATGAAATGCATAGGTAAGTTTGATACACTGTATCTTCTTGAAAAAAAATCATATAAAGTTTAATTTTTTTTAATTTGTAAGAGAAAAGTCCATACTTTACGGTAGTTATCATGACATTTACGAAAAAAATTTACTCCACCCCGTAGAGTGCAAACTATACAAATTTTTTAAAAAAAAACACGTCCTTATTTTTGAAAAGATGCCAGGTAGACGTAAGGGTAGATTCAAAATTCATTCAAAGCTTCATAAAGTACAGACTTTACCCTTGAAAATAAAAAAAAAAAACTTTTAAATGCAATCATTTTTCGCGGAGTTATGCTTATTTGAATTTATGCGAAATTTTGATATAAATTTACCTATAATTTTGTTGACAAGTGTATATATGTATATAAATTCACACAGAAATATTTAAACACTAAGATCTCCCTTAATCGAATATAAGAAGATATGAATAAGATCACTTTTATTTAATTAGATTTATTCTCATCGATCCAAATTCGCATCATACTGTAAAAGCGAACGTTCAATTGTATAACTGAACGTCAACTGCTACTGTCAGCATCTCCGGGTTTCGTGTGTTCGTTGGTCTGAAAGTCCGTTGAGATCATTACTATAATTAGTAAATACGAACACCCTTCGTATTTACTAATACAATAAGCAGGTAGGAAGATACTCGTCCTCACAGTACAACTACTGCGCTATATCTGCGTGAAGCACTTAAAGAAATCGTCCTTCAAGGACGTTTACATATATCAAATAAAATCTAAGTGTTCAACCCTATTAATAGTATAGTTTTAATTTTTCTTCAAAGACATTCTTATTGAAGGTCTTTTTATTCCAATCTAAATAATATGGCAGCTTTAATTCTCTGTCAAAAATTATTACTCCTCGAAAAAACTAACGTATCAAATGAAAAATTAAAACCCATATGCTACGGTCTTAACTAATCAAGTTAAATTCTATCAAATTAAAAAGTAAAACCCAAGTGGTACTATCTTTGTCATTTACTTAATTTTAATGATATGCATCATTCGTAAAAAAGATTTGATATCAACAAAACTGGCGCCAAGTTAAATCCCATACTAAATTAAATAAAAAATATAATCCAAGTAATACTATCTTTAATTTTTATACAATGAAACCTATAAAGTATATATCTTTGCATTCTTATTCAAGGATCTTCCTATTCGAATCCAAATGGCTTTAGTTCTTAAAAGAAATTATTATATCACAAAATTGCGTTATCTCTCAATTCAAGTGTTACTAAAAAAAAAAAAGAACTAACAATAAAACGAAAAAAATTAATTTATATAGGAAATTTTTTCATGTAAAAACACTTGACGCTGCTAGATCACGGTATAGTAACATAGTATTAAAAACATGAACGTAATATTTAGAATAAAAAAATATAAAAAATAAGAAACGTTCCTACGAGAGTAAAAGTATCCAGCGTGTGTGTGTATATTATATATCGAAACAGAGCTTAAATAAGATAAACACTCACTCGCAAAGAAAACGGGCCATTAAATTTTAGCCCAAATTTTTAATACATTTCAATAGCGGTAACTCAGCGAAAAATCATCGTATTGAGATGAATCAAAACTTAAATGAAATCGTTAACATTCCCCTTGATAACCATGAAAAGCAAATTTGAATTACACAAAACATATTACAAAATAGTGGACATTGAAGAGACAAACATTGAAAGATAGAGAAAAGAATTTCTTTTTCAAACTGTTACATTGCTCATTTAACTTGCTGTCAGGCACAAAAATGTAAGTCTTTTATTTTCAAACAGATTCATATTTTGAACACTTTCTTATTTCTTTTGACAAAATTATATCGTTTTAAAGAAAGTGTTACAAAACGAAAACTTTTTCTTGTAAATTCAATATAACTTAGAAACAAATTATTGTAGAAAACTTTATCAAAAAAGAAATTATAAAGTGTGAATTTCAAATCTTATCTTCGTTTAATTTCGCGTAAATGCATGCGTACATATGCAAGCGTGTATCCTGTTCTCGGCGTTATCCAGGATCAACGACGTGACAGGTATCTGATCTAATGTATGTGTGTGTGCGCGCGCGCTCATGTGCGTATGCATGTAGGTGTGTATGAATACGCGCGCACACGCGTGCATGTGAATTAATAAATGCGAGAGGAGGCAATACATATTACTAAACACACACACACACACACACACACACGCGGGATCAGATACTTGCTATGTCCACGTCATTGATCCTGGGTAATGCCGAAAGCAGGACACACGCATGTATATGTATACGCACGCACTTACTCGAAATTAAAAAGAGTTAAGATTTGGAATTCACACTTTAATTTTTTTTTATAAAGTTTTCTACAATAATTTGTTTCTAAGTTATACTGGGTTTACAAGAAAAAATTGTTCGTTTTATTCGTAATACTTTTTTTAAAACGGTATAACTTTGTTAAGAAAATCGTAGAAAAATGTTCAAAAATATGGATTCATTTAGAAATAAATGAACTTATGTCCGTATTCATAGTCAGACCTTATATTTAAGGCTTCCTTAAATTTATCTTTAGATGCTCAGTAGCCAATAAAATAATTCGTAGAGCATCTGAAAATAAATTTAAAGAAGCCTTAAATAGGTCTGACTATGAATACGGGCATTAGAGACTCATACCCCATACAGCACCGAAAGTTTTCAGAAATATAATATTTCAACTGAAAAGCAAAGCATTTCATAAAAATTGCGAAATATGTCTGCAACATTTCTGAGACAGTTCTGAAATAGCAAAATGTCCGCGATTCTTGCACATGAAACTTTGTTGAAAGATTGATGAAGTTTTACAGAAAGAATCTGCAATCTTTTTGAAATATTACCAAAAAGTTTTCAGCTATTTTTAGTACTTCAAAAATGATATTTAAATATATGTGATTTTCTTGATTGATACTTAAATAATATTTAAATTTACTATATCGACATAATAAATTTAAATATTATTTAAGTATCAATTAAACATATATTTAAATATAATTTCTGAAGTAAGTACTTAAAATTTATTAAGAGTTTTGTAATCTGTTTACAGATTACAAACTTATTGAAATAAACTTAAATTTCTCAAAAATGGTAATTATATCGCTAACTTTTGATTAATTAATCACATTATATGTATAAGCACATATACATAATCACTATTAGAAAAATAGAAAGTCACTTACACCTGCAGTTTCTACACAATATCATTATTCATATACAAAAGTTTTTCAAAATTAAAGCAAAACAAGTTATTCATATACAAAAGTTTTTCGCAATTGAAGTATAACAACTCACGATAACATCAAAATGACATTAAACTGAATCGTGATTGACCAAAAAATGACTTTTAGTAAACATTTTGGAGCCATTTTGACATCATGATGATTTTTTGTTCTGTTTAAATATGATTTTCAATTTATTGTATATGATAGATTTAAGAAACATTTCTGTTAAAACATTTCATATGACATATTGCAGAATACTTTCAAAATTATTGCACATGAGATGTGAAAGATTGAAACATTTCTGAAAATTTTCCGCAACAATCAGTGCTGTATGGAACGATTTTGTGCCTGGCAGTCAGTTCCCTTGAGCAATGCAATAGTTTAAAGAAGACATTTTTTTTCTATCTTTTAATGTACATCTTCAACGTCCGCCATTTTGTAATACATTTTGTGTAACTCAAATTTGATTTTCTTCGTTATCAAGGGGAATATTCAAGCTTTAATTTGAGCTTTAGTTCATCTCAATACTATAATTTTTCGCTAAGTTACCGCTAATGAAAGTTATTAAAAATTTGTGCTAAAATTTAGTGGCCTGTTTTTGCGGGTGAGTATATTATATTCTAACTGTACAATTTCGTTTAGCTTGATATCAAAATTAATTTAGGGATTTAATATTTCTGCAAGTTATGTATTTATGTTTGGTAAGTTATTTATTCTAAAAGCTATTTCAAATTCATTGCAAATTTTTATAGACTATGATAAGATTTCCTCCCTAAGTAGCACATGAAGTTTTAAAATGTTTTCGGTAATGTTATCGCAACTTAAATTAGAGCTTTTATGTCTAGCACAATGACGGTCACAACGTCATTACGACATTTTGATAAGGTTGGGAAGTAACTAGTTACTTGTAATTAAGTTACAGTTACAGTTACTTTTTTTCAATAACTGTAACTTAACTTAGTTATATTTCTTCCAATAACTAGTAACTAATTTAACAATTACTTTTACAGTTACTTTACATTTTAAACTTATTTGTCAGTTTAACGTGATTGGTTAAAATCTTAATATTGATTAAAGCTACAGTCCACTTTATGCTACAAATGCTTCGAAGTATTTTTTTTATTAGTCAGTTTGTAAAATTCTTTCTTTCGATTAGTCAATCAAATGCTTCGAAGCATTTGTAGCGTTAAGGGTGCGTTCCATTTCACATCCGCAACGTTCGCATGTATCATTTCATTGTTTAATATCTGTAACAACAAGGATAAAATGATACAAGCGTTGTAGACGTAAGTGGAACACACCCTGTATCTTGGATACGCAGCCCAGAGAGAGTATTTTATTATTTCGTCCGTTATTTAAATTATCTCGCATATATTCCCGCGAAATTAAAGGAATTTTTAAATAAAATTGTAATTCTACGTAATAAATTTTAAATACATAATGTACTTATATTAAAAAATTGAAATTTTATCATTTATTTTATAATATATTTCTATATATTTTTATTAGAGAGAGAGAGAGAGAGCACAGATTAAAAAAATACTACTTATATTTATTAAAATAACTTATGATCCAGATAATAAACCGTCATCAAATTTATCGTATTATTTTTAAACGTGATTTAGAATAATCTGTAATTTTTTCATAATTTTGTTATCATTTTGAAAATATGTATAAAACATCCTTAAGCAATTGGAAAAAAAAATATATTAATACAAATTTTTAAAAAATTAACTATCTAGTAAGAATCGATTGTTCAATCTTTGGATAAACTAACATACGTGATAATTTATCTAATGAATAAACAAAAGAGTAAAAGTGTATGAAAATAAGAGAGTGAGAGGAGATAAGAGAAGTGAGTTAAAGTTTATCGAAAGCTGGAACAACCTACCCTTAAAGATGTATTTAAATCAATATATAGTTATTCATTGATTTAAATGTATAGAGGAAAGTCACTGATACTGACATAGGTCTCTTAAAGCGACATCCCCTTATTTCTTAAAAACTAACTTTTGCACCTTATTAATACTAATAAAAACGTGATCTGTTCAGCTAATTAAAGAAGTACAAACTCATAATTTTCATATATTTGTAGTTTATTTCTAATCCACCAAATCAGCTAAAAACAAGTCTATGAATCCGAAAAAAAATTATTACGGTGTTCTTTTGCAAATTGTGTAATTAAAATAATAGTGACTGTATTATTTATAATATTATGTCATTTTAAATTTATAGTTTCATAAATTAGTTTCATAAATTAGTTTTCTTTAGAGTAGAGAGTATTTTCAGAATAGGATATATCTTTATTTATAGAATAGGAATGTTGGCATTATTGCCTACTATGTCAGTTTTGGAGCCCATTTTGTCAAACGCTCATTTTTACATAACTTACAAAAAACTTTTGCAAAATTGCAAACAGTATTATAAAAACTGCTTATATTATCTGATAGAAAACACTTTTTAGTTTGTATTTATGTTTTTAAAGTTGTATTTTTACCTTTTATTTAAGAAATATTGTCTAAAAACAAAATGGTATGTCGGTATCGGTGACCTTCCCCTACAATATTAAAGAAAGAAATTTATTAGATCCCACATATGAACCAACATATATCACAAATACACAACCAATGAACATAAAAGCCCTTAATAATCGAAACTGGTCTTAAATGCTTAAATAATTCGATACTGCACATGTCATTATGAAAATTGCGTGCCGAATTGATTATTTGTACTTTTAAAACGCAATCTCGACAGAACTATAGTAATAATATAATAATTTAATACTTATCAATTATATAATTATTATAATATATAATTATAATATATAATCAATTATATAATTATTATTATAATATATATAATTATTACTACTATATTTCTATCGGAATTGTGTTTTAAAAGTTCGAAAAATCAATTCGGCGCGCAATTTTCAATATGACACATGTAATATTGAATTATTTAAGTACTTAAAATCCAGCTTCGATCTCATTAAAGATTTCTTTCCTATTGATTAAATGTATACATTGATCCGAATAAAAATTCTGATTAAAAATTATATAACAATTAACCTGGTTTCAGCAGTTACAATTTAATTTGCAAGTATCAAACGTTTTGTGATTTTGTCTAGACAACTAGACATTGATAACAGAAACGATTTGATTATAAACGTTTTAATCTGTATTCTAGTGTTAATCTTACACTCGACATTATTTATAGGTTTTCCATTTCCGATACTTTGGACGTCCGCGAAATCCAGACAGCTGGACATCGGATTTATCGCTCAACCTGTAAAAACGCGAATCCGCATCAAAGCAAGAATTCACGAGCGCGTCCCAGTAATTCTGGTAAAACGCATCTCCCGAATTGTGGAATCCTTATCGTAAAGTTTTCTTTTTCCTTTTTTGGATAGGATCGAATTTAGCGGCGTCAAACCTATACTGTTAACTGTTCTGAATTGCATATCTCACTGATGGACATCGTTTATCGTGCAATTCGACAGTTTTCTTTGATAAATAAAAATAATCGTTCTTATTTCACTCTTTCATTATATGTGTGCTCAGTATCTCAATTCTTTTAAACATTACAATATGACACACACACATATATATATATATATATGTATACAATTAGAAATTCGTCGTTATCGTATTCTATTAGTATTCTCTTTTTTATATACATAGTGAGTATAAATACTATGAATTATACATATGATAAATTTAATATTTCTACTAAGACTCTTCAACAAAATTTGTACAATATGTGCCTAATAATTACCCAAATAGCACAGAAAAAATCCAAAAAGAATTTTAAAAAATATTCAGTCATCATCAATTCTGTGAAAAAAGAAGTATGTCGTATGTTATCAATTCTGAGTTAATTTTCAAATGCAAAAAGAATTCTTTTCAAAACTTTTCAAAAAAAGAGAATTCTTTTTGCAACTCAAAATGAAGTTAGAATTTATGACGTACGAGACTGAATTCTTTTCGAACTCTCTGTACTTTCTGGATAATGACATTGCTATAATGTACAGGATGTCCAGTAAAGACTGTAACAACGCAGGGTAGGTTCCTGAATTTCATCATTTTGATTTCAGCTGAAGGGAATGACCAAGTCAAGTAATTCAATTATCTACTCTAGGAATTCTAGGAATTGAGTAGCAAAAGTTAGCCTAACGCAATAAACGTGAATAATATATTTAATAATTCGCCTTTAACAATAATATATTTTGCAAATTAATAGGAGTAATATATTCAGTGTTTTATTATTTAAAGTAGAGCAATGCGGGTAGATTATTACAGATTATATTAAGGAAAATGGTATAAATATGTATTTTAGGTGACACCTCATCGATTTCAATGAGGTGTCACCTCATTTAGATATGTTGTAGAAGAGAGTGTCCTAAGTGATTCCCCACAGGAATTAACCCACACAGCATGTAATATTACAATATTGCAGTAATATTACAACTTGCAATATTACGTAGATAATACTGAGATATTACATTGCGATATATCACAATGTAATATCTTACAATATATCACAATGTATTATAATAACTTTGTTGAGATATTACAACATGATATATCATTCTGCAATATTACTGCAATATCTAAATATTGCAGTGAGATATATCGCAATGCAGTGTTACCGTAATATCATCCAAATATTGCAATATGATATATCGCACTGAAGTATTACCGCCATATTGTTTAAATATTGCAGTACGATATATCGTAAAGCAGTATTACCACAATATCGTTCAAATGTTGCAATGTGATATATCGCATTGTAATATTATCGCAATATCATTCAATGATTACAATGTGGTATATTGCACTGTAACATTACAGCAATATCGTTCAATTATTACATTGCAGTTTATCACAGTGTCATTTTTCTAAGATATGAATAATACTATGTTTTGATTTATTTCTGAATAAATATTAAGTATTAAATATAAAAAAATTAGAAATATAGATTGAACGTAACTCACAATAGATACAAATAAGCTGTATTGTTTCTTATATCTTATTTGTATCTCTATTGCAATTATATTTAATTCATTTACAATTTCTTTATTTCTCCAATATTCAATATCTTTCTCCTTTAACTTTTTTATTATGCGCGGGGCCAAATAATACATCATTGAAATATATATACAAGTGTTTCAACATTCGCCGTTCAAAACATAATGTAATAGTAACAAAGGTTTAAAAAAAATTAAGTAGAACGTTTATTTATGAATTTTTATTTTAAACAATAGTCTTTGAGATATAAGGGTTTAAATGTGACCATCCCTACAGTACGAAATATTGTAGCAATATATATATATATATTGCAATATTTTAATAGTGCGCAATATTACAAACATTGCAGTAATATTGATGTAATATCGAAATTTTTATATTTTATTGAATATATTACAATATTGAAAAATATTTTGTAGAAAATATTGCAATTTACTGTTGCATTGTTACAATTCAATAGATTATATTTAGAGAAATATTGCATAGGCACATATTGCTATAAAATTATGCAATATTTCAATAATTATTCCACTTTTATTAACCCATTAACGCGCAGGACAAAATTTTTTGCTTGATTTCAAGATAATTTTTAACACATTAAAATATGAAATATTTTAATGAAACTTGGTATCCTAAGGTTTTGAGGGTCGCTCTTTACAATGGCGTCGAAATAAAGAATTTCATTTCAACTATGTGAAAATTAAATATAGTGATCGCGGAACAAAAAAGTGACAAAAAAATGGTCGACTTTTTTTCTTTAAAGATTGTTTTCGAATTGATAACAATTTTTCTAATTTTCGGCAAATACACCATCGATGGTCAAAATAATTGTACTTTAAGACCCTACGGTGAAATTTTTTAAATCCATCATGGCGGATCAAAAATAGCGGCCAAATTGATAAAATCTTGAAAATTTGGTGTTTTTTCGTACAATCTCATCAAATTTGAGTTATGTCCAACTTGTTGCCGACAGAGGCTGCGTTCCGATTCATTGCCAGTACTATCAATACAGAAAATGTATAGTGCACGTAACATACATTATAGATTTTCAGTACTGGCAGTGAATATTGGAACGCAGTCAGAGTTGCCGAATCGCGATTTTTGGGACTAAGGGCCATCCTGCAGGTCTGGTCCCATAGATTTCTATATATTATATATATAATATAGAAGAGTCTATAATTGGTCCCATACTCATTCCTTTGTATATCGTGCCCACACACGCGCAGAATCACTATATGATCCGAACTCATTATTGTGTCGTTAGTATGTAGAAATCTGTGGCAACAGCAGCGGTGCGGCGCCATATAAGTAACTATTGTCTTCAGATCTCTTAATGAAATAATAAAATATTTTGTCAAGATCTCAACGAGACCTCGACGAGAATTTTAAATAATTTCGATCTCGTTATGCTAGATCTCGGTATTGATCTCGAATGATACAAGTGATCTCGTCTCGATTTTCAAGACAAAATCGAGATCGAGATTTTTCTCGTGCGCATCTCTACTCTCCCCTACAACATATCTAAAGGACATTGAAATCGGTGAGGTGTCACCTAAAATACATATTTACCGGAAAATGTATTAGATAAAGGCCGTATCAGCAAATACAATATAACCAAGGTTCGTAATAAAGTGGCAGATCGAATTACGAAAGATCAATCTTATAACGAGCAACATATAAATCAAAAGCGGAAACCTACAAGCGAATATGAGTTAGATGATTTAATTATGATGAGAAATTTTGACATACTTAATCGGAATGTCTAATAAGCTGAAATGGACCTTTAGGTCCATAAATGACCGAAACAATTGTTACGTTTTGAGCGATGTACGGAAATTCCAGCTCTTTCTTAGCGATCGATACTAACAAGGAAAGTTTCACAACTGTCTGGAACCGATTTGATTCTCCATGAAATATGATGTTAAACACGAAAATCTAAGGGACACGTATTTTTTTATACATGCGCTAACTCATGTTTAAGGGGTTAATGAAAGACCCCTTTGAAAAAAAACGGTATTTCTATTTCAAGCCGAATACCGTCGGAAATATAAAAGATGGAAAAAAATGTTTTAAACAAAAGTTGTACGGTTTCAAGAGTACTTCAATGTTATGAAAAAAAAAAATTTTCTTTTAATTTTTTTTTGTTTAACAACTGTTAACAAAAAATTAAAAAAATTTTTTTTCTTCGCAACATTGAAATACTCTTGAAACCATACAACTTTTATTTAAAAAATTTTTTCCATTTTATACTTCCGACGGTATTCGGCTCGAAATAGAAATATTATTTTTTTTTCAAAGGGGTGTTTCACCCCTTAAACATGAATTAGCAAAAGTATAAAAAAAATACGTGTCTCTTGGATTTTTGTGTTTAACAACATATTTCATGGAGAATCAAATCGGTTCCAGACAGTTGTGAAACTTCTCTTGTGAGATGTTTGCGAAAATGTACAAACATGAAATCTTGGCGTAAAGATAAACCTACAGTCGTAGAAGACGATTGTGATGGCCTTAGAATTAAGACGACCGGAGTAAGGAAAGATAAAGTAAATAAATTCGAAATGTGCGGAATTAGCCGAAATCAAAACCGGCGGGTTGATAGGCACAAGGCATCAAGATTGGATGTTTATTTATTAATCACGAGTTAATCGTTAGTGGTGAATTCAGTAAGCCGATCAGACGATAGTGAACACATTATGCCTATTGCACACTGGATGCGACAAGCGACAAGCGATATCCAATGAGAGTTCTGCTTTTTCGCATATGACAATGTAAAGCAAAACTCTTATTAGATGTCATTCGTCGCTCATCGCTCATTACGTCTAGTGTGCAGTAGACATTAAAAGGAAAAATCTCTGTATTTTATACGATAATAAACTTACATTTATCTTCTATAGTTGTCCACTACCCTTACACTGCTTGCATAATATAATTATTAATAGAAATCTTTCTTTTCATTTAAAAAGCTTACTATTTAAGTAATAAATTTAAAAAATTCTCTATTAACTAATGTTCAATTTTGGTTGCAGTTTCCATAATGGGCCCACACGGCTCAGTATCGCCATGCGGCAAAGTATGGCAAAAGATCCTGTAGCTCCCGTCTTATGGGAACCCCATTTAGATGCCCTAGATCGGCGGATAAACATTGTCCTACAAGCCGTCCGTGACTGCATTGCCCGTGAAAACTCTTCGCAACAAGTCGTCCACAGCGATAAAATTGATTCGAAGTTATAGCTTTCAAGCGAATTTAGAATAAATAATCGTGATGTAAAAAATGTAAAGAAATCTTTTTTTCCTTCTCTGGCTATTTTTTCCTTCTTCCTGTTTCTCTCAAATACTTTTATATAAAAATTCTTCAAAAGATGTCTTTTATTTCCTCTTTCTTGTTATTGTCTATCTTCAAAATAATTTTTTCATTTGTTAATATATTTACATTATACATACCTATAGAGTGTTAAAAAAAACTATTCAGCATTTATATGGTAGATAGTATACTGAATAACCATACTGAATAAAAAAAACTTTAGTAAACATAAGTCGAAAGTTCAATCGTTTCTGAGATATAAACATTTTTGTATGTTAGCATCATGATATAAAGACAAGGGTATGCTCATCTCATAGATGCGCAGTAGCATACAGCCAGCTTAATCGTGCAAATTCGGTTACTTTCGGAGTGCTCGGTTGACATAAAATCTGGCTGCCCCTTGCCGTAAAGATAGAAGTGTGAGTTGTGGCGATTCATTGCCCATTCTTCAAAAATAAATTAGATAAGAATCTTGAATAGCTGTTATATATATTTTTCTTCTATTTGCGAAGAGAGTACAAAGAAAGTTTTCAGCTAATCACGTATTTTTCCAGGTACGTGATGTGAATTGTTTTTTTTATGAAAAGTATTAATTGTTATTAAAAATATACAATCACCTTTCATTATACAAATATTTTCACGTCCGTGGCGAGAGTATAAAATTATATAATTTGAACAATATTATTAATATAAATATATATACACTGCGTATAATGCACTGTGTATTTCTTTACAAAGAGTAACATATTAGTCTTTGAAATTATACGTGTTAGTACAAGTTATTTGAATTTAGCGGCGAAAAATCACGTTTTAAAAGTAAATCTTATTGGAAGATATTGTAATTCAAAGCTGTAAGTCACAGTACTGAGTACGCGAATTTCGAATTTGCCGCTTAATGATGACGCAGTCAGAATGTATTTCTGATTGGTTATCTAGAGCTATCATACGCGTGAACATATCCTTGCTTTTGTACCATGGTTATCATGAATCTCTTAAGATGAAATCACACGGTGCGGAAAAAGACTGCGGAATAGAGAATGCGTCATTGAAGCAACCAATCAGCACTATTCAGCACTATTCGGAATAGCACTGATTGGTTACTTCAATGATGCATCCTCTATATTCCGCAGTCTTTTTCCGCACCGTGTGATTTCACCCTTACTAGAGCTTCTACGCGTGCTATGTTTACCTCAATGTTTATAAACTGCGTTCTGTACGTCCTCATTCAATTTCCGTACATACTTCATAACAGAAAATTTTACCGGCAATCAGTCAGTTGTGTCAACCGTTGATTGAGGATCTACATATACACTGCTTTCCATTTGATGACAAATCGACACAAGCATTGTTCTATCCTTCTTAACATTCAGAGAGTGACAAAAATAGAACGACACTTGTGTCGAGTTGTGTCGACTGTCTCCTAAAAGGAAAGTAGCCATTATTTGGTGATTATACAATAGATACAAAAATATTTGTATCTCAGAAACGATTAAACTGTCGACCTATGTTCACTAAATTTTTTTACTCAGTATGGTGTGTAGTGTATATTATCCACCATATAAACGCTGAATAGCTTTTTCTGAACACCTTGTATATGCAAGTACACACACACACACACACACACACACACACACACACACACACACACACACAATAAACACTTATTTATTAACTATATTAAGTTAAATTGGCTAGACAAATTAATGAAGTGGAGTGAAATGCTGCAAAAACTATTTTTTTATCTATTAATGAGATCACTTTCATTATTTTTAATAGTCTCTTTTATTTAATTAATTGTAAATCATTGAAAGTGTATTGTTGAAAATTGTGTTTCTAATTTAATTGATTATTAAAAAATGTATTTCTAATTAAAATTAAAGTCTTTTTAGTTCAAATTTAATGCAGGGATTGTTAGGGAAGACTTGCCGAATGCGCTTATCACTTAAGTTACTATATATATATATATATATATAATATATACCTTTTATTATATTTCTCATCTAATATTTATTAGTGTACAAATAAATGCTGAAAATTGTAAATTGATGTTTCAGGTACCTTTATTATTATTATTTATAAGATGACCGGGCCTAATTTGGACTGTTTCCCAAAGTGAGACACTCGCTGTTTGTATATAATTATATGATTAATTTAACAGATGATAGTAGTAATTCGAGCATGCGATCTGTACGACTCGATTGCGTCGATTCATAAATCATATTATTCATTCTGTTCATGTAAAAACAGGAAAAACTGATATGTCGTGGTCGTGATATAATATTCCGTAAGTAAGTAATTACTTTCTATTATTAAACGTGGTTATTAATTTTCGTAGTTCATGTTACTGTAGCTTTATATTCATATTGTACAATACTATATTTAGTTTATATTTTTGTCACAACGTTTTGTTTATAATTAAAGAAAATGAACTCTTTGTATGGTGCAACCAACATGGCCATATTCAAGCATATGCGTGTGATATTTGTCACAAATAAGTTTATAAAGATTATGTGGAATTAATTAAAAATGATAAGAGGCTTTTACTTTCGAATTGCGAGTAGATTCATACGCACAGTTTTAAGAAGGAGAAATTAACAGATATTCAATATTTAAGTTGCTAAATAGCTTTTTTTAAATGTTTATACATCGATATGTTTATGTAATAAAATTATAAACTTATAAAAATAACGTTGGATGACTTTACTTTCCATTTTTAATATTTCCATATGAAAAAGGGAAGACATTTACGCGGCTCACATTGAGTACACATTTTCAGGTACCCCAAATGTTTCCTTTCTTTTAAATTTCTACTGCATCTATATAAATATATGAATATGACTCATATTTTTTTCAATGTTTAGAAATGTTCCCTTTTTCGAATATGACAATTAATTTTCAATAATAAGATTGAAAGACCGCTAATGTTAAACATAATGCTTTAAATTAAGAAGCGCCATAACGGTTAGAACGTTAAAATGTTGAACTATTGTAAATTCATTTAATGAATTAATTTCAGAAATTATAATTGCATGCCGATATGGTTGTCGGACTTTCAACGCAATCAAATCTGAAAATATTAATAATCCCCCCAAATTTCCCCAACTTAAAAACTGTAATAAACTTATTGCGAAAAATAATACCTCTGACCGTTATGGCGCTTCTTAATTTAAAAAATTAATTTTCAATTTTGACTTCGATAAAAAATTTAAAAAATTCTCAAAGCTTAGGGGAACTACATTGGGCCCGATTACATTTTATCTTTGGTATTTTTTTACATTAGAGGACATCTCTTCGATGACCTTAATCTTGACATATGTTATAGAGGTGAGGATACTAATCAACTTTTTTTTTATAAATTAATTGGCGGTCTCATATAGTTTTCGAGATATATTTACATAAAACTCATTTTCAAAATTTCGTTATTTTTTGTATATGACACCTTGTATATGATGGATAGTGTACATAAGTGACCTCCAAAGGTTTTAAATGGCGACCACTGTTGGTTCAAATATTTATTAACAAATAAAGTTTAAAAAATAATATTTATTTTTTTTTACCATATTTATTTATTTCTACCTAATATATAATATTAAAAACTACCCTATACCCTTCTTGTCTAGGGGCGTTCAACTTTCCACGCGAAAAGAGGTCCACCCTATTTCCCTCCTGCCTAGAGGCGCACAACTTTCTACGCGAAACGAGACTCACCCCACCGACTTTCTCCTAGACAGGGAAATTTTATTTCAGGATGAATTTGGGCAGCAAAAATTGTTTATTGTATGTCAGAGTGTCCTTTATGTATTATCAGAGTTTCATAACTTTTTAAATTTTCGAGTTAAACCGGCGGTACACGATACTTGTTTTCCTGTTGGGTTGCTAGCTGGATTAGAATCTTGCCATATTGGCTGCGATGCTGGCACTGATAGCATCGCAGCCAATACGATGACAAGATTCTAATCCTACAGCTAGCAATCCAGTCGAAAAACAAGCATCATGCCGGTTTTATGGGCCTTCTCTTGTTAGTAAAAAAAATATGACAAAATAATGAATATTTTTATAATATAATACTTAATTTCTTAAATAAAAGCTATCTGAATGATTTACTTAAATGTTCAAATGTGATAGATCTTTCATGAATTGTATATTTTTGAGAAATTAAATTTATAAATCTTCTTCAAGAAACGTATGAAAGAAATAGCTTATTTTCCTGAGAAATATATTATATTATGTTTGACTGCTAGTCCACAGTCTATTTTTGACAAATATAAGTAAGTAAAGCGGTCAACGAATTTCTTTTGCGTTTTTTTACGCGTTTTCTCACACCTTGAATCTCATCAAATATTTGCACGACTTTTCGCGCCTTGATGTATCTGTCGGATCTTCGCGTTTGTTGTACTTGGGAATTTGCGGTTCCGCGTAACTTTATTCGCCTTTAGCGAGGGCTTAAACTTTGCTTCTCTTCTCTTCATAAGAAAACTTCTCTCGAGGAAGCGTTAACGATGGATTTCCTGGCAAAATCAAAAAGGAGCTACTTTGGCCGTTAATAACACAACTATGAATCAATATATTCTATTATCATATTTATACCCATATAACAATGTATTTCCTTAGGATATTCTAATTTGATCAGATTGCTCCCATTCTGATCCAAAACATTAAATCATCCATATGATTAGCTCAGGACATTTGTAATTATCATTGTACTAATATAAAACGTCTCTAGGATATCCTACTTTGATCCGAAAAAATTTTTATCACTATATTAATAAATTGCTTTTTTCAACTTTCAACACATATATATCATATACATTTACGTATTTAACGTATATTATAGAGACATATCTTTGCAATTTAAATGTTAATTTTTTAAATGTATACATAAATATCCCACACAGACATACTGAAAACTATCCTTTGTTTCGGGAAGAATTTAATCATATTTATTTTTATATATATATATATATGTTATTAATTTGACAGTTGCAGCTACAGCTTATTTTGTTTTTTGTTTTGTGCATAATTTATTTTTAAATAAGTATATGGTTATTTATTAATTGACAAGGCAAAAGGAGTTTTCGGTCTGTTTTACAAAATCGGTTCTATCGATTGTAAGTACTGTTTTAATAAAAATTTTCCATTTTACTAATCAAACTAACTATGAATAACTATGAATAACTCTATTTAAAAAAAGCACTTTCAGAATTCAGAGGCTCTATGAGCACACTGATCAAGTTAAGAATAAGTGACGAATTCCATCTTCATATGCCTCTTTATAGGGATCCGCGTCATTTTCTCCTTATGGGAAACGAGTTCATCTCGCGGCGCAGCCAAGCGTAGTACATAGTACCGCGGATAAAGACAGGATGAAATTTGATCATCCAGAAACATCCTAATGATATCTAAACGATAATGTCCTATGGATGTAGAATAAGCAGGCATATAAACATCCTCAGTATATCCTAAATATCTCCTAAGTTTCTTCAGGTACGTACTTTGGATATTTGACAATCTCTCGACATACCTATAGAATGTACCTAGGATCAATTTTTGCTATGTGGGATACATATGGGTTGGTCCTCATTTATTTACGATCAAACATTTTTTTTAACAATATAATATATTATAGGATCGTATATGCGATAACACAAACTATAGAAATCAATGCCTTAAACGGTCTAGCTGGATCTTAAATGTATGTATGATTCTGTGTGAATTTGTATACTACGTATGTAGTCTTTTGAAATGCGCGCCGAAATGATTTTTCGATCTTGAAACGCTACTAAACTCCTACAATAATATCACGAGTTAAATTGACTAGCAATTTAACAATTTGATGCTTTTTCTCATCTTCGAACGATCTTAAAAATGCTGACATATTAAAATTTGTAAATAATTAATTCTTATTGCGAAAAATATTATCTCTCAGCCGGGAGTCGAACTCGGATCTCTTGTTTTCTGGGCAAGAAGCCTTTAGACCACCGAATTAGCGTTTTAAAATAAAAAAAATCATTTCGGCGCACGTTTCAAAGGACTACTTACGTAGTATATAAATTCACACAGAATTATACAAGCATTTATGATCCAGTTAGACCGTTTAAGACATTGATTTCTATAGCTTGTGTTATTAAATAATAATATAAAATATTGATGAGGTACGATTTAGGCAACCAATATGCATTCGGCAACTCTTCCTTAATATTAGGAGTGTGATTTAGTTTTGAGAGTTTTGCAAGAGATGGCACTAACGTCTTGTCGAAAACATTCCAATCAGCTATTGTTTCTTAATGCTTTACTATTACTCTATGATATTTAATCATTTACTAACAATAGATGCAGTAAACATCGCGTTTATACCATTTTAAAAAATGGAGCTTCCTAAAGAACATTTTCGACATGCGTTGCTTTTGTTATTTAATCAGAAGAAAACAACGGCTGAAGGTTATAGAATTCTAAAAAAAGATAAAAACTTATAATAATGTTACTCCATCAATTAAAACATGTGAATATTGATTCAAAAATGGTACGTGATTTCAATGTTAACAACAAAGATCACTTAGGACAATCAAAAAAGTTGGAAAATGCAAATTTGCAAGCATTATTGGACGAAAATCCAGCAATTCACTTAAAAACTTGTCAGAGAATTAAATGTTTATTGTACAATACTTATTAAACGTTTACATGATATGGAAAAGATTCACAAAGAAAAATGGGTTCCACATTAGGAAAATGTCATTATAAACCGATTGAACATTTGCATTTCGTTGATCGCCAGACAAAAAAAGAAGAGTTTTTTGTATCGAATTGTTACTGAGGGAAAATGGATCTATTTTGATAATTCCAAACAAAAAAAATCACGAGTTGATCCAGGCCAACCAGCAATATTTACTTCGAGGCGCATTATTTATAGTTCAAAGGTATTGCTGTGTATTTGGTGGGATCAAGAAGGTGTTATGTACTATGAATTGTTAAATCCGTATAAAATTGTCACTACTGATCGTTATCGACAACAATTATACAAATTGAAGCAAGCATTAAACCAAGAACGATCTTTAATTGCGAGTAAACGACGCAAAGTGATCCTTCCTTACGACGATGCTCGACCTCATGTTACATTATCAGTGAAGCAAACGTTATTAGAGCTGGAATGGAAAGTCTTACTCATAGATTTATAAGATAGACAGAGCGTTCATACAAGAGAAGCTGAAGACAACATTGAAGGACAGCTCTACTCTAGACATAGTTGTTTCTTTCTTTCACAGTGAGCTGTGGGCTCAACCTAACCTAACCATATTAGCTTGAGCGTAAGATTACAACTCGGCCATTGACTCTCGAACATCTGTCTTCATTGCTCCGTGACCGATCAATTCACTACTAGAAAAGAAGAGAACTACTTTCTATTTCTCGACTATTTCTCTCTCTTTCTATCAAGTCTTTAGCTTCTCTCCTACGAATGCTCCGTCTATCTTATAAGTCTATGGTCTTACCGCATCTCACGAACAGGCTCTAGAGGATACACACTTTCATAATTTCGAAAATGTGCGAAAATTTGTTGAAAATTGTATCAACTCCAAAGAAGAATCTTTTTATCGTCGCGGAATCTATTTTTTACTAGAAAGATGGGAAAAGTTATACCAAACGAAGGAAAATATTTTGATTAATGTATTCGTTCACACATTATCTTGTTTAAATAAATCAATTTTTGAAAAAAGAAACCCTCAAAACTAAATCACACTCCTAATAGTTATTATACAGGGTGAAAAAAAAAGTTTCGGACCGGTAAAATATTTCGAAAACAAAGCATTTTTAGAAAAAATAATTCAGACAAAAGTTGTACGATTTAAAAAAATTTATTTACTCATCACATTTATTTGACCTTGGGTGGCATCGCCAAGGTCAGATCAAGATCACATTAATTTTTTAAAATAAGACGTCCTATTTTTGATTCCACAATCTAATAGCTGATGTTAAGAGCTTTTCAAAACACTACAATATATAAAGTTTATTTTCATTAAGTACTTTTCGAGTTATAAGTATAATCAAAAGCAATAAATAATCTAATGCTATCACATTTATTGATAAAAAGTTGCTAAGTAAGAAACATCTCGAAAATTTTTAGCACACAAGGATTGTATTCCACTTAAACAGATATATAATTTGGAAAAGATTTTTGGAAGACACAAGAAGAATCTGATACAAAATAATTATTTCGAATCCTGGCTTCGTATAATGAACATATGGTATATGCGCGCTTTTCAAATTATATGCGTTTAAGTAAAAACGCAATCCTTGTTGCTTAATTTCCGAAACGTATTGATATCAATTTTTTATCAATAAATGTGATAGTAATTATTGTCTTTAATGACGATTTTTTTTTCAAGTTACCGATATTTCCCCAAAATAAACGATACACCATTTGATTCCGTATAGTCCTTTGATATGATACATAATTTATACATCTCAAAATTTCTTCATGTTGATTAGAAAACAGTCAAAACACTTAACATCTTCTTTTATTTAAAAAGAAGCTTTCTTTCTTTACAATTTGTATTTTTCACATTTATTAGCCTTCTTTCGTTGAGTCAAATTGTTATCGTCAATTTTGTGATTTTTTGCAGAAAAGCACGTACCGATGAGAATCGATAGTATGGGTAAGTACTTTATAAATGTCTATTTGAGTTTTCATTGTCCACAAACTGCAGACGAAGAAAGTCATGAGAACATTGTTAGACCACAAAGAATGATGGTTGTTGAAGTACAAGAAGTCAATGCCGTTCGAATAAATATATATCCGACCTCCCACTAATATTTTATGGCGATTTTTATCCGTTTTTTGAACGCATATAGACCATTGATATGGAACAAATCTTCCTCCACATTTTTTTCTTGCTGATAAAGCTGGAAAACGGATTTTTCTAAAGTTCTTTCAATTTCTCACATGTGTGTGTGTGTGTGTGTGTGTCGAATCTTTATTAGATTATAAAAAAAAATTCTTAGTTTTATGTAAGTCTTTACCATATATTATTGTAGTATTCTACTGTCATTTACAATTATTACATAATTACATATATAATTATTTAGTTGTTAATATTATAAAACATAATATATATAATTGTTACATTTTAAATAATAATATTGTTTTTGATATATAATAAAAAAATATAATTTGCAAAATTTTTTATATTTTAAATGTGATATTTTTAACAAACCATATAACTCTTAACATTTTGATTTAAAACTCTTAACGAAATTTTTTTAAAGAATATGCAACGGGTAAGTTGTGTTCAATGAATATTTTGGATAAAAGTAGCAACCTGAGATCTGCTTCTGTTTGCGACAGCAACAGGAACAGATCAACTTCCCTTTGAAGGAGCGGATTGGTATATGGGAGAATGGTAGGAGTGAGAGAGGATATATCCTGTTAATTACACGATCTCGGATTTGCTTGTGACGTTAGACGTCTCGAGCAGGACGTCTGTTCTCTGACAGACAAATTGAGTTGCCTTCCGTATTATGGATGCGATTAATGATAATCGTCTTCCACCCTTTCGATCCATAAGATCCTATCATACAGTTCGAAATAACAATAATAGCACAATTCTTGTCCTTCGATCCTTGTTAAAATAATATATATGTATCCAACATAACCTAAATGCTACTTTTTTTTAAATCTTCATTGTACCTATGTAACTATTTGAACATATTTTTTTAATAATCAGAAATGTTTCTCTTTTGAATCTGACCATCAATTTTTAATTTTAGTCTCAGCAAAGAACTTTAAAAAATTGCAAAATTATAAAAAATTGCTTAGATAGGTCATATAGAGTACAGTTATCTTATCTTTTCTAATATATTTATTTGAGAGAAACGTACTTACTCTTATCACTTCTTGGATTTATTATTCTGGATCTATTATTCTCAAATCATGCTTTTTTTGTAATCTTTTTCTGTAATATAATAATACATTGTTATTGCTTATATATATATTGCAAAAATTATTTTGTCAAATTTTCACAAATATATATTGTTATATTAACAATATATTTGAATAACATAATAACAATATGTAATATACTTATTATTAATAATAAATAATATAACACCATATTGATAGTTAATATTACCAAATAAAAATTTGTAATTCTGTTATGATGTGGAGCAAGAAACTTTGTACTTCCAATGTCTCTTCTAATTGTAAGACAGATATCCATAGTATTTCGTTGTAAACAAATTCTTTGGTGAGGAAAAGTCAGTCTCAAGAAATCAGCCGGGATTTCATCGGCAATATTTTGTACATCTCAGTAAAGTTTTGAATAATAACTTTCTTTGGACCGCTCTCTAATCGAAACTTCGGCAACAGAAACAAACATTAATGCATAACAACTGACGTATCGAAAAATATATCGAGACAAAGTCTTTCATTTTTGTCATCAGCTGCAGCACAGCTTGGTAGAAAAATTTATTTCCTTGAGAAAACAATTATATGTAAATATATAATATATTTTAATAATTAAAATATATATAAAGGACTTCGCGGAATAAGTACGGTAAAAATGCCCCCACGGCTTTTAGAGTTGA
>NW_017257260.1:276598-295652 GCF_001594055.1 Mycetomoellerius zeteki | reverse complement strand
GAGAGTGAAAAAACGATTTTTTACAAATTTATGAATTTAATTTAGTAAAAATTCAAATAAAATTCTGAAAAAATTCTGAAAAATTGGTTATTCCAAAACACTAATGAGGATTTTTTGTTAATCTTTTTCCTTTGTAAGATGGCGTACATAATTAATATAGAAAATAATATATTATCATATCATATACTAATAATATAGAAAGAAAGTAATAAAAAATACAACATGTGCTTATATTAAACATTAAACAAAGATAAAAGATGCTCGCAAGCATTGTGAACATTAAGTGAAATGCACCCTATATCGATTCTTTAATAAGAGTTGAATTAATAGGCTCAATTGAATAAAATAAGAGGTAAAAAAAGCTAAGAGCCAACGTTAGTTCTTGATAGCTAATATTTAATATAAAAAGTTTCAAGACTGGTTCGAAATAAATCAATTAAAATTAACAAGTGTTCACTTTCTAATGAATAAAATTATTTACGCACCGTTATCCTGTGTCGTCTTGTAAAGGCAATTAATTTCAACACAATTTAATATTTAATGTCAACTCAAACTAATATTTAATGTCTTTCAAATTTTTAACAAACGTTTTATCCTTAAACTAGGACCTTTTCAATGTTAATACATAAAAACAAATCCTACTTTACATAATAATTAGTCAATTATTAAAAACGGTTTCAATATTGCAAATTAAAGTTCTTCTAAGTATGCGGTGAATATAATTTCCATACTTCGCTGTCATTTCTTCATTAATCAATTTATTTCATTAGATATCAATTGTGATCTAATGATCGGAATTCTCGAACTGATATATATTTCCAGTGAATCGATCTAATTTTAAAATTTTCCAGTATAACAGTAAATGAAAAACAATATATGTAATTAATATTTAAGCTTTGCTGATTTGATATTCTTACTTGTGTTAATATGTCCATTGTAATTGATTCGTATTTAAAAGATATAATAGCGCAACTGTGTCACGAATTCGTCAAATTGGAAGGATTATTTTAAAAACGTCCAAAGACTGATAACATAGCAGATTCTTTAATATCCGGTATAGATTACACAAGCTTGCAAAATCGAGAGTGTTAAAAGATGTTTAAAAAGTAAGAGTGGTTTTCTATGTAATTCTATGCGCTGAATCCGAATTCGACTGCAGAAATGCCCTAGCATGTCAGAGGTTTTTAAAATATTTGAATTTAAAGTGACCAGAAATGGTTATTTTGAATTCTAAAAAAGGTATAAACGATGTTAAGAAGTTTATATTTTTACTCATATTTTAATCCTGGTAAAAATGTCCATGTCAAAAATTGATCTGGTCAGAGGCGTGTCACGATTGCCACGGTTCTTCGAACTTTTATATCAGATAAACCTTAAAATATCAATCTTATACATCTCAGCAAGAAAATGTCGTAAAACATCAAGCGAAAATGGATTTGAAGAAAAAGACTAGTATAATACCATTAACGGAAATATTCGAAAAAAATATATTCCTCCATAATAAATTCATAAAATTGATCAAAGAGTCTTTTCTGAGCATCTTCAACCTCAAATATTTCAAAAATCTGAAGATGTGCTAGACCAATTCTACAGTTAGAATCGGATTTAGCGTACAAAATTACTCCTATTTCTCAAATATCTGAACCTTGCAGGTCTATATTATCTAATACAATCACAATGGAGATTTTGTGATAAATTACAATTTAAAAAGTATTAAAAATTACAAAGAAGAAAATACACTAAATACTATAAAAGGATACTACGATATGATAATTACAAACAATGAATTAGGAGGTGAAAGGGTAAACCACAAACATAAATGCATAAAGCGACGCGATGCCTTTCGTGTTCGCTTTTCACCGAATAGTCGGAGATTTCGATAAAATGCATTTTAATGCGAAATTTGCATAATCGCTTGAATTTGCGCGCGCGTCGCACGTGATGCAGTTGAGTAAAGAAGCCGAACCACTGAAGCTTTTTTCCACCCCTTGCCATCCTCCTAAGATCTTCTTCCTTCTAAGTTATTCTTTCATTCGTTAGAAAAATAGAGGGCGAATCGATTTATCGATTCAAAATTGTTACAATTCGTAACAGCAAAATTAAACAAACTTCATCTTAAAACAGTCTTTTTTTAGCAAAAATGTGAATAATCTTACCTTGGACATTACAAAATACTATGTTCCATCAATTTAAATAATACATAAATAAAGATACTCAATATATTGATTGTATTTATTGCCGTAGATATATAGTTTCATAGTAATTTTTACATATTGTTCGTTTTTTCTTCATTTTTCCCCTTAAGTATGTATATAAAAATTCTATTTCTATTTTTAGTACATCGATTAATCGCGAAATGTCTAAATGTTTGCTACCTTCGAGGTTTTAAAAGTTACAACAGAATCTTGATTTAGCTACCACAGATGCAATTCAAAAATAGCAATTACAAGCTTCATGAAACGCTTTCGAAGCTTTATAAATAATGCAATAACGTTCTTTATTCGATCTAGTCAATAAATTTTTTACAGTTGAAAAATTTCTCCATTTATTGCAATTATCTTTTAAAAAACTAATACTGATTAATTTAATTTAATAATTCTTATCACATACGATGCTATTTTTAGTAAAACAAAATTTGAAATTAAATGTGTATTTTATAATAGAGATTTGTTAAAATTGTTCTATCTAATGTGCATTAATTACATTTAATTTATAAAAAGGTACAACATAATATAATATAAAAAATATTTATAAATATAAATAAATACATTTAATATATTATAAAAATATGTATTTTATATACAGAATAATAAGATGAATCAGTTAATGTGAAGAAAATACAAAGTTACTTTTCAAAAAATTATAAAATTTTCAATATATAATCACAAATCTTTTTTGAAAAGAAACTAAGTATTTTCTTTAACCATTTAATTCATCTCATTATACTGTGCATGAAAATATTAAAATAGAGGAAAGAGGGAAAATTGCGGCTATCTAAGAAAAAAGTAAGTAAAACTATCAATTATATATCAATTAATAAAAGTGTTTATTCAAAAGGCATCCTATATTTAGTTTTAAATTGTAATAATTAACATTCATATATTATTACTTTTTGTATAAACTTACCGTCCAAAATTATTCAACGCCACGCGGAGAGATAATGCTAAATCAGTTTTGTTTTTTGTTTAAAATTATAATTAATACAATATAATGAAACGACTAAACTAGCAATAAAAGATTTCTTTTACAAAATAACATGAGATTGTGTATTCATATATTCTGATTACATGGTCTCCCATACGGATATATCGGATTATCACTAGATACGAGACAGGAGAAGAGAGAGAGAGAGAGAGAGAGAGAGAGTTATTACTATTCTAATATACTACAATAGTATTCTCGTTTCTTCTGCGTTCGCAATTCTCAAAACTGTCTCCTGCAATTTTCAAAAAATTAATAATTTTTCGAGATACTTTATATTTCATGTTAAAATATATAAGAATGAAGTATAACATATCTCGTAAATTATTGATTTTTTGATAACTCTATATACTTTAATACTGTTATATGTAGAATAAATAGACAATCATATTATATAAAAAAATTATATAATTTTATTTAAAAATGGCGATGATCTATGTGATCTTGAAAAATCAATTTTTCAAAAATTGATCTTATTATACTATTGTATTTGACCCTCTTTGAACCGTACTTTTTTATAAGACAGTTTTTGCTACGAAATAGATTTTCAGGGATAGCTTGTAACACTTTAACTGCCCCATCCTGTATCCAGATAGCCAAATGCAGTGTATTTGTTGACATGTTGCAGCAACCAATTTCAACAAACTCAGGACAAGGTGAGACAGCATTATATCTGTCGCGTTGAACTCAATGGAATTCAAATTCTTGCAATTGCAAATTGATGGCAATATGTCAGCATGAATATCCTCGACAACAACTAGTATTGTCATATTGTCAGCATTTTGTTAGCAATGACCTCAAGACGAAACGATTAATTATTCATTGCTAACATGTTGCCGACATCATAATGTACCACCATTGCTTACAGTTTGCTCTAGAAATTTCGATAACTGATTACATATATAAGCAGTCATGTTGTTGTATTTATAATGTGTAAACCCTATTTTGATGTCAGCAAATGTACAGCAAATATATAACAACATATGCAATGCATTAGTTTACACAATACGCTACATCACGCTTGGCTATCTGGATATGTAGCTATAGTGAATGAAATATAACTGCAGAATGTGCTTTTAATATCCCAAAGAACATTAGGATGTCCTATAAGACATAAAGTTCTAAAATTCATGAGACATTTTTTGGAAGTATCGGAATGACGTCTATATGATGTCTTTAAAATGTCTTGTATCCCGACTTACAGGCATTCTACAGCTATTAATCATAAATCAGAAGTTAGAAGCTGAAATTGACCAATCACAGTCGTCACTTTTTAGCTTCTGATTTATAACTAATGACTTATTGTAGAAGGCCCATTACGGGCTTTCTACAATAAAGTCGTTGCCTAAGCTTTAAGTCTTAAGCTATAAGAAATTGACCAATTATAATCGGTTATTCTCTCATTCGACTGTGATTGGTTAATTTTTTATGATTTAAAACTTAAAACTTAAGTAATAGCTTATTGTAGAAAGCCTATTACAAATATTATCCTTATGACGTCTTACATACTTGTTCTTTATGACGTTTTACAGAATTATCTTTATAACGTTACACTACAATGCATTAATTCGCTGGGTCATAATAACGGCTTAACTTACCGATGTTAAGACGATAACGCTCAACGCGCGCGCGCATGAAATAATTTACTATACATTGTTTTTTTTATTCAATCGCGGATTCAAAGGGCGGATCCAAAGATAAGCGGGTAAGTTTTTTTACGAAAAAAATTCGCACGCCACTTTTTCTTACGTTCGAAATATTTTTATGATAAGTGGAATAACGGAAAAAAGATCTTTGATGTTTTTAATAGAATAAGCCATTTTCAACAAAAAATTCAAATTTGTAAATTGCAAAATTGTTTTATTTGATTAGCAGGTAATGATCTCGGAAATGGCTTATTCTATCAAAAATATTAAAGAAACCTTTATTCTGCTAATTTCTCAATGCTTATCTGCTAATATCCCATTTATAAAAAAAAAATGGTAAATATTCACTTAGGGAAGGCCTCTCCGATGACCTTGACCTTAACATATGTTGTCATGACCCTGAGTGACCTCCAATAGGTTTTAGCCGGCGCTCTTTATCCGTTAAAAAGTTATTAACAAAAAAGTTTGAAAAAATAACGTCTTATTTCTGCTATTGCATATAATATTAAAAACTATTCTATACTCTTCCTTGCTTACATAATGATTTTCCACGCGAAGAGAATTCCATCTCTCTCCTTGCTAAGGGGCGTCCGACTTTCCACGCAAAGCGAGTTTCACCCCACTTCCTTCCCTGCCAAGAAAAGTCGAACACCCCTTGGCAGGGTAGGGGTGGGATGAAACGGTAATGCTAGCGCGACAATATCATCCAAAAGTTTAGGTCCCATCGCAGCTTTCGGTCGCGATACCTCACTCTCGCCAAAAAGAGAAAACCTTCGATTGTGCAAGGCCGCACGTACATGCGGAAAGAAAATGAATACAGATAGACGCAAACTAAAGGTGTCTTTACATGGGAGCGTCAAGCGTCGAGCGTCAGAGCATGCGCAGTGACATATTGAATAATTTTACTGAAATGCATTGGATTCAATTACACTATTGATAGAGAAATCTTGTAGATTATATTATATAATGTAAACAAATGTAAATTTTAAGTATTATAATATGTTAGGAAATATCAAATAAAAATGATTTTGCAATTTACGAATTTGAATTTATTTTTTTCTCGAAAATGGTTTGTTTTATCGAAAATATTAGATCTTTTTTCTGTTGATTTCATCCATTTATCTGAACATACAAAAATTTCAAACGTAGGAAAAATCAGTATCAATTTCTTCTTAAAAAGTCGTACTCACTTATCTTTGGGTCCGACCCTGATTGAATAAAAAAGTAATGGATAGTCTCAAAAGATGAAGTTTTATGTCCTTCAAACAAAGTTTCATCAAAATATCTTGAATGGTTTTTGAAATTTTTAGAAAAAATGAAATTTTTTTTTTAACACTAACACCTGGATCATATGTTTGAAACTAATAAAAGCCGTTTCAGATATATGGTCATGTAAAGTTTTCGTTTCGAATTTGTATGAGGCACCAATCCATAAAATTTCTTAACGTACTTATACACTCTGTATAATTACGTGGGCAATTTGATAAGTCAGTGATTTTTTAAAAGAATGCTATTGAAAAATAAGTGAAATTTAAAAAAGTTCAAAAAAGTCATTGACTCTTCAAACTACCTTCGTATATTGGGTTGGAGAAAAAGTTCCGCGGATTTTTAGTATAAAATTTAAACAAAAAATCGACATTTATAACAATTTATTCAGTTAACAATGTATTGACCGTCTTGATCTACAACTTGTATTGCCAACGCTTTGGTAGGGCCTTGATGCGCTGTAAAATCGTAAAACTCTTGGGACTTGTGAGCGAAAAAATCAGCGAAGTGATTTCGGACGGCTTCCATTGAGTCGAATCGTTGACCGTCAAGACTGTTTTGCAGCGAAACAAGTGGTAATCGGACAGTACAAGGTCCGGTGAATATGGTGGGTGCTGCATTATTTCCAAACCAAAGCTCTGCAATTTTTTTTCGTAATCAAAGAAGTGTGTATAGTCGGGCGTTGTCATGATAGGAAGACCACACCCTTCCTATTCAACAATTCTGACCGCTTCTCCTGCATCGCCTTGCGCAATTTGTCGAGCTGAGTGCAGTACTTCTTCGAATCTATCGTTTGCCGCCCTGCGGCAGCAGCTTGAAGAATAGCACTCCTTTGTACCACCTACCAAAGGCTGATGCTGAGCATCACCTTCTGCGGATGCAATCAAGTTTCGTTTTTTGAAGACTCGCCCGGACCGCACCACGATTTCCACCGCTTGATGTTATTGTAGATTAGGGCTCGACATGATTTGCACTTCTCGGCCGATTTTCAACTCGGCTCCGCCTTCCGCTACTCTTCTCACCTCATCACCCCGTGCGCAGTCCAAATACTGCTCAACATTTAGGAGCGTATAACGCTCGTGAGGTCCACCCGCTTTGGGCGCTCACGCTGTAAACTTCATTCTATATCTTTTTTTTCGTTCATTATGTAACTAAGATAGAATGAAGCAACGCGTAAGCGCTCTTCATTCTTACGCGTTGCTTCATTCTATCTTAAAGGAAACACAACTAATGGTCCCCCTCCGATTTAAATGAGCTTTTAATATATTGTTCTATGAACAAAAATAGGAAATATGTATTTTTTTATATCGACTGAGTCGCACCTCAAAGGGGTGGAAACCTCCCTTGAAAAAAATCAGTCTTTTTCTTTCGAAGCGAATATCTTCGAAACTATAAGAGATAGAAAAAATTTTCCACAATGAAAATTGAATGGCTTCAAGAGTACTTTATAACTATAATTAAAAAAAATTTTTTTTAATTATTTATTGTATACCTTCATCCCCACCCCTATTAAAAAAAATTTTTTAATTTTTATATATCGAACATTAAAGAGCATTTTACGCTGAAATTAATGATGTGTATTAAAATCATGTTCCGAAAAATCATTTTTCAGATATGAACGAAATCGTCTCTATATACGCGCTTCGTACGTATTTGTCATGCGTTGGCTGCGCGAGATAGCGATAAAAGCAAATACAGCATAATTTATCACAGTGCAGTATCAATATAGCAGTGTGACTATTGAAATAAGTTTTTTAAATAATAATAATAATAATAATAGTATCAATAATAATAGTATCAACAACAACAGTGACTTTGTTAAACTGCTAAAATCACATTTATAAGCGGCAATATAAACAACGTGCCTAGCGACGGCGAACGCGCACCTCACCTGGGCGGTCTTATCGCATGCTTGCATTTGACAGTAGGCTAGGCGAATTTGACTATTTTCATCAGTTAATAATTTGTTAACCATTACGGAAATTATAATATATGGTAGAGGACTCTTCTTAGTTTAGTCCATTCTGCCACTATGCGAAAGATTTTTCATTACTTTCCAAACGCTCTGTATATGTGAAAAAATTTTTTACCGAACTAACTTTTTTGCTATGTATATTCTTTATTGTGACATCATTACCTTCTTCGGAACAACTTAAACAATAAAATTGTTCCTAAAATTTTGACAAATTGTATCATATATATTTCCTTTCTGAATTTGTAAAATTTTTATCCAAAATATTTTTTCTTAAACAAAAAACAATTAATACAAAATTTTTGAAGAATAATTAAAATGGATCATCATGTATATATATTATCACCTGCAGTCTGTTTAATTTTATCACAACTATCGTTTCAAAGAAAGAACAAATATAGATAACCCGATATCTTGGCAGTGTTCGTAATTTTTAAGCGCTCTTTATATATTTAAAAATTTTTTAAACAGAATTGCAAATGGAATTGTAACAAAATAAATAGCATAAAAATTATATTCTAAAAATTCTTTAAAAAAAGTAAATATTTAATAATATATAAAATATTCGTTAAAAACAAAATTAAAATTTAATAATATTATTGGATAATTGTTGCACGATTTTTAAATAAAAAATATTTATAAACAATCTAATTACATTTGTGTACAATAATATATTATAATTTTATGAATAGAAATACGTAAATATAATATCTGAAAAACTTTATTTATATTAAAAAATGATTTACCATCATGTCTTCTTTAGACATGGATTAAAAAAAATTTTAATAAAGTTAATTTATTTAAAGCGTTATAAGAATATTTTGTTATACATAAAATAACATGTAGAGTACATAAGATTCAATTTAATTTATATTTAAGTACATAATTTTTTTATTCTAAAATATGTATATATGTAATCAAATTTTTACTTAATTCCTTTAGTATTTAATATTTAAGTTTTACCAATAATAAGATTGAAAGACCGCTAATGTTAAACATAATGCTTTAAATTAAGAAGTGCCATAACGGTCAGAACGTTAAGATGTTGAACTATTGTAAATTCATTTAAAATGAATTAATTTCAGAAATTATAATTGCGTGCCGATATCTACAATAGAGTTTTAAGCCTTAAGCCATAAGAAATGGACGAATCACAGTCAATTATTCTCCTCGAATTCGACTGTAATTGGATAATTTCTTACAGCTTAAGGCTTAAAACACGTATTGTAGATCCGGGGTTAAGATTACGAAAAGCGTGTGCGGTAACCCTAAAGCTATAAATATTTAATATACAAAATCTAATATACAAAAAAACCGAAGATTGCGCGCAGGACTTTATATAACTTTATAGAATTACTTTGAATGCCTTTCATTTATGAATTACATTATTTGTTTCAATTGTCATGAAACATACCGGGAGATAAAAAATCAATCCGTTACTTAAATAACAGAGAAATACTTAAATAACAGAAGAAATTACAAAATAAAATTGAATATCTTGAAATTGATTTGAATTGACTTATTTTTTTATATTATTCAAAAGTATATATCAATCATATATAGGTATATTAAAAGATAGATTAAAGATATGTATTTGAATTAAGATTCCAAAGACATTTATGTAAAGAAGTCGAATTTTTCGAGGTTTTTGTATCTTTTTTTATTTAACTGAAGTGAGATCTCATTTTCACAGAAGAATGAAAAGAACTTAAACCAAAAGCAAACTTTACACCATTGGAAAAATGATATTTGCGTAAAAATGAAGTTAGTAATAGAATTGAAAAAGAAGAAATTGGCAAAATTTTATAAAGGCAATTATAAGACTCTAATCCTGTAACTGATGATGCAACTTTATCTCGCCCAGAAGAATCATTATCATTAACCTTCGATTAACTTCGATCCATCCGAAATAACATGGAATATCGCGAGTAGACAGCGAAATCTTGCACGGTAGGTCAATGGGTTACTACCGATAATGTCTTTGTCGATACGATTTTGGTATAAAAGGCTCACATAGCTCAGTAGACAGCATGCGGTAAACGACATTAACAGCATCACAATGAGGTGCACGATCGTTCTACTGGCTCTGGCAGCTTTTGGGGCAGCTCTACCCCAACAGCAGCTGAAACAACGTGCTGGTAAGTAATTGCTATTCTATTCAGCATTATGCTCTCTCCAGCTCTCTCTATATCTTTCTTTCTCTATTTGTCCATCTCTCTCTCCATTTCTCGATCAAAAGGCTGTATAATCTCTATTTGAAAAAATTACCGTTCTTTCTACTATTTCTATATTTTTAATATGATTTAGACTTTAGCGTTTTATATACTGTGTGTCCAATAATGATCCGGTAATAATATCTCGTGAGCAAGTAGAGCAGACTAAACTGACTCGAAAAGTTCTGTACCATTTTGCAATTTTCGCAATAATTAACGAGATATTAATTTCTAAAGATCACCGAATGAACACATATTCGCCCGCAGTCTACCAAATACAAGCGTGCGGCGAGATACAATTGTCCAACAACACAGGAAGATGTTTTCTTTTGTCGCTCGTGCGTTGCCATTGCCATTTGTAGTAAATAACTCCCTATGCGCTTAACAGCTTGCAATGCTTGGAGATCGTATCTTGTATCGCTGTGCGTTTATATTTGTAAAGTAGACCGGGCGGATACGTGTTCATTGGGCAATCTTTAGAAATTAATATCTCGTTAATTGAGAAAAATTATAAAATGCTATAGGACTTTTCGATTCAGTTTAGTCTTTTTGACTCAATCTTTATACAGTCATTACTGATGGACATTCTTTATATAAATACTTGTTCAATAGACAAAATATTAATATTTATGTAGAGTTCAATTCAAAGACTTATATAAAATACAACTGAACTAAATTTATTTCTTTGTCATTATTAGCTGATCAAGATCTTCTAAAGAAGCAACAAGACTGCTTACTGTTGCTACAACAGATAACCCAAGAAATCCCGAACGAACAGTTGCAGATCCTTGGTACTAATTATGATATCCAAAGCAACTACCATCAATATGAAAATCCAATCCTCGTCAAATACTATGCGGGTGCTGTACGAGACGGTCTGGTTCAACCAAAAGGCACCGCCTATTCGAACTCCATCAGCCAGCTTCGTAAGGAAGTTTCTCTCCTGCATAGAATCTTATTAGGCGCCAAAAACTACCAGACATTTTTGGCAACCGCCGCATGGGCCCGTGTCCACATTAACGAGGAACAGTTCATCAAGGCTTTCGTTGGAGCTGTTCTTCAGCATCCAGAAACGCAGAGTATCATCCTGCCGCCTCTGTATGAAATCATTCCTCAGTACTATTTCGATGCCAGGATCGTTCAAGAAGCACAGAACATTGTACAGAATATTGCACAAGGTGTTCACTACAACCAAGTTGTAATCCCTGTTAATTATTCCGCCCAGTTGTCTAGCAGTGAACAACAACTTTCCTACTTCACGCAAGATATCGGTCTCGCTAATTATTATGGCTACGTAAATCTCGCTGAATATTTATTGGACCAAGTAAGTATATTCTCATTTAACGCAAACATACAATTACAAAACAATTTCTCATATAAAAAGAGAAAGAAATATATTGGTTTATCTTATATTGAAATTCGCTCCTGAATCAACATTTTTAAATATAATTTCAGCAAGGACAGCAAACACCTGCACAATACCAACAACAAGGCATTCAGAATCAGGAAGATCAAATTGGTCAGGGATCCGTTTACTATTATCTCCACCAACAATTACTGGCTTATTACGAACTAAATCGTTTCTCGAACGGATTGGGCCCAATCCAAAATACCGATTACATCAACGTACAAGTACCATATCAACCGCATCTTCGTAGCACAAATGGGCTCGAATTACCTGGACGTCCTCAAAATCTGCAGCTCAGTCCCAACAAGAATGATCTTATCCAGACTGTCAGGAAGATTGAGCAAAGATTGATTGAAGCTATTGACTCTGGACATGTCATTACTCCGCAAGGCGCTTTCCTCTCTCTTTATCAGCCGCAAGGTTTGAACATTCTTGGAGAACTCATCCAAGGAACTGGCAGAAGTGTTAATCCAAGGTCAATTTTCAGATAATTGTTCAACTAATTGATGTACAATAATGCAATATTTATGACAATACGTTTTCTATCATAGATACTATGGCAGTCTTCAAGCCGCCGCACGTCAACTCCTCGGCAATGCTCCCGAAGCTCAGAATATCTATGATTACACTCCTTCTGTTCTGGAATTGGGACAAATTGCTGTTCGTGATCCAGTTTTCTATCAACTTTATAAGAATGTTATCCAATTGTTCACGCAGTATCAGAACTCTTTGCCCGCTTACCAATACAACGACATCCTTTTGCCTGGCGTTACCATCCAGAACGTTCAAATCAGTCCATTAGTCACTCTCTTTAATGATTATTATGTCGATCTCGAGGGAGCTACGCAACAAACTGGTCACCAACAACAAGTCCAGCAACAACACATCAAGGCTCAAGTGAAGAGATTAGATCATAAACCATACGAGTATCAGATCACTGTTCAAAGCGAGCAGAACGTCCCTAGTGCCGTTGTCCGCGTCTACTTGGGACCGAAATACGACTATTATGGCAAACCCATCAGCATCTCTCAACATAGGCATCAATTCGTGGAACTCGACCAGTTCACAACTGACCGTACGTATTCGAGATTACTCTTCAAGATTATCAACGATACAAACATATACACACATACACACATACATACATACATACACATATGATTTTTTAATTAAATACATTATCTAATCTGTTTTACAGTTCATCAAGGACAAAATGTCATTGTAAGACAATCCCAACAGGCACCAGGCCAGAGCTTCGATTACCCATCTGTTCAAGAAATCAAGCAGGCTGTCAATAGTGCCATTCATGCTCAAGAACCGTATTACGTCACTGAAGTAATTATTTCTTTCTCCTTCTGTTTGTGTAGATGTTTGCAATGAATATTTCAATAAGTGATACTAAATGTTAATAATTTTTCAGTCACACCAGATTTTCGGTTTCCCAGCAAGACTGGCTCTTCCTAAAGGTCAATCTGGTCAAGGATTGCCATTTCAGCTATTAGTTGTGATCTCTCAATTAGGATCACAAAACGTACTCTATGGTCCGGTGGTTCCGGAACAATATCAAACTTATCAACAAGACGAATATCAAGTAGTTGGTACTGAGGACTATCAACAGATCCAGCATCAAGGTGCCAAAGTAATCGGTGTGAAACAGACTGTGGAGGTTGTACCAGAAACTTTGTCAATCAATCAGCAAGAGAATCAAGGTACATTATTGATATTGAAGAGACAAAACCGTTTCGCCATTGAATAGCATAAAATGATAAGTAATTCTTTTTTTATAGGTGTAAGGGACCATTATGCTAACCTTTATACTCAACATGGACAATACCCGTATACACACTCCCAGTATCAAGTAGGCCAAGGACAGAGACAGGGACAGAACGTTTACGGTGTGCAAAACCAGTACTATGGACAACAAGGACAACAATGGCAGCACAGGCAACAGGGACAAAACATCCAAGAACAACAACAATGGAGTCAACCTCAAAGTATTTACCACCAAGAACAACAGGGACAGTATCAACAGTACCAACAAAGCCAACAAAGTACAGTAGGATTCCAAGGTGAAGTACCAGCTGGTGTACATGGCTCGCAACAGAGTATTCATGGAGTACAATCAGGCATACAAGGTGCCCATGGTGTCCAAGATATACAAAATGAGCATGGCGTACAATACGCTGGAGTAAAGGGAAATCAAGGCCTCTTCAGCACTCAGTCTGGAATTCAAGGCAAATATCATTTCACTTATCAAGGACAAAGCCAACAACAGCAAGGACTTGGTGTAGGATATACCGGTAGCGGACAATATCATGCCGGTGGTTTCCAAGGCATCCTGGGTCAGGGACAAAAAACGCAGGCCACAAATGTCAACAAATACTATCAAAATAAGCACATCTCTGAAATCATCGGTGGCGCTATCTCTCTCGACGGTAAACCTCTTGGCTACCCATTGGATAGACCTTTGACTACCGGTGCTCTTTCCGTTCCTAATATTTACGTTCAAACCGTCCACATTTCTCATGAAGGCCAACCCACTAATGAAGTAAACAATCATTAAAATGTTCCTTAAAAAAAAAAAACAGATATAATAGGTATATAGCATCGTTAAATGTAACGATGCTTGTCTAAAAGCTATTCGTTCAATTAAAAAAAGATTTATCAATTCATTGTAGCAAATGCAATTAATAAATTGCCCTAAAACGCAAATCTTTAGATATATTTATTTGTAACGCAATTTCTATTCCTTCCCATACAGCATGAAAGTTTGCAGCAACAGTGTAACATTTGTAATGTTATTACAATATATTATTGGAAATTGCTGGAATGATTTCTCTTATACTATTTAGTTTTTTTATACATGCGTTTTTTTCACAAACTTCTATAGTATACAGATATTAACTACTGCTTGCATCGTCGCCACATTCTTTAGATTATTTTTAAAGGAAGAAGAGTATGTAGCCATTTTTACTTATTCTACATTCACATAATATAAATATTATGAGTAATACTTATCGCACGTATTTATTATCTAATTTCTCACTTTTACAAAAATTTCTCTAACAATTTTATCTGCGCTATTGCGCTTGTAACATTGGGCGCATTCAAGTTGACAAAGCGGCTAACCTGCTCACCGAGCAAATGAACATAATTGTTGTTACATATAGATCCAACCAATCATATTCAATCGCTCGGTAAGCATGCCTAGCCGCTTTGCCGTCTTAAACTCGCCCATTTATTTACTTATAAGTCATAAAACTTCATTAAAATCGGTGAATGTTGGTTCCGACGGTTTTCTTGTTAGTAGCACGAGAGAAGCCCGAGTACCTCGTAGAATGGCTCAAATTGCTCAAAATGAATTCCATGAGGAAGCTGAAGGATTATTATATGCCCCTGGAATAGCAAATTAGCCTCCGAGCATTGTAAATAGGGGAGACCGGAGCTAGTTGTCGTACAGGGGTGATATTTGTCAAAATGCTCATAACTCAAACAGGACATAGAAGAAAAATCTTTTTTTTACTATAGATTGCTGATACAATATTAATTTGTTGTGTAAAATGATTTGTACCACAAACATTGTATATATTATTTATAGCGATTTTTAAGAAAATGAAGTTGATAAGTAAATTTTTCTTAGCACCTATTTTGTTGTCTCACAAATTTCTGGCGTTATTAATCGCGATATCCCTGTATTCATAAAAAATGACATGTCTTAGAAGATCTTTGCTACAATTAATTAATCATTATCCTGACAAAGTTTGTGAATACAATCTCTTTTATTAAAATGGCTATGTGGGTTAGATTGACCAAAATGAGACGAGTTTAGGTGATGCCTTACTTATGCTTCGGTCTTAGCCCTAAAATTCTAAAATTCAACCAATGGAATACATATTTCAGTTAGAACCAATTAAGACTGGCAGCTCTATTTGCTGAATTTTCAAATTTTAAGGTTAAGATCGAAACATTAACCAAGCATGACAATTAATTTTAATATCTTTAGAGAACACATTTTTAGAGAATATATCCAGATAGCAAAATATTAGCAGGATGCTGACAGAATCTGATAGCAGATTGCGAGCATATGCTTAAAATATTAAATAATATTATGAGTTTATGGTTATGCGACCTCAATCTTTTATACAATTTCAAAATTTCTGTTAACTTATCCCGCTGTGTATCCTATACGCAATTATTTTCTTTACGGAAAGAACCGAGAAGCAAACGTGATAGGTTTCACGAGTACGCGTGAATTTTTCAAAAAATGAATTTTTCTATCCTTGAGAAAAAAACCGAAAAAATTCGTGGAAAAATTGGAAAAATTGAGTTTTTTCCGATCCTTTAAAACTATAGCTTAAACTGACAGTTTTTGCGTTGCTATATGTATGCATATAGCAACGTGCTATATGTATGCACGTTGTTATGTACAAAATGGCGTATTTCAGTCATTGCGCAGAACGTGACGAAAATGCGTTCGAGAAACGAGCACACTTTTATACTTTCACCATGTGCCTAGCAGGCTTTGTTATATTTCTAGCAGGAGCAATTTGCTGACAACGTCAAATAATACAAATTCTGTATACAATTTGGTGCCTTTCTGCAATCAAAAATTGGTAGCAGGTTCTGTTCAAAATCTGTCTTCGCAGGCTTTGCTATCAGGAAAGGTACTTACAAATATATGTATATTATATTTCATATATTATAGATATACATATATGTTTTTTTCATTTTTCATATAGAAAGTACGGTACAAAAACAAATTACGTATTTTATGATTAAAATAACTATTTTATTTGTGTTAATACCATAATTACTATTATTTCTCAAAATATAGAATTAATATTAAAAAAAAAAAAATTGTATTTTTTATATGTATTAATTAATACATATTTTTTTATATATACTATTTGTATATTAACAAATATGCTACTGCCAATCCTAGAATCTAAAAGCTTCGTAGCCATTTGCTCGGTAGGACACTGCTGTTTTGTTGAATAGTTAGGTTAAACCGGTTTGTTATTTACTTCTAGACTGTGAAAAGACTAATTGATTTGTGCAAAGATCATAAATATTAAAAAAAAAGATGGAAAAAAGTTCATGCAGCGATTCAAGTTCGTAAGTACCAATGCCTTTGCTAATCAAAATAATATAAATAATGGTAATTAGAATACGGGCCTCATCTCCGATTTTGATGAAATTGGGCTCATTCGACGCGTTTTCACTTAAAATGAAAGAATCTGGCAAAAATGTGGCAGTCGGCCTTGCGAACCGAGATATTAAGCATTATATATAAAGTTCGAGATTTTAGAGGTTAAGATATCTGTCATCCCGACTCAATATAGTGCTATGTATACGTTCTGGCGAGTACAATGCTGTATATAGAAATAATCTGTACAAAATACGATAGATGGCTCTAATTTGGACCAGCGTGGACTAAATGTGACCCAATTAATTTTTAAGTCCTTTTCGGTGTAAACGGTTGGTGACTAGATCTACTTTGGGTCACGATATAGGTCAGATCGCTATCAGTCGTACGGTGTAAACGTAGCCAATAATCAACCCAGAACACGGGGTTAATTGTCACATTTTCGCAGTTTTATTTAAAATTAAATAACATTTTTATTATGATATAATGAATTCACGAGTAATATTTTTTTTAATACCTAACTAAAGGATATAGGTATATTATAACGTATATAATATTTCAAAATCAGGCATTCACTTTTTTCTAAAAATCACTAATTAAAAACTGTGACAACCGTCTTCTCTACTTAAAAACTGAACTGAAAACTTTAAACGCGTTTTTCTCGAAATCGGTTTTTTGTATTTTCTTCAATTTTGTGTACACGATTGAGAAAAAATTTGACCAATCGACTTTTTATAGGGCTCGTTGACTATTAGCTAGCTAATAGTCAATTAACCTTCCTCGATGAACCTAAAAAATTAAATAAAAATCAATATTAACAATTTTTTTTGCATAAAGAAACGGCTGCTAGTAAAAATCATAACTTTTTTTTTTCAAAGTGGAGAGAGAGAGAGAGAGAGAGAGATCGCACGAAATTTTAATATATATATATATTTTTTAATTTTTTAGGTTCATTTAGGATAAAATTCTAGAAAAATTAAAAATATTTCTTAATTTTTTGTTTCCGGCAAGAATTACAGCTGCTAGGATGTATACAAAATCATAACGTTGTGGCGAGGCGCTAAACTAAATGTTTATATTTTTATTATTTATAATCATTTTTTTTTTACATAAAAATTTGTACGTACTCTACAATAGTTATATTAAAACGTGCAAAATGTTTTAAAACAATAAATATTAATCTTCCTTTTAAAAAAAATTACGAAAAATCACCATTTTTCGGTCTTCTAATGTAGAAGACCCCCTTAACCACGTAAACACAAAAAGTGTTGTAAACCTTAAGCCTTAAAAAATTGATTAATCATAGTCGAATGAGAAAAATAATAGAATATGATTGGTCAATTCCTTAAAGTTTAAGACTTACTACTCTATTGTGTTTGCGGAGTAACCAGGTTTAATAACATCTGTAGTTATGAAACTGATGAATCATAGCTATTCCTGTGAAGAATGGAATGACTGTAAGATGGAAATTTAGTTTTCTCATATATTCTATATCTATTACATGCACACATGTCAAGATTAAATAATAACAAAATTAACAACCTTTTGCATAAATATTTTATTAAGAAAATTTATCATTGTCTTCTTAGCGATCTTCTTAGAGCGATGTAAATCCATTGTCGTTTTTATGTACAATCATTCTCCAGTCATCATCTCCATAAATTCTATAGATTAAGTTTAGTTTTTAATTATTTAATTTAAGTTTAGTTTAGTAAGGTGCAATTATTAATAAAAAATAAATTAATAATTGCACCTCAATAATAAAAAAAGTTTATATTGTATATATATATATAACATAAACACACATATATATAGGGTACATCTGAAATAACGCTCACTAATCATGTAGTGCTATTCCTAACAAAAAACATACACGCACGCACGCACGCACGCACGCACGCATACAGGGTGGCCCATTTGAAACTTTGGACGGAATTATCTCCCAAACTATTCGTTATTCTAAAAAATATTTCAAGTGGAACTTACTTTCAAAGGGGACATCTTTTGATGGTCACAAATCCTCTCTAGGTGAACGTGTTATCAAGATTTTAAGGTAATTTTTATTTTTTTAAATAGAGTTAAATTTTTTTTACATAATACGATTCCTCTAATTATTCTGTATTCCAGACAGCACAAAATATTTATGATAAATATTTATTATTATTCATTTTTTTAAATGTTATATAAATATTTTATACATAT
>NW_017257260.1:255019-276427 GCF_001594055.1 Mycetomoellerius zeteki | reverse complement strand
AAAAATATTTACAAAATATTTAAAATAAACCTTATAAATATTTATAAATATTTTGTAAATATTTTATAAATATTGTACTATCTGGGATATAAAAATATTAAAGTAGATATATCAAAAAATTAATAGTTTACAAGACATTTTATACTTTACTCTTGCACATATTTACATGAAATATTAAATATTTTGTAAACTACTAATTTGTTGATGATTGTACCTTAATACTTTTATGAATAGAATAATAAGATGAATCAATTGGTAAAACACATAGTTGGTTATTTAAGAAATTATCCATTTTAATAATATTATATAATGAAATTATATAATTCCATCTGAAAAAAAAATAAAAGTTTGAAATCTTGGAAGCATGTCCACTTAGGTCCGTTTTCACAATATATGGTTACCTAAAGATTAAAGGTTACCAACAGATTCATCAATAAAATTCATTCATGAATTTCTTAGTTACCTTTTAATCTTTAGGTAACCATATATTATAAAATCGGACCTTAGAGAGAATCTGTGATCATTGAAAGATGTCCCTCGAAAAAAAATCAATTCCACTTAAAACATTTTTTGGAATAACGAATAGTTTGGAAGATATTTGCGTCTGAAACTTCAAATAGGACACCTTGTATATGACATATTAATCATATTACTAATATTCTATATATACTTGTTTAGTATAATATATATTACATACCATCAAAATCCACTGTACCGGAACCGTCTGTGTCAATCTCCGCGATTATTCCATCAAGATCGGAACTAGTAAGTTTGTCGTCGAGAGCCGCTAAAATCTCTTTCAATGTAGCTGTGGTAATGTATCCATTACCTTCACGATCGTACAATCGAAACGCTTCTTTCAGCTCCTCCTGCATTGCTTCCGCATCCTCCTCTTCAAGAAACCGACCGGCGATCTTGCAAAAACCGTCAAAATTTACTTTACCAGAACCTTCAGGATCATTCTCTTCAATTAAAGTATTTAATTCGCCATCATCAAACAATTGTCCCATTGTATTTAATATCGTTGAGATTTTCATAGTCTCAATGAAACCACTTTTCGTTGTATCGAACATTTGGAACGCCTTACGCATCACAGCCACTTTTTGATCATCTTCCTCCTATGAACAAAGTTTCGAATTTATATTAAGTTTACTTTTATTTATAATAAAAAAAGATTATGAAAATGTTAACAGTTGAGATATCTGAACCTTTTTAAAATAATTTTTAAACTTTTTAAATTATTTTAAATGTTATAATTTGTTATAATAATTTTCTATCCATCTAAAAAATAAGAACATTTTGGAGTGTTTTTTAAATAATATGGAATTTATAACCGTTTTTTGCTACTTGAATGTTTAATTTATAGGTATATTTTTTCGGTATACAAACTATTTTTCAATTTATCTCTTCAATCTTACCATGACAACCAATAAGGAAACTTTTACACCGTATTAGGCAAACCACCAATGATGCACAATGGAGAACGAACGCCGCCGAACTTGAAGAGAATTGATTCTTCCGTCCCGGTATAAAGACTTCCTGTCCGTATCTGCTAAAGCAGCTAGAAAGACGACGCATGCAAAAATAGAGCGGCGACGCCGACGAAAAATGAAATATGTTATAAGTGAATACCACAGTCACGGTGTCGTTTATATGAAGGTCATATAAATGCTATTATATCGCATGATTACTAATAAGTTTCGATGTAACTAACAGATTTTGTGATAATTGCCTTCATCGAATAAATGTTTAGCGTAGAGGTAGTCCTCATTATATTCTTCCTGAAAAATTTTCTTTTTGTTCACATAATTGTTCACATAATTTTTCAGAATTTCTATGTAAATTTCATAACTAATTTCTAGAAAATTTCTAAGATTTGTTACACACATTAGAATACTTTTCAGAAATACTAAAACAGTCTACATTTCTGCTAAAATTTTTTATGGAGTATAACATGAATTCCGAAATATTCTAAGATATCTCTCTCTCTCTCTCTCTCTATCATTCTATATAATTTGCAAAATTTAAACAAGTTTAAGATATTTTTTTAGAAATCTTCAAATTTAAAATCTAAAAAATATTATTAAAAATATTATTCTTAAAAATATTATGAAAGATATTATGAAATTTTTTTTAACTATGGGAGTATCAATTTTTTTCTAACTTTTTGTGATATTTATTGTAACATCTTGTGAAAAATTGTAATAATTATCTATTGACACGTTTAATGTTTCGGGTGCTCAAGATAGCAATTACAATAAGCAAACGGTATATATTAAAACAGTATTCGTAACATGTATAAATGAGTTGTACATGTATGAGAAGAGAGAGAGAGAGAGAGAGAGAGAGAGAGCGAGCGAGAGAGAGAGAGAGAGACGATCATATTGATAGTCATTTACATAACTGCAGTATAGCGATTTTTATTTTTATATTTACATGATAAAAGTAGAGAAATTATATAATTCCAATCATATATATTGAGATAGAAACAAAAATTAGCTTCGCTCGAATCATTTCGCCGTAGTGATATTTCAAGTTTGAAATAGGGCAACGTATTGCCGTTCTTAGACCACTGCCTACGCATTCTGTGGTTGCAATCCGTTACAACGCGTTACTATCTATTTAGCATGCTGCTAGAATGATGTAAAAATATATCGGGCACCTTTTGGCTTCTGTCTCGCCTCTCGCAAACCATTCATCACCATTCGCGTAATTTCCAGGTAAAGAAAGAATAGGAGATATTTTCTTCATTTAAAAATGATTTGAAAAATTGTACATCGGTTTCCCTTAAGAATTGTAGTGAATATGATATATCACATTATGATGTCGCGTGTCATTTTATATCGTATAAATACGCGATTTCGAATTACATTTATAATTTTAAATTTTATGTGATTTAAAACAGTTAAAATATGGAGACTTCTAGAAGACGAATTTCTTTATGCTGAAATTAAGACTAAATACGGATGAATCACGTTTTAATTGCGAATTTGTAATCAGAAAATGCTCCTGAAGGCTTGTACAGAGCGATTTTTTTGGAAAAAAAGCAAAATAAATATTTGTTCTGATATCTTACTCGATGTGTACTATAGTACAGTTAAGGTGTACATAATTTAATTATTAAAAAATTTTCAAGAATCAATTTGCAAAACCCGGCTGTGTACGAACCTTCCCAATAATATAAGAAAGAAATCCTAATAAAAAATTTCATAAGGAAATATTATTTCTTCGAGAAGAAAAACTATAGTATAAATGACCTAGACCTGCACTTATGTATAATGAATTTCTTTATGCTGAAATTATGGCTAAAATATTACATGAATCGCGTTTTAATTGCGATATTTGTAATCAAGAAAGACTTCTGAAGGCTCATACAGAGCGATTTTTTTGGGAAAAGAGCAAAATAAAAATTTATTATTAAAACATTTTCAAGAATCAATTTGCAAACACCGGCTCTGTACGCGCCTTCGCAGCATAAAAAAAGAAATCAAAAAGGTTTATGACGTAATATTCCCTACAGAAAAAAATCATGTCACACAGTTGCATGATAAAATCATACAAAACATGTAAATCATGTAACGGATTGTTTCAAATCAGTACGTGATTTTAAAATTACGTATTTTAAAAAATCACATAATGTTCTTTTTTCTTCTATTTCTATCATTCAATTCTTAAAAATTCGATATAATTATAAAATCACATGATGGATGAAATTATTTCTAATATCATGTGATTTTTCAAATTACATCATTTTAAAATCACGTACTGATTTAAAACAATCCGTTACGTGATTTACATGTTTTAATTAGATAATTTTATCATGTAATATTATGTAACTTGTGAAGTAATTTTTTTTAGTATGGTTATTTCTTGCAGATAAGATATCAGCATAAAAAAAAAGATAGGTATCTGCACCATAAATAAGGAGAATAGCCATTTTATTCATTAAAATGTCTTTAAGAATGAAATTGCAAAATTTGATCCTTTAACAGGCTTTGTAGCTTTGTAAAATATAATATAAGCCAAAACGAATTTCATAGCAAAATATTTCTTCTACGAGACAGTATATGGGCTGTGTTCCTTTACTATCAGCACTGAAAATGCTACAGTTTACGTGCACTATAGATTTTCAGTACTGGCAGTCAATTTTGGAACACAGCCATGGTCTCTGTCTGATACCCTGGTGGAAAAATGTTGCTGAAATTATTTCACATTTTGGAACACTTTTCAACAAAATTTCAGCATTTCAAAAAAAATTTCAGTTTAATTTCAGCGATTTTTAGCTGAAAAATTAATTTTCAACAAAATTTCAGAAAAATTTTCAGACAAATTTCAGCAAGAATTTCAGAGAAATTTCGGTTGGATTTCAGTGATTTTTCAGTATATTAGCTGAAAAATTCACTTTCAGTGAAGTTTCAGCAAATTTTCAGTAATTTCGCTGAAATGTTCCAAAACGTGAAGTAATTTCAGTAAAACTTTTTCACAAGGGTAAAGTGCAGATATTGTAGTTGCACCACAAATGAGGTATAATTGAGTTGGCTTCTCACTCCTGTCGACCCTTAGGGTCCTGGCACACAAAAAACTTAAGGCAGTAAGACGTAAACGGTAAGGAAATCAACATTGGATTCGCTACTGCTTATGTTATGGACTCTACTGTCTGATTGGTTAATTCGCTTACTACTTACGTTTTACTGCTTAAAGGCTATAGCACACACTTTCCGTAACAGTAACCATAAGACGTACCGTAAGAATCAACCAATCACAGTCGAGAATTCTTTTGAACTTTTAATTCTAATTGGCTGATTCTTATGGTACGTCTTATGGTTACTGTTACGGAAAGTGTGTGCCATAGCTTTTACACATCTGTGTAATGTACGAATGTGTAAAGGCCATCACACGTACAAAAATTTTAATCGTAATCGTAAGGCCGTAAGCAAATCGGCCAATCACAGTCGAGCGTTTTTAAACGCGAGATCGTAATTTTGTTTGTGATTGGTCGATTTACTTGCGACCTTACGATTACGACTAAAATTTTTGTACGTGTGATGGCCTTTAGAAACACTAAACCAACTGTACAGTTCGCGCAATTAATGCCTTGTTTTGACATTGCGCGTTACTTTCTCGGTTATTTTCACGTTCATGGTCATAGTCAGACGGAATTATCGACAATACGCAAGTTTCTCCAATCTCTATTGGTTAGTCTGGTTTGTCCGACTACGGCCATGAACGTGAAAACAACCGAAAAGATAAACGCGATGTCTCACCAGTGGACGTGATGTCATAGGCTGGGAAGGCATTAATTGCGCGAACTGTAACAATTCACACAGACGACGGTGATGCGCATGCGCATTGCGAACATTAGGACCTCTCTACCTTTCTCTCTCGCACAGATGTTGGCTTCACGTTCAGCGCCCTATTCCTCTTCCAATAGTATATGTTCTAAGGTATCCACACAAACTTACATAGCCGCATAAAACGTATGCATAACGAAAATTATCCAATCACATTCTACATGCATCTTTATATGAGAAATACAATTGGATAATTTTCTTTATATGTACATACTTTTATGCGGCTATGCAAATTTGTGTGGATATAAGCGGGGAGCACAGACTTTTGCATAACGCATAACATGTAATGCATAAGAAATTCAATCAATCAGAATTCTTTATTTCAAATTGGAAAGGAAGGAAACGGAGGGCTTTGATTGGTACATTTTCTTATGCATTACGTGTTATGCGTTATGGAAGAGTCTGTGCTCCCCGCTATACCCTTATTGATTACTGATTGATTACGCGGTTACGAGATACGCGGCAAATACGCCTCATGAGACACCAGCATTAGGATGCGTTCCGAATTACGCATGAAGCGCATAAAATCATTTTATCCTTCTTTATTATTTGGTAAACAACAAGGACAAATGATGCATCATGCGCTTTGTGCGTAATTCGAAACTCACCCTTAATTACTACAATTTGGGAGCTTTCCAGCAAAGAGACACAAATTGACACAAAAGTCATCCTGTTCTTGTTCGATAATCAGTAAGAAACAAAGATAGAATGATTCTTGTGTCGATTTGTGCCTTTGCTGGAAAGTTCCCTTTGTACGCGAAATAGTAGATTAGCAAGATATTCCATAAAATATACGAAAATGTAATATTTAATATACTTCAAAATTGATCACATAAACATAGGATGAGAACAAAAGCATGAGAAAAATATGTAGATAATATGTGTTACATTTATTGATGGATAAATATACGGATATAATTCAGTTGTACACTAGCCAAATTATAACTAATAACATAAAGCATAAATAGTTTAAATGTATAGACGTATAGGTAGACTATAGCCAATAAATTTGCATTTTTTAAGTGAGAATTAAATATTTTGCATTTATATTTATTGCATATGTTGACGCCTACGAGCAGCTCTCTGTTTATCAAAACGTAATTCCATTTCTTCGAGAACACGTGGAGTATAACGAACTACTAATTTTACAGAATTTTGAGCTTGCTTTAGTAATTCCACTGCCTTCTCATGATTTTCACCTTCGACACACTAAAACAAATTATTTTATTATTGTAAAATATGCTTTCTAATAAATAAATAAAAAAGATAACATTTTTACCAACCACTCCATTAACAGATAAAAGCTGATCTCCACGTTTTAAACCACCGTGTCTATCAGCAACACCACCAGGGATAATGCGAGATATATAAATCGGCGAATTCTGTTCTTTACCTCCCATCACATTAAAACCAAGTCCTTCTTCTGTTTTAGGTAATTCGACTACACGTGGATGTGCATGACCTTCACTAGCTGCAAAAGCAGCAACAGTTGCTTTTGCTGTTGCAGATGCACGTACATCCTGTGATCCCTTTACAATAATTATGAATTAATTATCAACAATTGTAATTATATTAGGTAAATATGAAGGAGACGGACTTATTGACTGATTTTTATGAAATTAGGCTCATTTGACGCATTTTTATACGAAATAAACGAATTTGGCAGAAAAAAGTGTGACTCTGCTCCGAGATATTAAGCATTAAAGTTATTTTATTTTGTAAATTTTCCCTCGAGTGAGGGAAATTAGACGCCTTTTATCCTAACCTTTGGTATAATGCCTTTGGGCAATATGGCGCAAAGGCACTATACCAAAAATTCATTACACTGTCAATCAAACTCGTGTGTAAACAGAATTCTTTTTTTCTTATTATACAATTATTTCTTATTGTACAATTTTAAGCTCCTTGTACAACTCGTACAACGGCCTTAAGCCTTCCAACAGTAGGACACAATTAAATTTTGTCAATAAACAGCGATATGCGGGGCGCCTGGGATCGAACGCGGAACGGAAAATCACAAGTCGAGCGTGCTACGAACGCAGCTACTCGACGTCCCGCAAGCATTAACCCTTAGTACACACCTTAGTTTTTGGCATCCTTACTACACATGATGGGTCTTTCGTATCCTGGATTAATTTTTATCACTTTTACAAGTATAGTATATAAAAATTATTAAGCGATTTTTACATATATATTTTGACATCTTAGAAAGTATTTGTAAAGTTGTATCTTTATAATTATTTATAACATTGTATATAAATTGTTGTAATTAAATATAGTTAACAAAATGAAAAAAATACACTTTTTCATACAAAAATGCAAAGGAAAAATATGGTTCAATGTCTTAAAATTGACATTCCAAACTACAAAAAAAAATAGTTCAAGTGTCAGCTGTCCAAAAAATTTAGTTATTGAGTAACCTGAAAATGTTTTTTTTAATATGCATGAATGGCTATAAATTGAAGATATATTGGATTTACATTTTAAACAATGCATTTTATTATTGCTATTGTGTTAAAAAAAATTTATAATTTATTAGGAAACTTTTCTTTACAACATTACAGACAACATAATATATAATAAATAAGAATATTAAAGCCTATAACGGTCGAAGCTGGATCTTTAATGCTTTAAATAATACAATGTGAATTATTTATACATATATGTACATATACTATATAGTATATGTACATATATGTATAAATACCATATTTGTAGTCGTTCGAACTGCAAGCCGATTTGGTTTTCCGGACTTATAAACGCAATTAAACTACTGTAATATCACAAATTAAATTGACAAGCAAATTTTAATAATTTTGATGTTCAATCTGGTGTCATATTAGAAAGATGTTAATGTGCTGAAAAACTGTAAATAAATTTATTGTGAAAAATATTACCTCGGCTGGGAGTCAAACCCGGATCTCTTGTATTCCGTACAAGCGCCCTAAACCTTTAGACTACCGAGGCAAGTCTATAGTAATATTACATATTACTCAATACAGCTCTATGTATATGTTCTGCTTTAATTACACAAATTCATTGCTAATGCAAAAAATTTGTGTACTTAAAACAGTGAATTTATTTTTAAAGCAATGAATTTGTGTTTGTGAAGCAGAGAATTTGTGTAATTAGACCTGTTCTTTTTAGCTGAACTTTTGCACCGGTTCAGCTTTCTTCCTCTTCTTTCCTCCTGGAGAGAAAAGGAAAAAAAATGAACCGGTGCAAAAGTTCAGCTAAAAAGAACTTGCAGAATGTATATATAGCGCTGTATCGAGTGGAGATGACAGATATCTTAACTTCTAAAGTCTTAAACTTTAACGTTTAATAATTTAATTCAAGAAGCCGACCGCCACGTTTTTTTGCCAGATTCTTTCGTTTTGCGCAAAAACGCATCGAATGAGTACATTTTTATTAAGATTCTAGGGGGGGATCCGTATTCTAAATAATTACCAAAAAAAAATTGGTCAAATATTTGTCAGTGCTTTAAAAACACAAATTTTCTGTTTTAAAAACAAATTCTCTACTATAAAAACAAAAATAGAAAATAATGTGTTTTTCTTAAAGCAGAGGATTTATTTTTAAAATAGAAAATTTATGTTTATAAAATAGAGAATTTGTGTAACCTTCTATACCCTCCCGCCCCATCGATGTGACAGATTTCCTAACCTGAATAGTCGTCAATTTTAATGCTTAATATCTTGATCCACAGAGCAAAGCGACACCTTTTTTTCCCAGATTCGTTCATTCCGTACAAAAACGCGTCAAATGAGCCTAATTTCATCAAAATCGGTGAGCGAGCCCGTATCCTTCATAAATTACTTGTAACTATTAATAGCTGCTTTCCATTACACACAAGTGAAACTGAGTCTGAAGTGAGCCGAGTATTTTATACTCAGCTTAATGACGTCACTACTTGCTTACTTTGGTAAAAAGTTATCCCATGTCAACACACAGGTTCATAACCTCACTCTGAAGTGAGTTTACGAGACTCATTAAAGCACACGGTTTCGATCTTGTACAGATTGTAGGTAAAAACTCAGTTGAATCTCACTTGTCAGAATGCAAAAGGAACGCGCATTCAACTGAGTTATGACGTCACAAGTGAGAATTATCTGAGAATCGGTGTACTTAAATGGAAAACAACTAATAACAAATATTAAGAATTGGTTATCTACTGCTTATATTCTCACCTGAATATCGACAGTCTCGTAAACATGCTCATATACCTCTCGTACTGCACTTAGAAAATCACTTTGTAACACCTTCTGTAATGCTGCTAACTTTGTTGTAGGAACCTCTCCTCCTAAAGAAAATTAATCTTGTAAAATTAGATAATTGTTAAAATACATAAAATGTTTTATCCTACAATTGCTTACCTTTCTGTAGTTTATCTAATAATTCTATAGATCTTTTGATATCTACAAAGGATAAAATTTCATGTAATTTCAGTATAATTACTACAATATAATCATCGAATGTCATCCGTATATTGTAACAGCATATTTTTGTCAATTTGTGAAACTGATTAGTAAAAACTTACCTCTTGCTAAAGTGAGAGGCTCGCCCATGGTAGCCATATTTTTGTTATAACAATTTGTGATTTTCTTTCTCAGTTATACTTCTGTTTGCGTATGTATATACTACAAAACAGTGATAAAAATACAGTTTAAGGTTTTTATTTGCCACTGCAAAATTTATATTTAAGTAATGTTGATCGTTCTTTCGATTATAAATAGGTCAATTTCAACTGTGCATAATCGAACAAATAGGGAACAGGAAACAGAATAAGAATTTCATAAGAATTTCAACCTATCGAAAACCATACTAAATACACAACTTCTGATAGGTTAAAATTCGTACTCTCTGTTCCCTATTTCTTTAACCGAGAAGAACTCTTCACTCACTCAAATCGATGAGATGAAGGTCTACAGTGAACAATCTACAATAAACGATGCGGCCAGTGTTGGGAGCTTGGTAGAACTGTGAAGTAACATCAGGTCTGTTCTTTTTGGCTCAACTTTTTGCACGGTTCATCTTTCTTCCTTTTCTCTCCACGCGTTGGAGAGAAAAAGAGAAAAGATGAACGGTGCAAAAAGTTCAGCCAAAAAGAACAGGCTTATAGTGTGTTCAGAACTTGAAAACTACGCCCCTTTTTCGCGTCGAGGTACCCTAGAGATCCTCTAGCAGAAATCGAAAATTTCAACTGGTTGAAATTGATATTACGAATAAGGGTACTGTCCCATGGGCACGGAAAACGGAATCGGAACACGGAATCGGAAAGGTGAAGTTGTAGGGACAACCAATCAGCATCGTTCCGTTCCGATTTTAAGTAGCCTGGCTTCCCATGGGGCATATTGTTCGGAAACGGAAATTTTTCGTACTGTCAATCACCAGTGATCATTAGCGATTAAGAATAATATTGAAAAAATTCAACTAAAAGGAGCATCGAAAAGGTGGAAAATGTCATCTCTAAGTATTGTAATTACATGTATGTTAAATTATTTTATATTAGATTATAATGATGGTTTTGCATACATCTCTAACCTTGTATGTTTTGTTTTATATATATTAAATATTTTTTATTTGATTCTTGTAGGAAAAGATGAAAGCGAAAACAGCACGATTATTTCTTATAAAAAATATAAAATGGCAAAGAAGTTTCGAAGAAGACAGCAAACGTGGATAGCTTAATTTGTTGGAGTTGGGTCGAGTCAGTAATAAATCGAATATGCTATAAGAACCGACTATGAATGCTGAATCGGCCAGAGAGCCGTATCAGCATCTTAAGACAATACTTAAGACGGTCTTAAAATAAGAACGGACTATAGCCGGTATTCATAGTCAGATCTTATATTTAAGACCGTCTTAAGTTCAGCCTTGAGGTGTCATGAACCAATCAAAGGACCGCATTAGCATCTTAAGACATTACTTAAAGCCGGAATCAGACTATGCATTGAAGATTGAGATTGACGATTGAAAGATTGAAATTTGACCAATCAAAATAATAGAAGCTAAAATCCCTTTGTCCTCATTGGTCAAATTTCAATCTTCACTCTTCAATCTCAATCTTCAATGCGTAGTCTGATTCCAGCCTAAGACGGTCTTGAAGTAAGAACCGACTATGAATACCGGCCTATGAATATCACTCAAAAGCACGCTTTTATCGATAAAAGCGCGTTCTGAATATAGGCTATAAACTTTCGTTGACACGGCACGAAGGGTTTCCGGTCTAGACTTTTGAAGTTTGTGGCGGGTTGCCGGCTGCCATCTTGCACCTCGCTCGTTTGAGAAGCCGGCCGCCCTAAAAAATCTGGAGTTTCACGCGTTCGCGCGGCCTTAGCAACTTCGTGAGTGATTTTTGTATACTCCCAACGAATCCAGGAATCCGTCGTGTTGAATCCGATCAATATTCAGGTTCGGAATGGTTTAGGTGAGTCTCCTAAATGGGTCTACATCTATTCCTTGATCATGATGGCGTGTAATTTACTGAGTACATGTGTATACGTGCCTTATACACCTCTTATATGCTTTTGCGTACTTTTCTTCCGTTGGTCGGTAGTATATTCATCTTGTAACTCTCGCGATTCCTCGAATCAGTTAGAAATTTAATTTTATTTTGATACGACTTTTTGTGCCTCCGAAACAAAACTTTGAAATATATCTTTGAATATATGCAAAATTCTAGCATTATAATTGATAAACGAAAATATAATAATACGCTCTCTCTTAATCGTAATTAATAAAAACTCAGATTTATATTTCTGTCTGCATATTTTTATCACACTCATATTTATTTTTTGCCAGTTCAAAATACATCTTTATAAAATTTTTGGCACTGTTTTTTAATCATAGCAAATTTGCATCTGTCTCGAGATTTTGAATCTTTAATATCTTTAAAATAAATTATGCGTACCTTTGTAATAAACTTTAAAATAATGAGAGAGAGAGAGAGAGAGAGAGAAAGAAATGAATCAATGAATTTATATTTTTCAAGCTTTTCATATTCCTTTAAGACACACACACGCACGCACGTACGCACACACACGCACATACTATATATAGAACTTACTAACTTATTATTGTCATAACAAATTAGATGCACTCACAAGGAGAGGCTATGTTTTGGCTTCATTGATTTTGATCAAACTTGCAACGATGTTAAGAGGCGACTAAAAACCAACAACTATAGAACTGTTCCTTCAAATGGATTTTAAGGAAGCTGTTTTATACTAATAATTAATTATGGCTTTATAGATCGAGTTTTTTCTCACCTCATGATTATTTTAAACATTTCTAATGATTATACAATACAAAAAAATGGTTCAATGGAAATCTGCAGAGGACACAAAAACAGCTTTATTGACTATTCTTCATTCCATTCATCATTGATCACACTCGAACCAGCATCCTATGGCATCACAGTTCAGCACGCTAACTGCTGATCGACAGTAGCTTGTTGGTATGTCTTCCTATGATAATAGTATATACTAATACACATATAAAGTATCTATGTTCAATTCATTATATACTTGGCTTCTAAGATCCATTTAAAATAGCTTTACAGATGTTGGTTTCATATTCACCTCTAACATTACTGCAAGTTTTATCAAAATCAGTGAAAATTAGAGCATAGCCTCTCCTTATCAATGGGTACATGGCATATATTAAAACTGCCGTACACAGATTAATATAAAAATGTGTGTTTAGTATAAATATAAACCAGATTAAATTGCGAAATTTACAATATACTTTATTGTGTTGTTAGATAAAACATGTATTTTAATTTGAAATGTATTTTATATTTGCATTTTAGTTTTACACCTAGATTAAATCAATATACAGTAGCTTTTATATGCATCAGTGCATACTAGTGCACACAATCGAATTTACTATTATATTATTTATTGTAGCAATTCAATTGATTTCTTCTTTAAATTATTCTTCATATTTTTTATTAATGTAAACATTCAACAGAATTATATAAATTGCTTAGGTTCAATACTGTTCTCACATGCACGTAGCTGGATAAGCAAGGAAGTTAAAGTTACTAATAGCTCTAGGTTTGGAATAGACAGTCGAGATAGTATACCATTCAACAAGACACTTATCGATAATAATACTTCTTTGAGAATGGCTTTACCGAGTAGAGCACGTGTCTATGCTGATGTAAATTCACATAAACCAAGAGAATACTGGGATTACGAATCTTATGTTGTCGATTGGGGGTAAGATTTATCACAACAATATGATATCACTATTATAATATGTTATTTTATTTACTTTATATATATATATATATTTTTTTTAGGCAACAAGATGATTATCAGTTAGTGAGAAAATTAGGCAGGGGTAAATATAGCGAAGTATTTGAGGCCATAAATGTTACAAACAATGAAAATTGTGTTGTAAAAATATTGAAGGTATGATAGAGTGGTCAATATAATGCTACAAATTTTTTTTTTTAATTGAAAGCATTCTTTAATTAGTCAATTCATAAAATTCTTTCTTTTAATTATCAATCAAATGTTTCGAAGCATTTATAGTAAGACTGACTATGTTCATAGTCATGTTATATATCATATTATGAATAAATATTTGATATAAACTGAAAGCTAAAAGTAATAATAATTTTTTATTTGTTACAGCCTGTTAAAAAGAAGAAAATAAAAAGGGAAATAAAAATTTTAGAAAATCTTAAAGGTGGGACCAACATAATTACACTCCAAGCAGTTGTTAAAGATCCAGTTTCAAGGACACCGGCACTGATTTTCGAACATGTCAACAACACAGATTTCAAGCAATTATATCAGACGTTAACTGACTACGACATAAGATACTACCTCTATGAATTATTAAAAGTGCGTGTATTGTTAAGTGCAATGGAACTAAATATCAGTTGATGGTGAACATCGAGATAATTGTTTGTTGATAGATGTAGGTGTATATCATGGGTCCGAAAAAGAGTTAAAAAGTTGAATTATTATATTTTTCATATCGAAGCTATGAGACAATTATTATCTTAATTTTGCTTTTTGCTGTATCCTTACATCCATACAAGATATTTTGGATGAAAGTTAAAATTGTTACACATGGTCTAAAACAATTTAAAGAAATCATTTGTTTATAGATTATGATAGTCTATGGCTTTCATACGATTTAATTTTATTCTTCCTTGTTTATAGTTTATTAATGTTATTTACATGTATTTTTTTTATTTTATCAAAAGTATTTTAAATACTAATAACTGAGAATTTATCAATTTATGTATGAAGACTCAGTTGTGACATTTGTGTGAATAATTTTAATTGTTCTAATATTTTTACATTTCTCTTCCTTTTTTAAATTTCAGGAAATCATAATATTTTATCTTAAAAGTACATTTGACATTTTACTTAAAAGGCACATGTAGAAAAATTTGTTTGTCCTTATGACAAATGCATCAGCAAATTTCAACAATTTTTTTTTTAATTTTGGACTTGTGAATATTTGTTATAAATAACATATTGAAATAGTACAACTAATGCACCATCTAATCGGACACAATTGAAAATATTCTAATATTTATATAATGTTTCTGTTTTATGTTCCTGCACAGGCGCTAGACTATTGTCATAGTATGGGAATTATGCACAGAGATGTGAAACCGCACAATGTTATGATAGACCATGAAAATCGAAAATTACGATTAATTGACTGGGGACTAGCAGAGTTTTATCATCCTGGTCAAGAATATAATGTACGAGTAGCTTCCCGCTATTTTAAAGGCCCGGAATTACTTGTAGATTATCAAGTAAGTATTTTGCAGTATTAAAATATAACAGAATAAAAGCAAAGGGATTAGAAGGGTGAGAAAAAAATGAAAAAAAAAGTAGAAGGATAATAATTCTAATTATTTTTATAAAAATCTATCATTAAAAAACATTTAAATGTAAATCTTATTTATGTAAACTAATCTGGAATAATATTTTGACGTTTTACAGATGTATGATTATTCATTAGATATGTGGTCATTGGGTTGCATGCTCGCTAGCATGATATTCAGGAAAGAACCGTTTTTTCATGGACATGATAATTATGATCAACTAGTTCGAATTGCAAAAGTTCTTGGAACTGAAGAACTATTCGAATATCTTGACAAGTATCATATTGAATTAGATCCTCGTTTTAACGATATATTAGGCCGACATTCGCGTAAACGTTGGGAACGTTTTGTACATTCGGAGAATCAACATTTAGTGTCCCCAGATAGTTTGGATTTTCTTGACAAACTCTTACGCTATGATCATTATGAAAGATTAACTGCACGTGAAGCAATGGAACATCCTTATTTTTGTAAGCATATATCGACATGATTATTCGTCAAATATTTTTTGCTATTTGTCTGCATTATCTTACAATATGTTTTGAGATATTATGTATTGAAGTGAGATGTATTGAAAACATTCTTTTTAAGAGTGTATTTGTTTAATCACATATTTTCTTCTATTTTAGATCCTATAGTAAAAGAACAGGGTCGTTTGACCATGGTGTCATCATCACCTACTCCCATGGCAGGCTCAGTGCCTGTAGGTGAGTAGCGGCCCAGGTAATGTCACCACCTTAATCTACCTCTATACTAACTTGATGCAGTTATAATATAGTTAACTTATATACTAGAAATTTAATATTGTAAAATATGTTTTCCTTATTTCATCGAGATATGCGCTCTCAATGTATCTTTTTTTCCAAAAATGTTACGCTCAATATTTTATATCTATCATTATGATTAGATTTAATAATATAACAAGCAAACTAGAACGAATACATTCATATATATATATATAAAAATTTTTATGCCTGATACCATGTGCAGGGATGTAATCACAAATGTTATTTGCACTTTACATTGAAATATAACCTGTATTTAAGTAAGAAAAAATGTAAGTTGTAAATACATTACAAATAGAAAGTATTGATTATATATACACATACTGTTTATTTGTTATATTAACTCACTTTATACGTTAATTACCAGACACATAACATTAAGTAATAACCATATACGAGCGCACACATGCACACACTCGCACACAAGACAGGGTATCTCGCTTAACATAACCACTTCTAATACCTGTAGGGTAAGATCGAATAAAAAACATGTTCAGATAGAATTTGTATGGCTTGACAGGATACAAACAATAGTAAAATCAATTTTTGAAAAACCGATTTTTTATGGTCATATAAAGACCGTAATTATATTTTTAAATGGATTGAGTTTTTTTATATTTACTAATATTTGTGCCTTGTATCAAATCATCTATCATCTGAACATATTTCTGATTTGACCTTATTCTGCAAAAATGTAAAGAGTGGTCGTTAGGCGGACTGTATATGCATACGAGATGTCCCAGAATATTTGGGTAATTTTCATGTGCAGATAGAGCAGACTAAACTGATTCGAAAAGTCTTCTATCATTTTGCGATTTTCGCAATAGTTAACGAGATATTAATTATTAATTTCTAAAGATCCCGCCGAATAAACTACTATTTGCTTGGTCATACTGCCAAATACACTCCTATCTATCGTGATCGCTAGGCGGTCGTGGAATTGTTTACTACAAATGACAATAGTTACGCACAACGACGAAAGAAAATAACTCTCCGTGCTATGCGGTATCACGATTGCATTTGACATAGGGTGGGTCTCGTTAACTATGTGAAAATTGCAAAATTATATAGAACTTTTCCATTCAGTTCAGTTTTCTTTATCCGTACACGAGCTTTGTCCTAAATATTCTGGGGCATCCTGTGCGTGCGTGCGTGTGTTCGTCTAATGCCCGTATTCATAGTCAGGCCTTATATTTAAGGCTTCCTTAAATTTATCTTTAGATACTTTACGAATTATTTCATTGGCTATTGAGCATCTAAAGATAAATGTAAGGAAGCCTTAAGTACAAGGTCTAACTATGAATACGGGCATATAACACATATATGTATATACAAAATCGTTTGATATATTATATTATTTTTATTATACACTCGTCAACAAAATTATCGCATAGATAAATTCATATCAAAATTTCGCATAAATTCAAATAAGCGTAACTCCGCGAAAAATGGTCGCATTTAAGTGGTTTTTTTTTTTTCATTTTTTTATTTTCAATGGTAAAGTCCATACTTTACAAAGTTTTCAATGAATTTTGAATTTATCCTTACCCCTACCTGGCATCTTTTCAAAAATAAGGGCGTGGGTTTTTTTTTATAATTATTAAGAAATTCGCATAGTTTAACGCACTTTACGGGGTGGAGTAAATTTTTTTTTACTGTCATGATAACCATTATAAAATATGGACTTCTCTCTTACAAATTTAAAAAAATTTAAGCTTTGTTTTTTTAAGCCGATTTTTTTTCGAAGAAATACAGTGTATCAAACTTACCTATGCATTTTATTCAATTACCGCCAGCATTATCCGATGCACACCACGGGGAGATTGCTGGTCCGATTTTGCGCGCGCGCGCACGTATGCGTGCGTGCGTGTGTATATGTGGGGGGGGGGGGATTTATTTGCTCTTTAAAATTGTGTATTTCCGCCTCGTCTTCGGATGACCTCTTGTAAACGTGTACGTATATTGATGTAAGCTCTAATTGAAGCCTGAGGAATTTTTCATCATATTCGATGCAATGCTGTTTCCAATTGCTGCAGATTTGTTGACGGTTCCTCTAATCTTCGTAGTCTTCTTCCCATCATATTCCATACATGTTCAACGGGATTCAAATCCGCGCTCATTGGTGGACGTGGTGGCATCTCGATATTGTTTTCTTCGAGAAAGTTAATTGTAATTCTAGCGGTATGTGGGTGAGCGTTGTCCTACATCAGGATAAAACATCGAGATAACAAATCTGCAGCAACTGGAAACAGCATTGCATCGAATATGATGGAAAATTCCTCAGGCTTCAATTAGAGCTTACATCAATATACGTGCACGTTTACAAGAGGTCATCCGAAGACGAGGCGACAATACACAATTTTAAAGAGCAAATATATCCCTACATACCTCCACCTCCCCCCACACATACACACACACATGTACACGCGCGCAAAATCGGACCAGCAACCTTCCCGTGGTGTGCATCGGGTAATGCTGGCGGTAATTGAATAAGATACACACATAGGTAAGTTTGATATACTGTATTTCCCCGAAAAAAAAATCTTTATTTTTGAAAAGATGCTATGGAGGGATAAAGATAGATTCATTGAAAGCTTCGTAAAATATATACTTTACCTTTGAAAATAAAAAAAAAACTTTTAAATGCGACCATTTTTCGCGGAGCTTATTTGAATTTATGCGAAATTTTGATATGAATTTACCTATGCGATAATTTTGTTGACGAGTGTATTAAGTCTATCCCTGTAAGTTTACAAGATAAAGAGATGTGTAACCACTTATACGGGGACACTCTGTATTTGATACAGTGATATTTAAACAACAATATAATGTTACAGTGGCGTATTCTGTACCTGTATAAATCTTCGAATTCGTGTTTATTGTCGCGTTTATTATTCCCTTTAATGAATAAAAAATAATCTTAATTATTTTTGAAAATATTAGATTAGTCAATCTGTTATAGGAAATATATTATTGATACTATAAAGACGTGTTTCACAATTAGGACTAGTTTTAGAATATGTTCTGTTAAAGATACAAAAAATGATACAAACAAAAGTTGAATAGTAGGCCTGTTCTTTTTGGCTGAACTTTTGCAGCAGTTCATCTTTCTTCCTCTTCTTTCCTCCTGGAAAGATATAATGTATCTATATTTCTATTGATTCATTTTTTTATTAAGTGCAAATGGAAAAATGCAATTGCACTGTTTTTAAATAAAAGATTTTACTCAGCTGTTTGCGTATAAAAGTATCAAGCTAAAATGCTTGAAAAAGAAATATTTTATATTTTATTTTACTATATTTTTACATAAGATATCAAATATTTCATAAACAAGACATTTTTTACAATTACCTTAATACTTTCATGTACAGAATAATCAAATGAATTGCTACAAAGAAAATACGCAGTTGCTTTTCGAAAAAAAAAAATGTAATTGTATATTGTAAATTGCATAATTAGTAACGCAGTAATAACGGAACAGATGTTAGAACTTATCCAAATCATGTGACGCACCCTGTATAAACGGATACTTTTGAAATCGAACTTATTTTTTTCTTGAGACTGAGATTAAATGAAGTAAGACGTCGTATACTCATACATAAATTGTGCAACATATTGTATATAGTAAAAAATCTCATGTCAAAGCGATTTTTTAACTAGTAGGTTATTACAGATCATCGTGGCGTAACAATGAGCAACGTATCGGTTCATGGGACAAACGGATTGGAAAGCGTGGAAGAAATTGGAAGTGGGTGTTTAACCCTCTCAGAAGAACTGCCTCAACTCTTATGAATTCAGCGATTGTCAACTGAATCCCAATCTACTACAGAATATAACAATACAACAGCAAATATTTCATATTGTCAAGTATATTCTTCTCTGCACGAAAATCATTCTGGTTTGTAACAACGGCTTCATTAATCCTATCATTTAAAACTGAAGCATTTTATTTTGTTTCCTTTAAAAACATATAATTATTCAAAATTTGCGATGTACTTAGAGAATTGTCAGGGAGATTAGGATTCTGGCATAAAATACAAATTTGTCGCATAAACATACATGCTCCGTCCATATTGGCCGGTGTGCATGCGATATCGAAGGTAGTGCATTACTTCCGTTTTAAAATTTGCAATGCGCTTTCCTATTTCATTTTTTCCGATGTTACTGTTATTACGTTTTTGGCAAATCTATAGATACATAAAAATGCAGCTAGATTCATTTTTATTTGAAAGATGATTACTCGTGTTTTTACATAATACGCGCAGTGACAAAAAATTTAAACCACTCTTATTTGCATTCACATTCATGTACACTCATACGCAACGACGGAATACACACAAAATCACACTTGTATACATACCTTAAACCATTCGGTTTAATACTTTTAACAATAATAAAAATGTTCGTTTATATCTGATGCAACAATAGTTGAATAAAATGTTTGTTATAGCCAAATACACTCTTTGCACTCTGTAAATACCTGCTCTGTGCATCCAACGATACCGCCGTTATTTTCCAACGAAAATATAAAAAATTAATTTAGAAGTGCAACGTAAAATAAATTCGTTCAACATATATATTTTTGTTATATAACGTTTTCGTTTTTTAATAATTTCTACCAGAAAAAATTGATATGAATGGAAGCAGGTTGCGGTAAATTTTACTATACTAGTTACCACATATAAATTCACTAGCACCACAAACTTGTCACAATGCCTACGACATTGATATATGTACACACACACACACACACACACGCACGCACGCACGCACGCACGCACGCACGCACGCACGCACGCACGCACGCACGCACGCACGCACGCACGCATGTAATGATTTAACTTGAACCACTTAAATATCTTGCGTTAAAAAAAAAAGCGTTTTAGAGAAAAATATTTCAGATGAAACTTGTATCGTTTGAAAAAAAAAATAATGGAAAAATCTATTTTCAACAAAACTGATTTTTCAAAGCCGTATAATGGTTATCATCATTATTCAAAAAAAAAATAAAATATGATATTTTTAAATATAATATTATTGTAAAGAATGTAATTTCATTTGAAAAAATGACGATGACCATTATATTATCTTGGAAAAATCGATTTTCTCGAAATTTGATTTCACCATTACTTATATCCCCTTTTAAACGATACAACTTTCGTTTGGAATATTTTTCTGTAAGATACTTTCTTTTCAAGATGTTCAAATGTCCCGAGTTAAATGACTCACCCTATGTATATATATATATGTATATATACATACAGGGTCATCGAAAAGTATCGGACCCCCCTAATATCTTCAGTTAGAATGCATTTTGGTGAAAATGTCCAATAGCAAAGTTGTATGGTTTCAAGCGAGGAGTAAGATGATGACCTTGACTTTGATCTTGACCATGTCCTTTAAGGTCATT
>NW_017257260.1:176728-254636 GCF_001594055.1 Mycetomoellerius zeteki | reverse complement strand
TTGCTATTGGACATTTTCTCCAAAATGCATTCTAACTGAAGATATTAGGGGGGTTCGATACTTTTCGATGACCCTGTATATATATTTTATACGTATACTTCATATATATATATATATATATTTATATATATATATATATATGGTGTCCCATTTTAATTTTCACATCGAAATATTTCGAAAAATATAAAAAATAAATGTCTCAGACAACAATTGTATGGTTCGATGGGACACAAAAATGGGCAAATTAATTTTCGAAAAAATTTTTTCGTGATCATATGTCGATTATAGCTATCGTTTTAAATGGAATTATATGATTTCTTTTACATATAATTCCTCTTAGCACATAAAAATGTTAAGCTAGACATATCGAAAAATCAATAGTTTACGAGATATTTTATACTTTATACCTACACATTTTGACTCAAAATATAAAATGTCTCGTAAATTATTAATTTTTTAATAAACTTGCCTTAATAATTTTATGCATAAAGTAAGGAGATAAATTGATGTAATGAAAACACATAGTTGCTTTTCAAAAAAAAAAGGATGTAGTGTTGCATATTGCAAATTGCATAACTTTTTTAAAAAGCAACTATGTGTGTTCTTTGCAATTGATTCATTATTTTGTGCAAAATAGTATTAAAGCACAATTATCAAAAAAAGAATAGTTTGTAAGATCTTTTATATTTTATATCAGAACAAAGTATAAAATATACATCGTAAATTTTTAATTTTTTAATACTTCTTTAGTACTTATATGTAGAATAATTAGAGGAATTATATGTATATTATGTAAAAGAAGTCATACAATTCCCGTCAGGCCATACAACTTTTGTTTTAAACTTTTTTCCGTACTTTTCATATCTCTTTCGACATATTTCGAAATATTGTGAAAATTAACATGGGACCTTAAAACATATACTACTGGAAGAGGAATTGCCTATGCTGGCCCGTATACCAAGGTGAAACCAACATCTGTGCGAGAGAGAAAGGTAGAGAGGTCCTAATGTTCGCAATGCGCATGCGCAGCACCACGCAGCACCGTCGTCTTACACATCTGTGTAATGTACGAATATGTAAGAAACACTAAACCAACTGTACAATTCACACAGACGACGGTACTGCGCATGCGCATTGCGAACACTAGGACCTCTCTACCTTTCTCTCTCGCACAGATGTTGGCTTCACATTCAGCCCTATTCCTCTTCCAGTAGTATATGTTCTAAGCATGGGACGTATATCCTACATATATTCATATGAATAGCAACGTACTAATTTAAAATATAAATATATATGTACATTTATATATAAACTCGAGTCCTATGCGCTGATCAATGGACGCATTCAGCGGACTCAACAGTTGAGTGAGCGCTCGCCATTATTGGTGCATTCTTTTAGATCATTCAATCAGAATTTTAGATCTAGAAGAATACATCAATAGCAGCGAGCGCTCACTCAACTATTGAGTTCGCTAAACGCAGCCAATCAATCTTATGCGCCGTCTACAATAAACTGTAGCAGTAGAGACTATAATCATGTCAGGAGTAAGCTAGTTTTCCAGCTAAGCCATTAATGATTAGTCGATGAACGTCAAATCAATGTTGATTCAACTTCGCTCGACGTCAAATCGATGTTTATTCAACGTCGCTCGACGTCAAATCGATGTTGATTCAACGTCGATTGACGTTAATTCTAAATGATTGAAATCCATTTCGTTTACGGACTTACTCTACGTTCTATTACATCCCTAGCTACAAGTGAATGATCGATCAATATAGAATTAACGTCAATCGATGTTGAATTAACATCGATTTGTCGTCGAGCGACGTTGAATCAACATCGATCTGACGTTCATCGACTAACCATTAATGGCTCTGCTGGAAAACCAGCTTACTCCCGACATGGTTACAGTCTCTACTGCTATTGTTCATTGTAGACCACGCATTAGGATCACCGCACATATATTATCGTAATGCCTTATGCCTTACGTCAACTACATTTACACGGCGCCTTAATCGGGTTTAATACATCCGTAGTTATGAAACTGGCCAATTACAGTCATTTCATTCTTCAAAGGAATAGCTATAATTGGCTAATTTTATATAACTATGGATATTATAAGGGTGCTATGTAAACGTAGTTGTGGTCAACATAAAAAGTAACGTATATAACACACAAAAAAGGACGTGGCATATGAAAACGTAACTCACTTCTTATGTCCTTTACGTTACGTTTTATGTATTGGCTATGTGTTGATGCAAGGCAAGGTTTTGACATAAGGTGACGTAAAGCATTATGGTATGGCCTGTCTACAATACACGTAGTAAGCTTGATTTAAGAAGTAAGAGTAAGAAATTGACCAATCACAGTCGAATGTGAGAAGAAAAACTGTGATTGGTCAATTTCTTACTCTTACTTCTTAAACCAAGCTTACTTCGCATATTGTAGACGACGCCTAATGTACGTGCGGTAGCCGGTAGCCCTTATGCCAATAATTTACACAACAAAAAAAACTTGCTTTTCGTGATTATACATTTTTGTTATGCATTGAACATGTAAATTATTCTGTATTAATATATAAGGTTGATTCATATAATATGTACAATGTACATTCGAGAGGATTTGTACATCAAGATGATACATATTTGTAAAGAATGTATAGGAATACAATATGCTCCAATTTCTTGTACACTGTATCTTTTTATATAATTTTTCAAGGACTTGTTCCTAATGTGAATATCAATAATGCATTAAGAAAAATTTAATCGCGCATCATTTATATTTTCGTGTATTAACACAATACACATTAATATAAAGTGAAATATAATGAAAAAATACTACATAAAGCTCTATTAGTTAAATAGTAATTCACTTCTTAATCTGACTAATGTGCCGTTTTTGCCCAATTATAATTTTAAGTATACACACAGCGCACACACACATACACCCATGTACGCGTATGAATGGTTACGTACATAAAAGATGTAATAATATATACAGAAAATGTAATATGCATACGTAAAGTTATACATAAAATATCTAAAAAGTGACGAGATTATTTACCTATGAATAGTTATATAAATATTTTTTATTTATTTAATTTTCTGCCACATTGTACTATTAAGTATTTGACAATCTTGCGTTTCGCAGATTTTCTCCGTGTTCAGATCCATTCTTGGAATGCCAACGTTTTGTGAACTTTGCAGTCCACTTCATCAGGGTGAAGAGCAGCCTGATACTGTATCATCTGTAAGTATCAGGCTGTTCCTCGCCCTGATGAAGTGGACTGCAAGGTTCACGAAACATTGGCATTCCAAGAATGGATCTGAACACGAAGAAAACCCGCGAAACGCAAGATTGTCATATAGGAAACACCCGTGGAAGTCTCAAGAATACTATTAAGTATTATTATTTTTGTGTATGTATATATATATATACATATATATATATATGCGTAATAGATATTTAATTGAAAATTCCTTTTATACGGCAAGAACGGTGCACACATACTTGTTTATTTACACGTACTTGTTTATTTAAATTTTTACCCCCTTTGTTCATACATTAAGAGAGAATTTATAATAATATAGTTTCTAATGTAATGGAACAGAAAACAATGATTATCTAAATACGCAAATTAATCTTGGAAATGAAGATAATTAGTTGTTTCTAATAAAAAGAAAATACACTATGTTAAGTTTTGGCTATGACATCATTTTTTATATCATAGTATGCGATTTATTTAAAAAAAAAACAATGCATAACTCTGTTTAAAATATTTTACCTTTTCTCAACCTTGCTTAGAGGCCAATAATTTGAATATCCCTCTCCATCTCCCTTCCCCTCCTCCGCTCTTGATCTTTTTCCAAACTCATCCCATTTCCTCTTTTCTTTTTTCTCTTTTCTTCATTTTGCTATGTTTTCTTTTTTTTCTCCTTTCTTCTACACTTATATAAGTTTTCTTTCCTTTTAGTTTTTGTCTTTTTTCCTTTTTTTTCACTGTTTTTCCATTGGTCCTCACTTTCACTTTTCTTTTTCTTCTCATTATTTTCTATTCTTATTTTTCTTCTTTTTTTCTTTCCTATTTCTTTTTCCTTCTCTCTTGCATCTTCCATTCTTAAATTTTTGTTCTTTTTCTCTTTTACATCGCTTGTATCTTTTTCCTAGGCCTTTTTTCCCTCTTTTTCTAAATAATCATATTGATAGAACAAAGCACTTTTATTTCTTATCCCGTTTGTTTGTAAATAAATATTTTACATATTGTTATTACTATAACTTCAAGATGTGTACACCCTTTTACTATATGAATATATCTATCTTAAGTGTGTTAATTGTTAATAATAAAGGGCGCTTTTCAGTTTGATAACATAAGTCGATACAAGTATCGTTCTGTCCTTATATTGTTACTCATGGAATGCAAAGAAAGATAGAACATTTGTATCGACTTGTGTAATGGAAAACATACAAAATTTTGATAAAGTGTGCAAAATTGCATTAATTTAAATTAGTACTACAAGCCAGCGCGCGCGCGCGCACGCACGCACACACACGCGCACGCACTCGCGCGCGCACACACACACACACACACACACACACACACACACACAGCATATTTAATATTTTTACGATAATCACATTGAAACTTATGAAATAATGAAACATCCAAACTGTTTTTCCTGTGGAAATATTAAATACTTATCTATTATATAATTACTATGAATAAGGGGAAAAATTATCGAACTAAAATAACGTTATGATATAAAGGCAACGAAAACAATTTTGTTCCTAACGAGTGTTAATCTCTTTAACTATTATAAATACGAGAAGCACCCTGCACTTACGGTCAAAGTTAGATGTTAAACTAATACATATACACTGCTCAAAAAAATATTATGGCATAGAAAAATTTTGGGCAAAAATTGGCCTGACTGACGATAATTTTACGAAAAATTATCGTAGGATATTTCTTTTCAAATTAAGGGGATGCTGGAGTGGCCAAATTGTCGGGACTTTGCAGATCGATATAAATCTTCGAATTTACTGAACGGAATCACAAAAATCTTTTTACAGGATTAAAGTAGACGCAAAATTTGGTAGTGCTGCAATAGACTTTATATTAAAATCGAAAAAAAAGTTCAAAACTTACATTTTTTTCAACTCGTAGAGCTGTCACCTGACGTAGATGTTTCCTTAATACAAGTTTTATAAAAAAAAATTAATATTGTGTGATATAGAGCTTCTCGTCAATTATTTTTATATACACATATATTTTCACATTTTCACGCTTTGACTATTTAATTTAAGTTTTTGATAATTGTAAATCCAACAATGTGATATAATTGTATAATGACGCTTATCGGATACATTTTGGCTGAGGTGAGTTTACCTATGTAACTAAAGACGATCGTACATTCTGACTACTAACTCTTTAATATATTTTAAGAGGTTAAATTTCCTCACACAATTCAGCCTTCCAACTGGTTGCGTCCGAGAGATTAATGCGTGGTCTACAATGAATATACTGTATCAGTATCAGGCTGCTCCTCGCCCTGATGAAGTGGACTGCAAAGTTCACGAAACGTTGGCATTCCAAGAATGGATTTGAACACGGAGAAAACCCGCGAAACGGATAACCTTCATACAGAAAGCACCCGTGGAAGCCTCAAGAAGATAGTATATATAATTACTATTAGATACGCATAATTTATTTCATCTTCATTTCATTTTAATTTTAATCAGGGGCCTAGACCGAAAGATTTTTTTGGTTCGGTTCCGATTCCGGTTCAATAAAATATCAAATAAATGTTCCGGTTTCAGTTTCGGTTATTTTTTACCAGTAAAGAAATCCGAAACCGTAAAAATTAACCGGTTTTTAACGGTTTTTTTCGGTCCTATTTACTTGGTTTTTTCTATTTATTTTTTAAATTTATCTTATTAAGAAGGGGGAGGGGGAGGAGAAAGAGAGAGCGTGTTTACCCGTTCAATCTAGAGAGCCTAGTCGAAGAGAGGCGTCAACTGATCGAGTGACTCTGAACAAAAATTACGTAAACATTATTTTAAGCAAGTTTCTCTTGGTCCTTTCTTAAAACTTATTTTATTCTTATAGATAGATCTCACTTATTTATACATAAAGTCTACATATGTATTCTTGAATTTCATGACTTGGAATAAATTTTTGCAACACGTTGGTAAGGAAGATCTAAATAAAAAAATGCTAGTATCTTAAAAAAAGTTTACATTAAATGTCTCGCGAACCCGCTAGATTTCTTATATCATATGAGGTGTTGGAAGTATTTGCATTCCGGTTGTTAAAAGAGCTGGCGATGGTGGTATACTGGATTGAACATTGGTGATTTCGATGAAGGACCAAAGATCAAGAACAAGGATAAAGATAAAAAATTAAGAACCGAAAAACCGTAAAATTTTATCAGTTCGGTTACGCTTTCGATATTATAAACTTTACAAAATTTGGGTACGATTTCGGTTTCAGTTCACTAAAAAAAAAGGGTTCTGAAACGATTTTCGGTTCCGATTTCGGTTTGGTCCGGGTCCCTGATTTTAATATTAATAATTTATGTTAAATATCTTACTGTTAATCATATTATACACATTATGAGGTACTCATTTAATAATTTCTTTTTCTAAAAGCTTTCAGTTTTTTTTTTATGTATTATTCTCAATATATTAATCACAATACATGTTCCCAAAAAATGATTCTGTATTGTAAATATCACAGAGAAAAATCGTATAATAAAATATAAATACAGTATCATTATGTATAAGTTCTAACAATAAGTTGTGTACAAATAAATTAATTTAATATTAATTTTTGAACTGTAAATTTTTATTATACATAGGAACACGTATCCTTCATTTGTTTGCAAATTACACTAATTCTAAAATATCTTCGATTTTACATCATTACCTGCTAATTCCTATTTTTATTTTGCTTCGAGAATTTTCATGTATTCAAGTAAATATATTCAAAATTCAAAATTACATGAAATATTGATATATATGTAGCACATTCTGCTCCCGAATTAATATCTAACAATTAGGATTAACAATGTGCAAAACTAATCGTTACAAATACTAAAACGTATAATTAACGCGTAATCATAAAAATTAAATCAAGCATTGAAATATTATAATAAAACTATGTAGAAAATTTTCAATAGAATAAATAAAAACGTAAAATTTATTTATTTACAATATAATAATATGTTTGTATATTTTTTAAATATTCATATCAAATATTTTCTGATACATTCAGCTGTACATCTGAATTGGGACAAAATCTCTTCCCTTTGGTTATGGAAATCCGAATTTATTCACTCTAGATTCACGGCATAATATAAAAGGAAATAAACTTTGCTAAATAAAATGCGGACGTTATGTAGGTTTTTCTATTTATAATATACAAATTTATGATTTAATGTTTTACTCTGATGAAGATTTAAAGCTGAAACGTACATACACAGTATCCCGAAATTCGTGACTCAAAATACTATTAATCCGGGAGGCTACGTGAAAAAAAATCATGACTATTTTATAAAAGTTAGTTTTTCTTTTTAATTTGATTATAGTAGGTAATTGCGTGTAAATGTCAGGATTTCCACGACCAACGCAATCGAGGCAATGTGGCCTCTTCCTTCCATCTTAATGAGCCGCGGATGTGTAGGAGCGTAGGTAATGTAAAATAATCTTATATAAGATCTTATATAAGGTCGAACGTGACTTAACTTCAATAAATTAATTAAGTAACTATTGGGCGATATTTCGCATTGCACGGCAGAGCGAGAAGTGTTCTCTCGATTGTACAAAGAAAGTGACGAGAGCCTGAGAGCATTATTGGAGACATCTAGAAACCTGAAACTCCACGAATATTCAAGAGTATTCCCCGAATTTGAGACACGTCACCTGCGAATGTGAGTCAGCGCGATTGTACTTGTATAATACAAAACAGTAGGATAAAAATCAAAATGCTAGAGTCAGCAGATCAGATGTTAGAAACTTTGGCGCCGGTAGTTCTTCAGACTCCGTCAAAAAAAGTAGTGTGACAAAAAGCATTTTCTAAAAGTTAAAAATTTATGTACGAATAGTTTTTACAATAAAATGTAGAAACAGTCCAGCGTCGGAACATGTCGCGTCAGCACTTAAAGATGTAAAAAAAAAAGATACAACATATCTATTTTATAAAATCTGAAATTTGATAGACTAAATTATTTAATAGGTACTATATACGACTTTCTGACGGGACTAACATCTCGTCAGACGTGATCAATTATATGCACAAATACATAAGATCCTGAAATACTAGGAATACCAATTCAAGGCGCGCACGCACACAGCCTAGAAAATATTAACGCGGTCTTGTTTTAAAGTGCGATCCACTTGGCGCTAAAAATGCTTCGAAGCTTTTGATTGACCAATCGGAAGAAAGAATCTTATTAATTGATCAATCAAAAAATGCTTCAAAGCATTTGTAGCATTAAGTGGACCGTAGCGTGCCCGTATTTTCCTTTTATTTATATATTAGACCTAATCTACAATTGAGTAAATATAGACATGAGGTTACGGGAGTAGTAATAGCAGTATATGTTATACATACAACATATTAATCTACAATTGAGTAAAGATATGTCGTAACTAGTAAGATTTTACGACAACCAATCAGAATATAATTTCGATAACAGCAGTATTGATTGTTTACCATGATGGATAGGACAAAGGCTGCGCTCGGAGAGACTGAGAGAAATAACGCTATTAGCGTTATTTTTGTTATTTTATCTTCATCTTTTGCTATTACATTATGAAATCGAATTTATAAATTTACTATATGCCTATTTAACTTAAAATTAACGACACATAATGGGCGAACACGTAACAGCACTCTGATTGGTTCACTCTTACGTTTTACACAGTCGAAGTCGTGAAAGATAAAGTTGAGTCATTTTTCACAACACACTTTACAATCGGTAGCAGGTTTTAAAACTGCGCTTCATAACATTTCACAATCGCTTACGTCTGCGTCAATTGTAGATCGGGCTTTAATGTTCTAACAAGTAACCGTCCGAAATATCAAACGCCGATTTTTCTCAAAATTTTTCAAGTTATGTCGGCAATCATTATCATATCCATGCTGCATATTATCCAGTATAGCCCGATCTACAATTTACATAAACATTGTTGTAGTTGTAATAATTGACCAATCACACTTGATTGGTGAATTTTTACAACTACGTTTACGCAATTTCAAGCTTACCCGACAAATCATTATCTGTTGCATCCCTATAGTCAATATCATGAAGCAAGATTTTACTATATGGAAATTTTATTGTACAATAAGTAAAAAGAATAAAAATGATAAAACTGTGTGCAGAAAAGGGAAACAACCACCGATGACCTTGACCTTGATATATGTTGTCATCGCTACCTTGAGTGACCTCCAACAGGTTTTAGCCGTCATTCATTATTCATTAACAAAAAAAGTTCGAAAAATGATGTCTTTTTTTATTATATAGAACAGAAATTTCCTGCTTTAAAATATATTTTATAACTTTCCACAGGAAGCGACTCTCACCCCACCTCTCCCCCTGCCAGGAAGGGTATAGAATAGTTTTTAATATTATATATAGCATAAATAAAATGTTATTTTTTCAAATTTTTTTTTGTTATTAACTTTTTAATGAATGACGAGCGATGGCTAAAACCTGTTGAAGGTCACTCGGGGTGATGAGCTTGACAACATATATCAAGGGGATCGATTGTGTATCTCGAAATGATGTGAAAATTACAAAAGTGAGCAAATTCATTAGAATATTCATAATTTAATTGGTCAATAACTAGTGAATTTGCTTACTTTTGTAATTTTCACCTCATTTCAAGATACAATCGACTCCCAGGTCAAGGTCATCGGCGGTTGCTCCCCTTTTCTACAGTTTTACCAAAAGAATAAAGCAAATATTATTATAAAAGAATGTTACAAGTGGTAAGACTTTTCTCATCAATAATTCCTAAAAAATAAAGACATACCAGAGCAGCACCTTGTTCGGCCCATTTTTTGTTTTTTTCCCTAAAAAAAAAAAAAAGAATACAATCTAACAGAAAAAAATGGAAAAATATTATTTTTTATTTATTATAAATTTACCAGAAAGAGGAGCCATACTTTCTGCCATCGACAGTAACAACAGAACAAAAGAGTTTATTCTCCTGCAGAGTATTATATACTGGCATTTTCTTACGATTTTCCTTAGTCCACATAAGTAATCTAGTCTTTGGCAGTTCCGAGTCTGTTATATAACTGTTCCTCAAAAAAGCACAGCGCATTAGAGAAACATCTTCCTCTTCATGAATTTTTCTTTTATGAGAAATACTATTGTTATCTTTATCAAGAATTCCCGGCATTACTTGAAAACGACCTAATAAACCTTTAGACCGGAACTCTTCACTTTTGGATCGGCAATAATCATCTAATCTCCACACTTTACTGAAAAAGTTCATTTAATAAGAATAAAAAAACAGCAAATAAGAAATAAAAAAGATAAAACATTCACCATATTTGTTCCAGTGTTTGTGCATTGAGAAATCTTTTGCCTAGAGGAGATTCCTGAAGTTCCCGTAGAATATTCTGTATGCAATATTTTGTATTAGAAGGTGAATTGTCGCAATTAACTGCATGCTTTAAATACGACTTTATAACACTTTCTATCGAAAGAGAACCTTCTTTACGAAATACCGAGCAATTCCACTCAGCAGCGCGAGCAAGCATTACGCTACTACAACCTGTTTCTTTTTTAAATCTGTGGAAATATGTTTTAACAAATTAAACGAAATCTTCTGATAGACATGCGCCAAAACGTTACCTAAATATATCGGAATGTTTTTGAATATCTTTAGATCCACCATTGGCAATAACTGGTATCGAAAGTCTAGCAGAGATTTGTTTGAGAACATGGTTGCGATTAGGATGCTGTGGTCTTTCCTCAATAGTACGACCATGGACAGCAATAGCTGCGATACCAGTGGAGGCAAGGGTATCGCAAAGTCGAAGAGTTTCCTCGAGATCAGGCAAAACGCGTATTTTGCAAGTAATCGGTATAGTCACTGTCCCGATCAGCTTTCGTAAAATATCGGTCGCTTTCTGTGGTTCGCGAAGAAGAGACGCACCCATTCCTCCGAGTATCGAAAATTTCTTTGGACAACCCATATTAATGTCTATGCCTGCAACGTCATTTTCTACCATACGAGCGACTTGAGCCGCTCTTGCTGGATCAGATGTACCAATTTGAAGAACAACATGCTCTCGTTCCCGAGAACAAGTGCGAAACACCACAGTACCATCTGTTTTATCGATATAATCAACAGTACCTAAGACATCTGTAAATAATGATATTAAGTAAATCTAACAATAAGATAATCAATAAGATTACATTCAATTATGTTACGTCGATAATTAGATCACGATCATAATCAGCAAAAGAAGACAAACGTATTATAGGTTGGATTAAAAAAAAAATACAATTTGAGAGATCTTTAGAGAAACAAAATCACTTAATTTTAATTAACAGAATTTGACACAAATGAAATGAAGATGATGGCTGCGTTCCGTTTTACGCATGATGTGCATAATGCGTCATTTATCCTTGTTTAACAATCGGTGAATAACAAAGATAAAAGATGCATCATGCACATCATGCGTGAAACGGAACGCAGTCGATGATTGCGATGCAATGCAATTAATTTAACTACAATTAATTATAGTGAATATGTATCGTCACACAGCTTCATATAGAAAAATAATTGATTGTGTCGGTGTAGGTTGCGTTCCATTTGGCACAATTTGGCACAATTTGGCGCAACTTGGCACTGACATGCAGCTCTTGGCTTCCAAAATTGCCAGTAATATTATAGAAAATCTATAATGCACATAAACTATAGATTTTCAGCGCTGACAGTAAATTTGGAACAACCATCGTGAACATCATTTGTTGTTGTTTAATATTTGATAAATAAGGATGAAATAATTCCAAGAATGTTGTGAGCGTCAAATGGAACGCAGCCGTAATAATGTATATAAATCTTGTGCATTTCATCTCATTCCAGTTAACCGAAAGAAGAGAGAATTGTTTACTTTACCGTTCTCTCGACGAATCGAACGAAGTAGTTTTCTGTCGATTAATTCCTCGGTGTAAACTATATCCGCGCCATAGTCCAAGGCGAGCAAACGCATGGGAAGGGTTCCAATGCGCACCATAGGCGCCAGGATGAGCTTGTTATTGTAATCGAGTCTCTTTCTCGTAATCGATTTTTCTTCCATGTTGGCAAATGTGCATGTGGAAGTTGTGATTCATTCGAGAATATAAATGTTTACTTCTTCTTTTTCTTTTAAGTGCCACTGAATCACATGTATGTACATACTTGATTATTTACAATACTCGTCTCATCATATCCCTCAACATTTGCCTAGTTTACATCGGCTGCGTTCAGCAGAACGTTTGTTTTGCAACTGTTGGAAGTTTCCTTCGCGCTGATTGGATCATACTTTTAGATCTAGAAGAATGGTCCTATCTCAGCAGACAATCATAAAACGGTTGCAAAACTGTTGAGTCTGCTGAACGCAGCTATTATTGGCTGCATTCAGCGGACTCAACAGTTGAGTGAGCGTTCGCTGCTATTGACGTATTCTTCTAGATCTAAAATTATGATTGGATGATCTAAAAGAATACACCAATAACAGCGAGCGCTCACTCAACTGTTGAGTCCGCTGAATGAGCCCATTGCCATCAGCGGTCCATTCTAGATGTCGATGCGACCGCTGCGACTTCTATTGTTGACCCCATATAAAGCTGGTTCTACATTGATCGCATCGCAGCGTCGCAAGCGTTGCGGTCCAATCAACGTCAAGCTAACTCGACTCTGATTGAACCGCAACGCTTGCGACATGCTTTCAGCGCTTCGACGCTGCGATGCAATCAATGTGGAACCAGCTTAATATAGAACCAGCTTAAGCCGCAAGTGGGATTGACACCGGTAATAATTTGGATGGAAAACAGGAAAATTCGATCGACCATTCTCGATTGGACGATCGTAAATTATTTGGAAAGGCAACGTTCGCGACGAGACAACGGTGATCATGGTGAGCGCGAGCAGTGTCGTAGCGCATCTCGTGAAATTGCTGGTGACTGCAATGTGTATGGGACATCTCGCTGAGCCCTACCGGGTGAAAGCCTTACCGATCACGTGGTCCTTGCGTGCCTTTCGAATCCTCTTCATGCATTCGATTCTGGGAATCTTCAGATTTGGTAAGATGAATACCTTTATGCCTTCAAATCTTGTTGCGTTTGCTCCTTTTCCAAAGACATCTTTTTTCTATCATATATTACAATCAGTCAACATGAAACCAAGTAATTAAAATTTTTCCTTTAATTTTACTTTGTTCTTATTTTATTTGTTATGATTGTCCTGATTTCTCTTTCAAATAAACCTGGAATGTTAACCGTAACTACTCAAATAATATTTATATTGCTGCGTTGCTATTTTTCCGATTCTAAATTTTCGAAATATTTTTCTTTTAACGTACCTATGCCTTTTCTCGACAATCTGCTTTTTTTTTTCTAAATCGCTATCCTCTTCGTTTAAGATACAATCACTTATAGGTATGGGCCACCTAAGATTCCATGTCATAACTTGAAGGGGGGGAGGGGTCACAATGAAGACTGATTGATACAAAGTGACACATAGTCGCATACAGTATTTAATTTTTGCGTCTAAATCAGGAATAGGAGAGGAAGATATTTGCTGCATTTATCAACGTTAAGGATTCATGGTAATTCATGCAAATTATTTGCTATCATTGGAACACGTGAGGAACTGCCATAAAAACATATTCTATTCTAGACTGGGTTTGTCTTAAATTCATCTTGAAGATTTTTACATTTCACTTACAAGGGAACCTCTCGAGGTGTCAAATTCTGATTTTAATGAAACTTTGTGAACTTGTAGCTTACATAAAGAGATGAATTTAGAAAATATCAGTTGCGGCTAAAAAACGGTTTGAAACTATTTGAGTTTTCGAGATATAACGGAAAAAGCTGAAAACCGCTGTACACATAAGGGGTGATTTCATCCCTTCAAATCGTTTTTTAGCCGCAACTGATATTTTCTAAATTCATCTCTTTATGTAAGCTACAAGTTCACAAAGTTTCATTAAAATCAGAATTTGACACCTCGAGAGATTCCCTTGTTAGTTATCCCATTAAAAGAATAGTGATATTTTTATAATTGTTTTTATATGACATTACTTTAATTTTTTTTTTTTTCGAGATAAGTAACTTCAGGTGGTAATATCAGGATCTCCGATCTATAGGTGCATCTAGAAGCACGACCGCTCACTGAGTGCTCAGTAAGCTCTTGTACCTGTTTGGTCTATATTTTTAGATCTAATGGAATATGCCAATCAGATGCAAAAGCTCACTGAACGTTCAGTTAATGGTCGTGCTTCTGGATGCACCCTATTGTATTATAATTACAAGATTTTATATACATCGGTAACTTGAAAGTTTATATCCTTGTGTACATTTAAAAGAATGTTTTAGCATATACAGCCACAATGATATTAGAGTTTTGTCTACTTAATGTGGGTTTTGATAGCACTATCTACTTATAATTACATATATAATATTATTTCTTACATGTTCCAACAACTAATATTTATAATAATTTATAATATGGTCATATGAGATCAAATTATATTTATATACATTATCTTTACACAATTATAACATTGAATCTTATATCATTTTGAAGTCTCTCTCTCTCTCTCTCTCTCTCTCTCTCTCTCTTTAACTTGAATGTATATATTTTTCTTATGTAATTCTTTATTTAATTATTTTAATGTTTCAGGAGTACCGTTTACTTCATCATCGACACCTACAGCAAGATGCTTTCGAAGTTTTTACGATTGGTTTTCCAGTGTCATTGAAATTGTTCCTTTGGCATTGCTGACATCTGGTATATTAAGCGCATATCAAATTGATGAAAAAATTCGTACGTTGTTATTGTTTCTTGGTACAATACCAGTATTTTTTCCACTGGCAATAAAACAGAAGGAAAGCCAGATTAGGAAACTGCGTTTCCTGACTAATATTACTGTCGTGCTGCAGATATTGGCGATAATGATACTTGGCTTAAAAAATGGCAATTACAATGTCATTAGTTTAGTCGCTTCTTATACTTTTGAACGTTTCTTTGTGGAAGAATTTTGTTATCGATACAGTATTCCATATACCGATTTGATGCAGTATTGCATATGCTTTGTGGAAGTTTTTACGGTATCAACGCTGAAGGAATTGTAAAAACAATATGAGATTTTAATTTACCTATTTGCCTATCGTCTATTTCAAGCAACTATTATTCAAAATTTAAGACTCCTGATTAGTTGTTGCGGCCACATTGTAATCGTGACGTCATAAGCAAGAAATTATATATTTAAATTTCTTGCATGCCATTCGTAAATAAAAAGAATTTGGATAAAGCAAAATAATGTGATCATTTTATCAAGTACTAGTAAAAGTGAATTTTGAAGCTATCATTATTCCTCTTAACAGTTAGTAAATAATCGTAATGTTTTTATATGTCTTTTACTGACGACTATTTACTGACTGTTAGAGAGGTAAGAGTAACTTTGGCCCATTTTTATAAGTACTTTAAAGCCATCACATTTTGTTTTATCTAAATTCTCTTTACAAATGGTATGTAAAAAATTCTATGTGTTATTTCTCGCTTATGACATCACATTCCAATATGACCGCGGCGCTGAAGTCAGAAGGCTTAACAAACTGATTATATTTGATACAAAGAATGTCAATTTTTAAGATAATATAAAAAAAAATCTACGCCTTTTTTTACAATATTAATCTTGCAACAATTGTTCGATAATAGCTGACACTGTAATATACATATAACATTGATTTTGCTATCAACTTGTAAATTAACAAATTTTAATAATGTTTATACTACATTTTCATATATATTTTACATGTGTCAGGAGGTACTGCCAATTTTCAAAATAAGATAATTATATTACACTCTTTAGCATATAGAGGGGTTATCTAAATAATTTAGCTGAATAACTCAAAAATAGAGCTCCGTAGGCTTATTTTAGACAGAAGTTGTATGGAGAGAACGATAAAAATCACTTTAAGATTTATTTTCCAAAATGTATTGCAAAGTGAAAAATTATGCAATTTGCGATATGCAATTACATATCTTGTTAAAAAAACAATTGTTTTTTGTTTATACATTAATTGATTCATCTCATTTTGTGCATGAAAGTATTAAAATATGGTTATAAAAAAAATTAATAATTTACGAGATATTTAATATTTCATGTCAAAGTATGCTAAAATAAAGCACAAGCTATACTAACTGATTTTTCTTATAACTAATATTTTTAACAAATGAAATGAAATCAGATTCCTCAATATTGTTCTTTAATGTGTAATATTTTTATATGCAAAATAACTAAAAAAATCATATTATGTAAAAAAGTCATAAGTTTATTTAAAAAATGATCTTCGTGTAACACTTTAAAAAACCGATTTTGTTTTTTTTTTTTACACAATTGATTTGCAATTATTTGTCCCTCTTTGGACTATACAACTTTTCTCTGAAACATTTTTACCTGCCGGAGTAAGTCTTCGAAATATTCAGCTGGACTGGTTAAAATGGGACACTATGTCCATATGTACGAAAACAATAAGTAGAAATTATTCAAGACTATTTCAAGGACGAAAGTATTTGGCGAGCTGTTTACAGAACTGGAAAAAGTACATAAATTCACACTGACATTAAAAAGCGAATGTAAAGTAATTGGGGGAAAGACGCCACACTTAAACCTTTATTCTTGAATAACTTCTTAATGTTATTGAATTAAGTTACGAAAAAATATTATTAATATTCTAGAGACCTTTCTTTATTTACACAAATTTATAAATTTAACGTTTAATATTCTGTATTATTGAAAAAAATTGATATATCATACTTTATAAAAGTGGCATTTTCCCCCTATATGTGTGGATAAGATGCCACTTCCTATGGGAGAAGATGTTACAAACAATGAAATAATGTGATGCAATATAAACTTGCATATTTTACTCATATATTTATCATCCACATGACCGCCAGGGAACACTGATTGAAAGCGTATATTATTTACCCGGTTTTACAGTAAGCATCGTAATACAGACTTTAGCTATTAACATACCAAATATTACAAAGAGCATGTTTCACGACTTACCTTTTTTCGTATTTCGTATAATCCTTTCCAATCGACATTAGCATATTCATCTAAGCCGATAATTGCGCAACTGTTTGCCACACATTTTTGCACAGTCAGTATGGTCAACGCGCGTTCTATGAAAAAACTAAATAAAGTGGCGTCTTCCCCCTTATGGCATCTTCCCTCGAATTACCTTATCTGTATCAGTTACACACGTTCTATTAGACACCAGCCAATCACAACGCTAGAAAAAAAACTCCTCAGGTCGTTAGGAAAGTCGCTGTGATTAGCAGTGAGCAATTGCAACAGTATGCAAGTTCCGCTCCTTTAAAAGTTAGTAGTGAATTTGGTTGGGCGCACTAGTGCACATTAAATTTACATAATTTACACAAGTCGACGTAAAGTAAAGATGTGTTTAATACAAATATAGAAACGGATTAAACCTCCTCAATAAATTTTATTCACTTTTTTGTGCTATTAGATAAAATACGTATTTTAAAATATTTACATTTTACTTTTACACTCAGGTTAAATCAGCGTACGGTTTTAGTATGCACCAGTGCATCCAATCGAATTCGCTGCAACATTCAGCTCTGATTGAATAGGCTTATTTTTATTATTTACAAGGGACCTATTCCGTTCAATTTTTCTTGAAATATGTTGTTAAACACAAAAATGTAAGAGATACATACTTTTTTAGTATCGGCCTAGACTTAGATTCAAAAGGTGAAACAATTCCTCAAAGCTAAAGCTTATATTTGATTCCTATCAATTATTAGCGAAACGGTAAGATTTACAGAAAAATGTTTTAGAGACAAAACTTTTATGATTTTTTAAATATTTATAACAGCGTATTTATAGATTTTTCAAAAATTCAATATTTTAAAAATACCTCATCCCCATTAATTTTGAAGAATTATTTTATTCCTTAAATCTGAGATTGGGCTGATATAAAAAAATACATATCTCTTAGATTTTTGTATTTTAACAACATATTTCAAGGAGAATCGAATTTCTGTAGGTCTGTAACTTTTGACGACAATTCGGTATCGTTATATTGTCGTTGCGTAGCCTTTTCACCATGTAAAATACCTGCGCAACGACATCCCTAGTTAGTAAAATTGTCGTTAAAAAGTTACAGAATAGACCTACTAGCCCCTGTATTTTGTAACTGTATTATGTAAAATATCTGTACAATTGTCGTTATGTGCTCGTAACGACAGTCGCGCAGATATTTTATATGATAAAAAAGCTGCGCAACTGTCGTTATGAACTCATAATGACTACATAACGCGTTACAGAATTCAACTGCTGGACAGTTATAACAGGAGTAAGGGTCAAAGCTAACATTGATATTTTATATTATGCTATCAATTATCAGCAAAACGATGAAATATTTCGGTTCGAATTGATTCCAGACAATTGTGACAGGTCCTTGTTAATAACATGTAATGTACAAAAATTATGTCCTTTTATTATTTTTTTATATTCATTTTAAAATAATAAAGTAATTTTTGTAGTAACAGTTTGATACATTTTGTACGATATAATTAAGTCTTAGTAAAAAGATACTAAACTTTCTGACACAATTAATGTAGCACAAAGAAATAATTCAGGGTGTGTATGTTGAATTTTTTAATTAATGGATATGTTAAAAAAAGACGTACTATAAATTGTGTATGGATTTAATTTGTACAGCCTTTTTTACTTATATAAGACTTATGTATATGGCAAGATGATAATTAATCGCCGGCCTATTTAAATAGTATATATATATATATATCTAATAGTTACACATACAAATAATTATAAGTATGATCTTTTTATAAGTAACGACTGATAGCGATTTCTGATTTTAATATTCAGATTTTAATATGCTTACGAAAGATAAACAATTATTACTTTGGTTTATCATTTAAATAGACATTTTTTGTCTAACTAGATATATTCATCTAAAAAAATCATCTATTCTACAGTAACAATACCATTAAAGTACAATTTTTCAGCAAATGATTGCTCCAGTTGTAAGACTTACGTATTGCAATTTATCTGTCTATCGGGATTAGAGATGTAAGCGAGGGAAAAACATTAGAATTTTACGGTAAAAAACTCGGAAAATAATGGTTTTTTTCCTTTGGCTTTGACAATCTTTTTACTCGGATATATTTTTTTTTTTTAGCATTCCACGATTTCGACGCTGTACCATTGCTCCAGAATTTAGTTTTTGCACTTAATACTCCGTAAGATTTCTGTGTAAAAATAATTATAAAAGTTAAAATACTGTATAATAATTAATATAATATAATACCGGTGGTTATAAATATACGTTACCTTTCACTATTATTTGAATGATATTTTATACTGTACTTCAATTTTAAAAGTTAAGTAAGTGATCCATACTGTCATTAATACAAGTAATACTTTACTAGACTAATTGACTGTTTATGTTGTATACTGTGATTGTAATTATACATATTCTAAATTTAAATTAGTGAGACAACAATAAAATTATAAAGACAAAAGTATTAAATAGCATCGAAATAACAAGAAAAATGTGAATTCTATTTCTTCTACATATTTAACACGAATTCTAAAAACGTTTTTTCATGAATTTTATGTAATTTGGTCAAAGATACCGTTTCTTACAGTAAAAAACTAGTTTTTTACTTGATACTTTTCTCCGAAGTCAAAAATACCGTTTTCTTTACATCTCTAATCGGGATTGTCCAGTTGTAAGACTTACGTATTGCAATTTATCTGTATATCAAAATATTTTATCTGTCATATTTTGAGATATGTAATCTATGATTATTTTTTCCTGCAAGATTTTGCTACAAATTTATTAGAAATGTATAACATCTTTTGAAATATACAATTTTTCTTACAAACTTTATCATATTTGTTCAATATAATTTATCATGATTCTCAAAAATTTTCGCGTGCTCGAATTCCCACCCGGATACTCCCCGAGTGTCATCCTTGTTTGGTAAACAACAAGGATGGAGTGATATCTGAGTGGCATTCGGATGGGAATCTGAACGTAGCCATTACCTCAGATCTACAATAGGGTTTTAAGCCTTAAACCATAAGAAATGGGCGAATCACAGTCGATTATTCCCCTCGAATTTGACTGTGATTGGTCAATTTCTTACGACTTAAGGCTTAAAACATCTATTGTAGATCCAGAGTTAAGGAGGTTGTAGGGACATAAAACATATATTAATATTTACTCTTTAAACAAACTATATACATGTGAAAGTTGTGCTCACAACATTCTGTTTTCATTGAGCAACACATTTTTATAGATTATTTATTTTATTTATTATTAGTTTTATTGTTATATAAACAAAAATTTTTTAAATATAAATATATTAAGTACTAAACATGACTTATGCAAAGTTTTATTGAGATTTACCAATTAGTTTATAACAAATAAATATTTTGTTTATTTAGTGTACAATTAATGTCTGCATTTCAATGTGTAACTTTACATAAATATTTTTGAATTCATATAGTACTCTTATATGTTTTTAACTTTATATCAAATGTGGTTGTAAACGGATGTAATTTAAGCTTCAAGTTGCATTTAATCATGTCGTTAATCGTACGTGGATTGTGGGCATTAATGTAGAAAGATGATCACTTCTCAGTTTGTGAAAATTCCAAGGGACAGAATCGATGACCGTGGGTGTACGTATGTACATACATACATATTACATATACATATGTATATACGTATGTACTTACGTAGTCAAGAGTGTCGTCGTAACCTCACATACGATTCTTTCTCTACGTTCACGGTCAACATAATTTGGTGTCTAAAACTCCGGAACTAATATTTCATTATGTCATTGGACGAAGTAAGGACGATGAACAAACTTTATTTTGATAAAATTATTTAATAATTTGAATAATTACTCGTGAAAATGGAACGTGTCATACTGTAATCCGCCTTCCCCTCTTCAGAGAGTTAATTTAGAACACGTTTGGCGGTTAGTTACTTTGATTGCTGAGATTAGTGATGTTTTAATTATTTTTTTAACACATCGGCAGTACACAAAACGTAATATATGTATGTATATATATATATATAGAGAGAGAGAGAGATAGAGAGAGAGAGTGTGTGTTTACGCGCGCGTACGTGTGTGTGAGATCGATTCACCGATTAATAAGAGATCAAAAGTGGGCTTGAAACATGGCTTAGGAAGACACATGGAAAATCACGATGATGTGATTTGAAACATTTGAGTATCATTGCAGCAAAAGTTGGTAGTATATACTATACGATAACGCGTACGGAATACACATGTATGCACGTTTTATTTTTAATGAGATTATTTTTAAAGAAATTCCAATTTGTACAAAAATTTTATTTTATTTTATTTTAGATTAAAAAGTAAATGTATTAATATTTATTGAAAAAGACATACATGCACGCATAGTCATAAATCATCGTTTTTTAACTTGAGTGACAACTAGCCTTCTCAAAATACATTGGCTGCGTTCAGCAGACTCAACAATTTTGCAACCGTTTTATGATTGTCTGCTGAGATAGGACCATTCTTCTAGATCTAAAAGTATGATCCAATTAGCGCGAAGGAAACTTACAACAGTTGCAAAACAAACGTTCTGCTGAACGCACCCATTCTATGTATGAAAATGAACAATTTACAAAATTACAGAAAAATGAGAGGAAAAATAGGTAATTATTTAAAATATGAGTCCCTCCCCCCAGAATCTTAATAAAAGTGTACTCATTTGAAGCGTTTTCGCTCAAAACGAAAGAACCTAACAAAAAACGCGGCAGTCGGTCTTTGAGACTTTAGAGGTTGAGATATCTGTCGTCCCAACTCGATACAGAGTGCTTTCCAGCAAGGACACAGGCTGCGTTCAGCAGACTCAACAGTTTTGCAACCGTTTTATGATTGTCTGCTGAGATAGGACCATTCTTCTAGATCTAAAAGTATGATCCAATCAGCGCGAAGGAAACTTCCAACAGTTGCAAAACGAACGTTCTGCTGAACGCACCTACAGTCAGACACTGTAATACAATGAGTTGTTTCGTCCTTGTTGTTTGCCAATGTTAAACAAGGATGAAACGACTCACTGTGTTATGTATACTTTCTGCTTTAATTACACAAATTCTCTTGCTTTACAAACACAAATTCACTGTTTTAAAGGCAGAAAAACGCGACGGTCGGCCTCGTGAATCGAGTTATTAAGCACACAAATTCTTTGCATTAGCAGTAAATTTGTGTTTTTAAAGCACTGAATTTGCGTTTGTAAAGCAAAGAGTTTGTGTAATTATTGCAGAATGTATATACGTATCGAGTCGAAATAACGGATATCTTAACCTCTAAAGTCTCGAAATTTAACGCTTAATAACTCGATTCACGAGGCCGACCGCCGAGTTTTTTTTGCCGGATTGTTTTATTTTAGATGAAAACGCGTCGAATGAGTACATTTTTATTAAGATTTTAGGGAGGGGGGGGGGGGCCGTAATCTAAATAATTACCGAAAAAGATTTGTCATATTCTCTAAGTTGACAGTTTTCTCCGACAGGCGCGCTCGGATCTGTTCTTCCATAGGCTACGTTTACACCGTGCATTTAGGCCGCGGCCTATACAATACGTGTCCTTGTTTATCCTGTAAGTTAAACAAAGACATCTATCGTATAGGTCGCGGACTAAGCGCACAGTGGCTACGTTTACACCGTGCATTTAGGCCGCGGCCTATACAATAGACGTCCTTGTTTATCCTGTATATTAAATAAAGACACCTATCGTATAGGTCGCGGACTAAACGTACGGTGTAAACGTAGCCAGTGTAAACGTAGCCATAGATACCATGGACCTAAGAATCTATGGACGGAGCACTAGGCATTTCGGGTGTTTAATCCGCGGTAAGGGGAGTGTAGCGCTATCTCTTTCTAGGATAGGACCCCATCGGGTGTTTCCGTCATACTTTCGGGAATTATCGGTTACCCGATGATTCCCGAAAGACTAGATATTCGCTAACCTTAAAGTACGGAATGTGTGCGTGTGCGTGCGTGCGTGCATACGCGTCTCCTTCGGACGTCTTCGAACGTCTTCGGTTAATTTCGTTACCCAGCCGATGGGGTCTTCTTGTAGAAAAAGACGCTAAGCGGATAGAAAAGGAGAGCGCTCTCACTCCCCTTACCGTAAATTCGTCAACCCCCTTGCCTATGAACTCACTTTACGCTCCGTCCACAGATTCTTAGGTCCATGATAGATACCTTTAAAGACTAGAAACTGGATATCTGCCCTACAAATGGCGGCGATGAATCGATAAATTGATTCTATCGATCGTTATCGATTTTATTCGTGGTCATTATACTCGTCGTGTCGTCAAACAATACTTGTGCCACGTGGAGAGATAGCTTGTAGTTACATACCAAAGACAAAGGCCGGAATCCATAGTTCGGTCTTAATCTCAGGCCGGAATCAGACTATACGCATTGAATATTGAGATTGAAGATTAAAAGATTGAAATTTGACCAATCGAAACAATAGGAGCTAAAATTCCTTTGTCCTCACTGGTCAAATTTTAATCTTCAATCTTCAATGCGTAGTCTGATTCCGGCCTCAAGCTGATTCTACATTAGTCGCATCGCAGCGTCGCAAGCGTGTCACAAGCGTTGTGGTCCAATCAGAGTGAGAGCTAGATTGATGTTGATTGGACCGCAACGCTTGCGACGCTACGATGCGATTAGTGTAGAACCAGCTTCAAGCAACGTCTTAAGATGCTAATACGGCTCTCTGATTGGTTCAAGTACTAGCTTAAGACCATGGTGGAAATATGTAAGGTGAGCTATTGCGCATAATGGCGGTAGCAATTACTGGAAATAACCAATCAAATGTGTTCCAACATGTACTTTCTGATGTATAATAGCGCTGGTTATATACTGGAATAGCCAATCAAATGTTGTCCAAACTCATTCTCCTACTGCGCATCCACGGGAATAGCTCACCTTACGTATTTCCACCATGCTTAAGACCATCTCGAGTCTCGAGCAACGTCTATGAATTCCGTATGTATGTACATACATAGAGAATGGACTGCGTGATCCGTGGTCAAAATGGTCGATAAAAGTAAGAGAGAGGGACCGTGGAAGACGATCAATCTGTATCTCTTTCCATTCAACGGTATAATGGGAGAGAGAATGGCTGCGTTCAGCAGAACGTTCGTTTTGCAACTGTTGGAAGTTTCCTTCGCGCTAATTGGATCATACTTTTAGTTCTAGAAGAATGGTCCTATCTCAGCAGACAATCATAAAACGGTTGCAAAACTGTTGAGTCTGCTGAACGCAGCCAATGAGAGGGAGATTGGCCGTCAGCCGTCTTTCATTGGTCTCTCTCTCTCTCTCTCTCTCTCTCTCTCTTTCTCTCATTATTGTCGACCACATTTGAAACACTACTCAGATACGGATCGCACAGTCCATTCTCTATGTCTTTGGCCTGTAGATACCTGTACATACCAATACGTATCGACTGAATTTTAAGTAGAACGGATTGTGATTTCTGGTTAACTAGTTTTCGCATTAGAAGATTCTCTAGTCAATTTGTTTTTGCGATAAATTTGATTAGAGATTGATTCTTTTACTGTCTGCATATACGTCTGCGTAAGGCCGGAATCAGACTACGCATTGAAGATTGAGGTTGAAGATTGAAAAATTCAAATTTGACCAATCGAAACGAAAGCAGCTAAAATTTCTTTGTCCTTATTGGTCAAATTTCAATCTTCAATCTTCAACCTCAATCTTCAATGCGTAGTCTGATTCCGGCCTAAGAATGTGTAAATACGTTTCTATTGAGTAGAGATTTACATTCTACGTTCAGTATATATGTCCCTACGGTATTAAGGTACAGCCACAATAGAAAGAATAAGAAATTAGGAATAACGATTTCAACTTATCAGAAATCGGATACATCAGAATATACACGGTTTCTGATAGGTTGAAATCGTTATTCCTAATTCCTTATTCCTTCTATTGTGGCTGCACCGTTATCCTTGATTTTTTTTATATTTGTTTTATTTATTTATTAAATACAATACATCACGTTTGCGCTTAATTTTCGAGGTGTTCCCTATCAGCCTCGAATTTTTTATTAACATTATTATATCCAAGAAGTCAAAATTCATTAAAAAAACGCTCTCCTTTTTAAAGCAGAAAATTTGTATTTTTAAAGCAGAGAATTTGTTTTTAAAGGAAAGAATTTGTGTTTATAAAACAAAAGAATTTGTGTAATCCTCAATGCTATCGATGTGACAGATCTCCTAACCTGAATATCTGTCAATTTTAACAATTAATACCTCGGTTCGCGGGACAAAGCGATACGTTTTTCTACCAGATTCGTTCATTTCATAATGCACAAAAATGCATCGAACGAACCTAATTTTATCAACATCGGAAGTGAGGAGGCTAAACTCAACAATTACCATAAAAGTATAATATATGAATATTACGATTAAATACTCTGAATACTCAGTAATGATATTTATAAATATATATGTATTTATGTGCAAACTATGAAGTTTATAAATAAATGAATTAAAATCAATTATTACATGTCTCTTATACCATGCAAACACAATTTTCAGGGAGTGTATTTTGCACATACTAATCGCAAAAAAAGATCTTTAAATTAATTCTAAGCGAAAGCAAACTGTTCCATTTGTTTTTGCTTTAGAATCAATCCCAAGTTCTTTTCTGGAAGTGATATGTATAAAAGGCATTAAATTAAGTTAGGATAATGTACAGCAACGTAACAATCACATTCTAGTTTTATAACAATAACGCAGCAAATTATACAACTGTTATATGACTATTATATAACATTAATTTAAGTTACATGTTATATTTATATTATATATAGCTGCAATGATTCATGAGTGGGAAATTACAACTAACGTGGACATAGATGTTACACACATTATATTATCTGTTACATTCCGTTATATGGAAGCAATATAAGTTATATATTTGTGTTTGCTGGGATAACGTTTTTAATAAAAGAATCAATTACAGAAATTAGCTCAAGTGACAGTCTATTTTAATTATAACTTTATGTGGATATTTTCCACATAAAGAATATTTTCAGTAGATGAAAAATGGTTAAATAATTCTAGCTAACTTAGCAATTGGTCTTTCGTTTTGTTTCTCACAAATTATAAGATCCGACTCTTTGCACATCAAGATTCAAATTATTCGACATCCAAATTTGAATAATAGGATAATTCAATGAAAAGAATTCGAATGTTACAAATCGTAGTTACAATTCTAATACATATTATACGTTCTATACATACGCTGCGATACTGTTTCTAATGTAAATTCCATTGAAATAAATACATGACGTTTGCTGCAATGAGAAATAGAAAGAAAATCAACAGGTGCGCGAAAAAGGATAAAGTGACTTAAAAATCGAGAAAAGACACCGAGTGCTAACAGTTTAATCGATTCACTGAAATACTTAATTTAACTGTTAATGGAATATTAATAATCCTAATTATGATGCAAATAAAAAACAAAAATTTGTTAAAATATTTTACTTGAAATTTATGTCAAATTATATCATTGGTATATGTTACTCGGTATTGATAAATTAAATCATCCAAATTGCTTATGATTTCTATTGAATTTAATAACAATTTATCAAATAACACGAAAAATAATTCCTTATTATTAAGTAATCGTAAAAACACGTTTCTATTCTTAGAGATTTAATGATGCGGCCATAGCGGTAAAGAAATTGGCTGCGCAACCAGAAGATGAAGATTTACTCGAATTGTATGCATTATACAAGCAATCTACCATTGGCGACTGTAATACAGGTATGTTGTCACAAATTTTTGCGTGCAGTTCATTATTTGTTACGCACACTTATGTGTAATTGTCGTGATTCGTGTAAATCTTTTTTAGAGAGACCGGGTATGTTGGATTTCAAAGGAAAAGCGAAATGGGACGCTTGGAACGGTAAAAAAAGTATGGGACAAGAAACGGCGAAAGAGCAATACATCACTAAAGTGGAAGCATTAATCGCTTCGATCGGAAAGAAGTAGTGGATTCTCATTGTCGCGCGTATACGTACACACGAATTTGTGATTTCATTCGATCGATTATAAAACTTTTTCACTATCGATGAGAAACACCCAGAATTTTATTATACAAGCACATATGCAAATGATCATGTATAGATACAGTAAATACTGATTTTATTTAATTCCACTGATTTATGTGAATTTTGTATCCAATGATTTACTGCAATTAGCATAAAACTATTTGTCGCATATGTCTGTCGTAATTAATTTCCTTTTTTTCAAATAGTTTTTCAAATTTGATCTCTGCCGTTTACGGTAGTCCCATACCGAAATTTCATATTTTGCTTTATACTCGAGATAATTAGTGTATATTAATAATGTATTTTTATAACATCTTTTTTTCTTATCATTATATACACATGTGTAAATAGCTATAATCGAAGGAGATACGATCGAAAACGATTTTTCTAACAGTTTTTCAACGGTGCACATTTAGCGCATATTTAGCTAAAACTTAAATCAGTAAATAACGCTAGAGCCAACGACAATAAAAATACACAGCGATGAAAATAAATTATGCTATAAATCGATACGAGATACATTTATAGGTATTTTTATCATTTTGAGAAATGGTAAATATTTACAAAAAGTCAGCATCTTCAAAAATCAATGACCTTGATATATGTTGTCAAGATCATGGCCCTGTGAGTGACTTCCAACAGATTTTAGGCTACAAACAACGAGCAACGACTAAAATTTGTTGAAGGTTACTCAGGATCATGACCTTGAAAACATATATCAAGATCATTGATTTTTGAAAGTGCTGACTTGCCGTAAATATTTACCTGAGAAATTATAAGATTTTGCATCAGTTTTGTAACCTAACGATAATCGAAGTTTAAGTTAGCGAATGGCATCGGTTATGTCATACAACTAGGTAGAGACGAGGAAGATGTTACTTGTAAATTAGTCTCAATTTGCGGCGCAAGAGATATACTATCGCGAATAACTAATTAAATTCAAATAGCTTTCTTTTTAATGAACTTTATTATACGAACCGCGTGGATATGTCAAGCCAGTCGTGTAATCATTACAGGTTACTTTCTCTCTTAATTCTTACACAGATTAACATTTTTTGGTTCATCAATTTATGAATTTTTGTCAAGTAATAATGAATGGAGAATAGTAGTATAGTGTGTATCGAAAACTAAAATTTATCCGGAATTAAATCTTAAGTCGAGTATATCAGGAGCGCACACTCGTCGACTTGAATACATGAGGAACTTGAGACAAGAGCGAAGAAATTTATTTCCTTTTATTTCTATCGTGCTTCTTATTCATGTGCGGATGATGACGCGTCTTTACTCTGCTAGCTTTTACATAGTCGCCATAGGTCGTATTCGAGTTGTGGTTATCCATCGTGTTATCGTTGATGTTTTCGCAGACTTGATGACTCGTCGATGCATCGTCGAACCTAACATACAAACAAACGAGATGACAGAAAACTAAATCTCGTGTAAAAAGTAATTCGCTCTTGTTTTTATGTAAATTCCAATTATTAACGCTCCGATCACTCGGGCTTAGAGAGCCTATCTCACTATCATTGATTGTCAATTTCGGCGAATAACGCGCGTTAAGGAGCATGTCGACTGATGTTACGTTTTCAATGGAAATGACTCTGCGAGGGAAGCAACTGTGTCGAGAGATACCAACGCGGATTCTAGATACTTGTTTACAGATGTTTAAATCGTGACGACAGGAATTTCTCAATTGCCAAGGAGAGATCGTGCGAGTGAGATGTGTTTTAACTGTACGTTATTGATTGTGGTACGCCGTTCACTGTCTTTGATTTCAGAATATCATTTTCATAAGACATTATGGTTTCTTTCCCATTTTCGTAGACTCTGTAAAAGACATGAGAAAAAAAATATAATTATAAGAGATATAACGAGGGTTGAATCTTACATAGTAGAACACACGGTAGGGATGTGGGTGTATGTGCGCGCGCGCGCGTGTGTGCGTGCATGATGCGTGTGTGAGATATATACGAGATTCTTTTTACTTTTTGGTCGTAATTTTTTTTCCATCGATGAAACGAGTTGAGGTGCTGGTACGTTTTACGGCAGTGCCACCGCTCGTTCCATCGAAACTAGTGAAAGTACCGAAAGAAGTAAAGTTTCCTGCAGCACCAGCGTTTTCCACTAAATCATTAAACGGCAAACGAAAGCCAAATCCGAAGGGCCCGAAGAAAGAAGTACTCAGACTATTACTGGTTGAATGATCGTGTCTTCCTCCAACACCTCTCCGAGAACCTCCACCATGAAAACCTGCAAAATTCGATATTTGCAACGTTTGCCTTTTGATAACTTAATCGTATTTTCTATCTAGATGTATTTGTATCTTACCGGCAAACAAATCTTCGAATGGTATTCCATCGAAAAATTCTCTAAATACTTCTTCAGGATCCCTAAAAACAAACGCGCCTCCGAAGTGCGAATCAAAATCATCTCCGTGGCGTCGTTTGCCTCCGGGCATTTGAAGGCCGTCCTTGCCATACTGGTCGTAAACGCGCTTCTTCTTCTCTAAAAATGTGAGACATTTATTATTTGAATCTTGATTGTAACCTCCATCATAATTTTGATCCTTTCAACCAAAACCCAACAAGCGAGACTTCTACAAGGCTTGCCAAAGATTAGTTCAATATTAGTCCAATATCGACGTGTAAGTTATATAATGCGAAGAGAATATAATGCGTAAGAAATATAATGCGAAGAATGTTGGAGAAAATTTATCATAAACTTCTATACTGTACACTAGACTCAAATACATGGTTCCGAAAAATATGTTGTTAAATAGAATTCATGCACGTATGTGGAGCAAGACAGACACCAATGCAAGTATACATTACATACATACATACATACGTTGAATTGTGTACTGTTACATGTTACATTAGCCAGTAGTAGTGCATCCAACATCTACGAAGTTGGCACCCCATTTTCAAAATTTCGATGTAACTAACAGAATTCTGCCGCTTCCCCAAAAAGTTCTAAAGCTTCTGATACGTTTTGAAAAGCGTTCTGACGATTAAATATAGAAAAATAAAGATTTGAAGATATAGGATGCCAACTTCATGTTTTCGCGATACGAAAATTAATCATAACTTTTCTATTTCAAGCAAAAGCGATTTAAATTTTAATACTTTTTGGTAGAATTCTTGTAGCATTATTCTGAACCTTCAAAAAAATACTAACAAAATTTATTGAAATTACAGCTTTTCTTTAAATTCCTAAATTTGTCCCATTTCAGAGCGCTTATTAAATTTATTGTAATTTAAATTACAATTTTTTTTAAGCTATAATGTTATCGATATGTACGAACATGCGAATATGTGTGATATTATCGTTACTTGTGTTATCAGTACAAACTTTTTAAAAAAGGTAAAAAAAAAGCGCTAAGAATATACGTGTTTCTCGAAACCTAAGGCTGCATCCCGTTTCATGCATGATGTGCATAATGCATCATTTATCCTTGTTTAACATTCGGTGAATAACAAGGATAAAAGATGCATGATATGCATCATGAAACGGAACACAGCCAAGTATCTAACCCAAGTAATAGTAGTTTATTTCTTCTTCAAGAATATTCTTATTAAAAGTCTTCTTGTTCCAACTCAAGTAATGACAGCTTTAATTCTATATAAAAAATTATTACTCCTCGAAAAAACTAATATACCAAATGAAAAATTAAAATCCAAATGGTACAGTCTTAACCAAGTTAAATTCTATAAAATTAAAAAGTAAAACCCAAGTGGTACTATCTTTGTTATTTACTTAACTCTAATGATATGCATCATTCGTATAAAAGATTTGGTATCAACAATTGACATCAAGTTAAATTCCATACCAAATTAAATAAAGAATATAATCCAAGTGTGGTACTATCTTTAATTTTTATACAATGAAACCTAAAAAAATATATATAGTAATATTTGTATTTCTATTGAAGAATCTTTCTATTCAGATCCAAATGGTTTTAATTCTTCTTATACAAAATTTTTGTATCGCAATTCATTCAAAGAATTGCGTTTTCTCTTCCAATCAAAGTAGTAGTTATTTTTAATTCTTTTTCAAAACATTATCACAACATTGTGTTACCTTGTCTATTAAAGTGTTATCACAAAAAGTTACAGAAGTAAACACTTGACGCTGCTCAATCACTATATAATATATAACATAGTACTAAAAACATGAATGTAATGTTTAAAATAAGAAAAATAAGAAACATTCCTATGACAGTAAAAGTATTCAGCGTGGGTTATGCGATTGAGTTAAACAATCGTATAAGTTACGAAAGTTGTGCAAGCTGTTAGATTTAAGTCCAAGATAAATAAACTTGGACTTATAAGAAATACGTTATGGGGAAAAAAAAAAAACAGTAAACTTTAGTTTTATTCAGTGTAGCATTCAGATTAAATTCATTATTATATTAAAATTATAATTATCTTATATAATTTATTTTTATTAACTATTATTATATTTTTTAATTGTATTTATAGTTTTTATTATTCGATCTAGCCGCGCTAAGTGTTTATTTCTTTAACTTTTTGTGGTAATACTTGAATGGAAATGGCGTTACGATGTAACGCAATTTTGTGATAACATTTTGAAAAAGAATTAAATAACTACTACTTTGGTTGGAAGAGAAAATGTCTTTGAATGAATTGCGATATAAAAATTTTATACAAGGAGAATTAAAGCCATTTGGATCTGAATAGGAAGATCCTTCAGGAATACAAATATTACTATATATACTTAGGTTTCATAGAAAAAATTAAAAAAGTACCACTTGGATTATATTCTTTATTTAATTTGGTATAGAATTTAACTTGACGCTAGTTGTTGATATCAATCTTTTATATGAATGATGCATATCATTAGAGTTAAGTGAATAACAAAGATAGTACCACTTGGGTTTTACTTTTTAATTTCATAGAATTTAACTTGGTTAGTTAAGACTATATCATTTGGATTTTAATTTTTCATTTCATACATTAGTTTTCTTCGAGGAGTAATAATTTTTGACAGAATTAAAGCTGCCATTACTTGGGTTGGAATAAGAAGACTTTCAATAAGAATATCCTTGAAGAAGAATTAGAACTACTATTACTTGGGTTGGACACTTAGGTTTTATTCGAGAAGCACGTATATTCTTAGAGCCTTTTTTTACCTTTTTTAAAAAAGTAAGTTTGTACTGATATCACGCATTTTGTAATGATAAACATCTTCACGTAAACAGTTTATCTTATAATTGATTTCAAGAAATAGATTTTCAAGTGTTTGTGTGTGCACGAAATTTGAAGAGAGCCGAAATCTTAAGTACCTATATCTTTATATAAATTTTATGTGTATCTTTATTTCGATTTTAATTTATTACTTGTTATATTCATTATTTTATAATAATATAAAACAAAATTAAGTTATAAACAAATGAAGATCGAGGTCGAATAAATCGCTTTGTCATTATCATACTCTGGCTTAGTCAACAAATATAATGTATAATTTCATTTCCGTTCGATCTCCTTTTGTTAAATATTAATTATAATATATAAAAAAAGATCGTTGACGAATAAATCGCTTTTCATTATTATACCAGTGTATAATTTCGTTTCATGCACCGCTAGCGCTTCTTGCACTAATACACTAGCGCACTCTCGCACCAAAACATCCAACAATACAGTCTAGCTGGACGATGAACATGAACATAATGACAATAACGACGACGTATCTTAAAAAGTTTCACATCGGAATTTTGCGTCGCAATATCTCGTAGGGCACGTAAAAAAAAAAATAAAAGCACTTTTATTATACAATTCGAGTGGAAACTATCGATTGAGCGTACGTAGAACTTGATCAATTCAGTAGAATTTAATCAGTTTTTAGGTTTAATTGACAGAGTCTTTCATCTTTGATATCCAGAATTCTACAAAAAGAACTTTGAATTCATAATTAATATTTCATTGGAGAACGACTATCCTTTGGATTTTATTTTTAAGATCTTGAAGAAGATAAAAAAATTAATTAAAAAATCGAACAACCACACTGAGAGAAAATGTACTAAATTTTAATAAATTGTTCGAATAGTACTAATATAATATTTATTTACGGAAAATAAATATTTGCTAAATAAAATATAATAATAGATAAATCAAATTAATGGTTCTTGTACCAAATAAATATATGTTTACATTTAGTAAATATTCAACTGGCACTATTCAAACACAAATATTTATTAAAATTTGGTACATTTTTCTTTCAGTGCATAATAATATCAATATAAGAACGTTCAAAAAGAAAAAATCAAGTGGTTCACCATTCCATTTATCAATGATAAGTAGGCATTAGCAATGGATAAAAACACGGCGATAACTCGAGGGGGGGATAATCACTTAATGTAATCGTGGGATAGTGTCTCTGAAATCATTATGAAATCCTCATGTTATCATTTTGCAATTTGCAATCAGATATAATCATGAAGTTAGATCAAATCGTGTGGAATCGTCAGAAATCATAATGAAATCATATATAATCAGCAGAAATCATTTTAAATTTCCCCATGATCACTGGAAATCAGATGTAATCACCAAAATCTGTGATGAAATCATGTGGAATCACCATGAAATCTGATGAAATTTGTGTATGTAAATCTAAGGTTGCAAAATGTAAACAACATGCCACCATGTTTTTTTTAGTATATATACATTCGCGATATACATTCGGTCGCGCTTCGTTTTATATGTAAGATTCTATAATAGAAGTACGTTCCGAATTTGCGCATCAAACGTATAGAGTATAATTTATTTCTATCGATCATCTAATGTTAAACAAGTACAAATGATGCTCTATGTGCGCAAGAAAACGTGGCTGCTAATATTGTTTACGTTCTGCTATTTTAGGCTAGGTCCACAACCTTGCTTTAAGAAGCCTTAAGTCATAAGTCGAAAGAGATTAAGTGACAATAATTTCTATCTTTGAACTGTTTTTGCGCAGTCTTTAGGCTTTAATCGACTTAAGCGAATTGAGTAAAACCCAATTCTTACGCCTAAAAGCATAAGTTCTGTGGCCAATATATCGTCACTTACAACTTAAAGCTTACGGCCTCTTAAAGCAAGGTTGTGGACCTAGCCTTAGGACCGCGACACAGACCATTGCATAAAGCATAACGCATAATACATAAAAGAACCAATCTGAATCCTCCCTTTCCTTCCACTTCACCGAAAAGAAGAATTTTAATTGATTGATTCTTTTATGCACTATGCATTATACGTTATGCAAAAATCTGTATCGCGGCCTTTAGAATTATTTATACTGATAAAATAAAATTGTATGATGATCATACATGCTTTCATCACAAATTTCATGGTGATTACACACATGATCACCAATGATTACATAGAAATTCAAAATAATTTATGCTGATTACATATGATTTCATTATGATTTTTAATAATTCCACATGATTGTATCTGATTTCATGAACACATCTGATAGTAAAATGATTACATAGGGATTTCCTAAGGATTTCATGGTTTTAGAGACACTGTCCTACGATTATATCAGGTAGTTATTCCCGCGCGTCAGAGTGTTTCTAATCAAATTAAATCATTTGTAATCACTAAAAATGTGATAAATTACACATACAATCACGAGAAATCATTTATAATTAGATGAAATCATTTGTAATCAATGATATCATATGAAATAAAATGAAATCATGTAATTAGTGGAACACCATTTCAGCTAATGGTACCCCCCCTCCCGCGATAACCCTCAAACCTTCTGGTACCTTCAAAGATAATACTCGTGAAAGCCTAAAAAGCGTTATCATAATCAACTATTTATGAATGAAAGAAAACATTGCCATTCTTCCTTCAATATACACATAGCTAGCTCACACATCGTCTTATCATTTTTGCAAGACTTCATCAATTATAATCTAACCTAACCTAACCTAACCCTAACCTATCGGTTAAAACGTCACTGCATAATATATCTGAAATTGTTATCATTTCTCATATGTCACTTTGAGCATGCGCATTATATATTTGGTACAGCAAAGGCTAAATGATACAATGCATTTACTGTCTATTTCTACCTAATGAGAAAGGCGCATCTATGTATATAAGATCTATAATTTGATTGGACGTGACCTTATTTACAACGCTTAGGGCTGCCACAAACAAAATTTCTGTAACAGTAACTTTAAGACGTGAACTTAAGTCGATGAGCCAATCAAGATACTGTTTTAGATCTACATAATCTAACGGAAATAGCAATAGCAGTAAACTTATCTATAAGGCGAGTTTTAACAGGTTGAAACTCGCCTTATTGCGAGGTTATGGATACCTTCGGGTGAGTCGGAGGCGAGAGTCGTGCACCCCTTTGCAGGGGGGGAGGGGGGCGAGAGTCAAAGGTGAGAGTCGTGCGCCCCTTTGCAGGGGAGTCTCATCTCTTCCCTTACCTAGGGACGCACGATTTTCATGTCAAGAGACTTCCACCGCATCTCCCCTCTGCTTAGGGACGCGTAACTTCCGCGAATAACATTCTTCGTCGATATAATTGTTGAAGAATTTTTGTGATGTTCAGTATTACCGAATATTCAATTGATTTTGGTATAATGACTATCAACTTTTTTGTTTGTAACTTTTTAACGAGTAACGTCCTGCAGTTAAAACTTCCTCAAGGTCACTCGGAGGGGGAGTCTCCCCTGATCTATATTTTTAACCGCTAATAATTAAATGGGTCACTTTATACGAATCAAAAAATTATCTATATAGAGGCCAAATAGATAATTTTTTAAATAAGCAACTATGTGTTTTCTTTACATCTTTCTTTGATTCATATCATTATTCTGTTCATAAAAGTATTAAGGTACGATTATAAAAAAATTAACAGTTACGAGATATTTAACATTTTATGCCAACATATGTCAGAATAAAGTATAAAATACCTATTTAATAATAAACCTATCTAATAATAAACTATTGATTTTTAATAATTTTACCTTAACACTTTTATATGCGTTATAAAACAGTTAGAGAAATCATATTATGTAAAAAAATTCATGTTGTTCCATTTGAAATTTTTTTAGCGCCTCCACTTAAAAAAAACCGAACTGACTAAAATATGTTTCCCTCGAAACCGTTTTGCTTCCATCTAAAACTATTTTCGTATCAACAAAAATAAGTGAAATATTTAAGACGTTCGGTTTACGTAGATCACCCTGTACAGTATGTAGTTTTCGAAGACAACTTTTAAGTACGGTAAATAAGGAAATTATTGGTCTAGTGTATAATACAGAAGTCTGTGGAATTGATCATGTATCGCTTTCATATATTAAATATGTTGCTCAGCTGGTAAACATTGAATTTTTCATCAGGAGTATAACTCTCTCGAGTCAAGTTATAATTTACTAGTTGTTAGTACATGTTGACCATAGAACGCAAGCAGGGTTAACTGCAACACGTGGTTATTCGATATGATATTAGAAATAAGAGAAAACTCGCAAACTTTTTTCCTTTTCAAAGAAATAAAATAATGTGAGCGATCAAATATGTATTGCATCTCGCTATATTCGTATTCGAAATCGTTCTAATTAAAGAGAGATATTCATATATTAATCAACTTATTAATTATAAATTATGAATCAAGTACTAATACAATTTTTATGAGTAGTCGTGTTGTGTTTTAATTCAATCAACTTGCAACTCAAAATTCTCGAATATTGTAGTCATCGTAGTCACCCATCGCGTGCGTTTCGCGCCCGTTTTCGGCGGCATGGGCATTTGAATCTTTTCAAAAGAAGAAAAGAAACGCGAAAAACATATTGCAATACGTTATTAAAGTAAATAAAAAAAAAGAAACGAAACTACAGAACACAATGCTTTGAGCACTCTGCAAATCATATTTTTCAAGTGGTACCAAAGTATCGTTGAAAGGGAGAATCAAAGAAACTCCGGAAGGTGAATCCACGGCCGGGCCTTGATGCCGCCTTCTGATATAAGCGTTGATCGTAAGTGCGTCTTTTTACATCTGGAAAAATTTTCTATATCGCTTCGATCTTTTTCGCACATACACATATACTTCTCGTTTGCGTCCATTCGTATACAAATTTCTCGATAATCTACAATCCGCAATTTATATATACAATCTAAGAAGCTTTCACGGAGGAAAAAGATTTGCTATGAACGCAGAAGGGATTGCAAAATGTGTTTGTCAAATTTCTCTGCTGTTTATAGCAAATTTGCATATTTAAATATTTTGCATTTGATGCAAATAATCTTTTGTAGCGAGTAAAAAAAATTGCACATTAATTTGTATTTGTTACTAATATAATTGTAATTATAACAATGTATATTTATCCACGTTTTGCATTTCAATTTGGAATTTTTGTGCGCTTGTAAGTATGGCTCTGAAGCTCTCAATTAGGTCAGAGCGCACTGATACGCGCTCCTCGCCCTAATGAAGTGAACAACAAGGTTGGCATTCGCGTTGGCATTAGCAATGGATAATGACACGACCATAACCTACAAATCTTCTGGCATCTCTGAAGTAAAGACGTGTGAAAGACTCAAAAGTATTATATTATACTTCATTGTAAATATGTTTCATGTTTCATGCAAATTCTGTTAATATACATGTAGTAATAAAATAAAAAGAAGAAATTCCATTTTATTTTAATTAATTAATTTAATCTAATCTTAATCTTTATCTCCAAATATTATATGCAATTATGTATCTTTTGCTTATTTAACAAATATATTTATTATTATTGCAACTGCAACAAATTTTGATTGCTGGGTTAACATACACTTACTGATAAAAGTTAAAAAACAAAGTAATTGTTTGAGAATTACTCTATATTATTTATTTTCTAAGATACATAGGTTGGAACTAAAAATCATATAATGAGATAACAGTTCATACACCAATAAACAATAAGTTTTTTCTCAAATATAAAGATCACAATTAAATTAAATTGAAGAAACAAAACAAAAGTTGTGTGCCTAAAGTTAAGAAACATACATTAAATATCAACTTTTAACATAAACAATAATGTGTAAATGTCTGTAATTTTTGTAATAATCTTAGGTTGACTTCCCAATTGACGTCCAACGTAATCCCATAAATGTTCAATTGGATTCAAGTCCAGGGATTGATTTGGCCACTTAATTGTATTAACGTTTTGTTTCGTAAGAAATGTCTTAATTAATTTAGAAGAATGTTTAAGGTCATTATCGTGTTGAAATGACCACTCTGATGGCATTTTGTCGTTGGCAAATGGCAGCATATTTTGTAAGATGTCACGATACACAAATCTATTCATTGTTTCCTTTATTTGTATTAATGAACCAAGACCGCTATACGAGAAACAACCTCATACTATCACATTACTGCCACCAAATTTTACGGTCGGTTTTAGATATTTAACATTAAACCGTTGACCGGTAGGGCGTCGCACGTTTTTCTAGAGTCATTTCCAAATAAGTTAAATTTACTCTCATCACTCCATAAAATGTTTGACCACTCAGTAGCAGTCCAATTAGTGTGTACTTTGGCAAACTTCAAACGAACGAACTCTCTTTTTTTTTTTTTTTAGAAATAAGTGGTTTCTTGCACGCTTTTTTTTTTTTTTGCGTGAAAAAAGATTGTTCTCATCTCAACTACGGCTAACTGTCCTGCTGCTAATTCTGTGCAGGCCCAAATGATTTTTCATTTCGGAAGTAGTGTCAAATGGATTGAATTTAGAGAACCTTGTAAATCTTGCTTTTGAGTTGGTTTTCGCGGTCTTCCAGTTCCTGATGTCGTTTTAACAGTTCCGTAATCTTGAAAACGTTTTATAATTTTCGTGATAATACAACGATTCATATTAAACACTTTTGCAATATCAAAATTTTTTTTGCCATTGTTAAACATTTCAACTATTCTTTGTTTTCCAGTTTCAGTTCAACGTTGCCTTTTTGCCATATTTTAACGTAAATTGTGATACGAACTACATACAGCAATGTCAAAGAAAAGACTGAACATCGTCGAACATATTTGTTTACATTCTTTTCTCTACTTAGAAACGAGACATTCTTATGTTTCTTGACTTTTGTCACACAACTTTTGTTTTGTTTCTTCAATTCAATTTAATTGTGATCTTCATATAAGTATATTCAGGAAAAAACTTATTATTTATTGATGTATGAACTGTTATCTCATTATACGATTTTCAGTTCCAACCTATGTACCTTAGAAAATAAATAATATAGAGTAATTCTCAAACAATTACTTTGTTTTTTAACTTTTGTCAGTAAGTGTATATAAATCAACAAATCTTATTTGTTACGCCTGCAAATAATTTTGCGATCCCTATATTCGCAAATGGAATTTGTCGTTATGGCAAAGGATTAGCGATCATAGCGAATTTTTTCTCTCCGCATTTGTTTTATTACATTAATGTCGGCTAAAGAAAAGCGATGGCTTCTAATTCAATCATTAATCGGTAAAAAACTTAAGAAAATGGGTGACCTCACTAATTCCAATGATCTTGACATGTTGTCAGGATCATGACCCTGAGTGATCTCCCACAAATTTTAACCGCCGCTCATTATTCGTTAAAAAGTTATTAATAAATAAAGTTTAAATTAAACGTACATACAAAGTTGAAACCCATGTGCAATAATACAATTATGGAAGTCGTGCGCCCCTTGGGGGTGGGGAGTCGCTTCAGTCGAGCGCCCCCTAGTAGGGGGGAGGTGGGGTGGGAGAACAACATATGTCAAGGTCATTAGAATTGGTGAGGTCGCCCATTTTCCGAAGTTTTACCCATTAATTCTGTAAAGAAGTATGTTAAAAATTATTTTTGCTCCCAGGACGGCATGTAAAATTTGTACTATTATTTCTTATAGTTTTTGGTTATAAAATTATGTGGTGACATCCATTTACTGTCAAAGTATGAGGAAAAAGGGTAAAAACGGAAGATCCGCAAGATGGATCATTTATGACCCCATTTTTCTCATCAAATACATAACTCGTCACAAAAATGAATACGGGAGGGAGTGTGTCGTCAACGTCGCTGAACACTAATCTGATTACACGTATACAGATCTATTAATACACAATCGCGGATGTATGTTATATTACCTGAAAAAAACGATGTGTACTACCGAATGATACATCTAAAAAAGACTATGTTTGATTACAATTGTTAAGGTTTTTAACTCATTTTAACGGCAAATAAATTCTATCATGTGATTCTACAACCAAAAAGCTATAAGAAATAATATTATAAAAACCATGCAAATTTTACATGCTGGCTTGGAAGCAAAAATCGATTACTTTTTAACATCTTTCTTGTAACTGATACGATTCCGATAATTTCAGCGATATGATTTAATAAATATGTTTAATCGTTTAAATGTTTTCGTGGTTAAAAACAATGTGAACAGTCGAAAACTTCTATTCTATAAATTTAGCATTGTTTCATATTTTTTTGTAGGATATCCCGTAAATTTAATAATACTTAAGGATAGATTCCTAAGATTGTTTTAAGATGAAAATTCTAGTGCCAAAATGTCTATAATGCTATAATAATTTTTAAGCTACAATTTAAAGTTAATGGATCAGGATTGATTAAAATTCACGGTATAAAACATAATGCTAAAAGCGAAAGCTGACTGTTAGTCTTGTCAATTCTCAATATAAGAACTTTATATAATGTATTAGTGATTCATCTTTTTTTTTATACTTGAAACTTTTTTATTCGTATTCTTTTCACGACACGTCTCAGAATGGTTCCAATTCATAAAAAAATAATTCCCGCCAAGTCAAAATGTGATTTCAGTCGGACTCTACCAGCGTTTCAATCTCTTCACTTTTCCCTACCATGGGGATTATCAGGGTCCGAAGAAAACAATGAGAATTACGTTTAAGAAGAACACATACAATTATATTTTATTAGCAGGATGTTTGCGTCTTATTCTGCACCATATTATGTTTCTTTACGAACTTCCTGTTCTTTTCGCTAATAGTACAAATAAAAAGGGTACGGATTACTTACATTTAATGACTAAATGCTGTCGACCATATTTATTATTATTATTATTATCATTGACCCAAATTATAAAAGAATTAAATAAATATTAAATCTTCAAATCAATAAAAAAAAGTTAAAAAAACACAAAACAATTTGTTAAAATAAAAAAATGCAAAATACTTTATTTTGATTAGACAGATGTAATTTCCTAAACTTGGTATATGGCAGACTGTTGATTTCTACGTATAAACCAATATTAAAGCTAGCTTACTGCGTTATTCCCACAACTTTCTCACCATTTCTCGGATAAATGATGGTTATTTTTGTATTTCTTAGGATATAAGAAAGCATTTTTAAAGATTAGTTTAGGTTTGATCGCAAGGCAAAATTTGGCCTTATTTACGGGTACCTACTCTTTTAACAGGAATTTTTTTTTATGGATTGGAACCATTCTGAGGGGTGCCACGAAAAAATTTTGGAAGTAGAAAAATATAGACCATCTTAATATATAGGGTAACTAGATCACCGATAAGTTATAAATAAATGATATAAGAGCAATGATAGAAATGTTGATGATAAAAATAAGATTAAACAATTGATGATAGAAATAAGTAAGATTAATTAGTTACAGAATGTCAAGATATGTCCGTTTAGGCTCAAATAACATGATTTCAATAGTTCTTACAATAATAGATTTTTTCTGATACTTTAGAATAAACTTCAGATAGGGACGAAGACTGACCCGATAGACTTCCCTCTTTACGTGTTCAGATATACACCACACAGTGCGAAAACTGATTGTTCAATATCGATATATTATAAATATTACATATTTATCTGCATATTTGCGTTTAAATGCATATAAAGGCAATGTAATTGCACGAAAATATCAGCAAAAATAGGTTGACTATATTGTTGTGTGTATATGTACGCACGCACGCACGCACGCATATGCATAATTATATTATACATATACAAAGTGATCCAGACCATAGTGGAAGAATATAAGATGAGACACTGCGCATATAATGGCTGCTAGACTAATATAGAACAACCAATCAAATTCTTGTCCCACATTTGGGGCAAACATTTGATTGGTAAAAAGCAGTCGTTACATATTGGACGAGTGTGCATCCATGGGAGTGTCTCACCTTGTATTCTTTCACCATGATCCAGACCACCAGCAAGAGCCAGCATGTATAGCCGGGGCCTAAAAGGTTACAACATTTTTTTTGGTTAGGTTTTTCGATAGCTTTCGAAATGCAGACTACTCATCGAGTGATTGGTTTTTATTCATGGATTGACAAATAAGAACCAATCACTCGGTGAGTAGGCTACATTCCAAAACCCATTTTAAAAAAAGTGTCGCAACCTTTTAGGCCCTGACTCTACACACGGCGTCACAAATGCCTAGCCATCTGAATTGATAGGAGTATCGAGGTATGTTTAAGACGCGCGTTCCTTTCTAAATATTCATGCGTTATGACTAATGATTATTCGAAAAATGCAACGTAAACTTAAAATTGAACTAAATTTAAACTAAACATAAACTAAATTTAATAATTTATAAATAATTTAAACTAAACGTATAATTTATAAATAACTTAATAATTTATAAATAAAATCGCTGTTACACACAACATTCTGCAATTCTTTCTCACTTTCTCAAACTTTATTTTTTATAAAAGAACAATGCGAAAATTGTCTTTATTTTTAAAGGTTAGTTTTCTTCTTTTCCTGTATATACAAATAAAGATTATACGGTAGAAAAAAACATATATATTGACATATATCCTTGTAAATTACTGGTAAAATTAAATTGGTCAGTAATTAATTATTTATTTTGATAGATGTGATTAACTACTTATTTGTAATTTTAAAATAGTACTTTTAATACTCAAAATAAATAATTAATCACTGACCAATTAATTTCAATTTAGTTCAATTTTAAGTTTACGTTATATTTTTCGAATAACTATTAATCATAATACATGAATATTTAGAAAGGAATGCGCGTCTTGAACATGCCTCGATACTCGTGCACATGGCTAGACATTAGTGACGCCATGTGTATGTAAATATTCCTCACGAAAAAGTGAATTTACAATTGACATTACTTCTTATCAATTAAATCGGACTCAATTTAAGAATACCGCAGTAGTAAAGATTTTAGTAAAGATTTCACGAACCTTTGCGATACTCGTTCGGTACCGTGCCATTTAGCGGTATCCATCAGATTTGCATGGCCGTGCCGCTTTTGCACCGTACCTGACGACGCGAACTTCATGCCCTATGGTTAGACATTTTCAAAAGTTCATCGTTTAAAAACTATTGATATTACAAGTTTCGCTATTGACGTTTTTGACTCACTTTTTCATGAGGAATATGTACATGCCGGCTTTTGCGGGTAGTCTGGATCATCCTATATATGTATAATGTATTTGTGCGTACGTGTGCGCGCGCGTGTATGTGTGTCACCCTTAGAATATATACTATTGGAATAGAGCGCGCTGAACGTGAAGCCAACATGTATGCGAGAGAGAAAGCTGTAGAGTTCGCAATGGGCATGCGCAACACCGTCGTCTGCGTGAATTGTACAGTTGGTTTAGTGTTTCTTACATATTCATACATTACATAGATGTGTAAGAAACGCTAAAGGTGCGTTCGGGGAGACGCTATTAGCGCTATTTCTGTCATTCTAACCTTATTTTACATTTAATAAACAACGAAGATAGAATGACAGAAATAGCGCTAATAGCGTCTCCCCGAACGCACCATAAACCAACTGTACAATTCATACAGATGACGGTGCTGCGCATGCGCATTGCGAACATTTGGGACTCTCTGCCTTTCTTTCTCGCACAGATGTTGGCTTCATTTCGGTGTACGGACCAGCATTTTTTTCTCTGTTATTTCATCGATAACTTACAGTTGGTTTAGTGTTTCTTACATATTCATACATTACATAGATGTGTAAGAAACGCTAAAGGTGCGTTCGGGGAGACGCTATTAGCGCTATTTCTGTCATTCTAACCTTATTTTACATTTAATAAACAACGAAGATAGAATGACAGAAATAGCGCTAATAGCGTCTCCCCGAACGCACCATAAACCAACTGTACAATTCATACAGATGACGGTGCTGCGCATGCGCATTGCGAACATTTGGGACTCTCTGCCTTTCTTTCTCGCACAGATGTTGGCTTCATTTCGGTGTACGGACCAGCATTTTTTTCTCTGTTATTTCATCGATAACCTACCATAGAATTTTGCACACGTCAATTTCGGTACATTAACTTCATTGTACAGGGTGTCCCGAATTTAAATGTCTAAATTTCGGGAGCGTGTAGAGAATCGATTAACTAGAAAAAAAGTCCTGTAGAGATATGCTCGTTCTTGCTTCGTTTTGGAGAAAATCGCAAAAAAGATAAAACGTAATTGTTTCGTTCCTGCACTTCCTCTGAAGTATTATCGTCGCTGAAATCGTGCACGAAAACAATAATAATTCCGTTTTCAGGTGAAAACTTTTTTGTTTGTTTACATTTCTGCCTTTCTCCTATAAATTCGTCAGTTACTCATCAGAAGCTATCAGGTGAATTACTTCTGTCACAATATGCCGCGTACATATTCTAACGTTGAATATGCTGACATAGTTTTCGTGTATGGTTTCTACGACGGTAATGCTACGGTGCGAGAGTATGTACGCCGATTTCCAAACAGAAGAGTGCCGAATCGCGGCGACTCATTACAATGACTTTTAATAGGCTGCGAGAGACCGACTCATTTTCAATTCAATAAGATTAATGTTCAACGAAAAATATTTTCGTTGAACATTAATCTTATTCGTCGAAAAATATGTTCTGAAAAATATTTAAGTTTGAACAAATAATAAAATATTTTTAGGAAATCCTTAAGGGGATCCTAAAGCTGTCTATATTACCAACTAATCGTATTTTTAAAACAATTACTTTTTTCCTCTTTTACAGATTTGAAATCCTATTCCAGAATTAAAGTATACGCATTAATACGTGTCTATGAGATGGAGTTTATGCTGAACGACAAAAAAATTTCGAAATTGAAATCTTAAGAAAAATTTTTTATCGTTCTGCATAAACTCCATCTCACAGACACGTATTAATGCGTATACTTTAATCCTGGAAAAGGATTTTCGAGAATCTGTAAAAAGGAAAAAAGTAATTGTTTTACAAAAAATACGATTTAGTCGGTAATACAGACGGCTTTAGGGATCTCCTTAATGACTATATACAGGGTGTACCATTTTAAAGGATCCACTCAAACCTCTCAGAAATACTGCGTTAAATCGAAAAATGTTTCAGACAAAAGTTTTGTGACTTCGAGAGGGACATAAGATGGTACCATTGGTTTGACCAATGCTGTAACTTGCAAGCTTTATAACTCAAAAAGTACTTAATAAAAATGAACTTAATTATAGTTTTTTGGAAAGCTCTCGAGGTAAACTACAAGAATATGTAATGAAAAATGGTGAATTCCATTTTAAAAATTCAAAGTGACCTTGCCTTGACCTTGACATCGCCACCCAAGGTCAAACCAACTGTACCATCTTATGTCCCCCTCGAAGTTACAAAACTTTTGTCTGAAACATTTTTCGATTTAACGCAGTGTTTCTGAGATATTTGAGTGGATCCTTTAAAATGGGACATCCTGTATGTAGCAATTTTGATGCAATATAGAGAGTTTATATTATAAATATTTTTTAAATCGTCACAATAAATTTCTATTAAAGACTGAAAGTACTAATAACTAGAGTTGGGAAGTAATACATTATTTGTAACGTTGTTATCGTTATTATTTCTTTCTTCTGTAACGGTAACATCGTTACACTTTATAGCAACGATAACAAATTAAGCCATTACATTTATCATTATTTTAATCCCTTATTATCTCATTTATCTATTCAATAGATTATTTTTTTGTTGTAATACATTCTTAATAACATTAATGTTAAAAAAACAATGTTTAAAAATTGTTAGTAAAATCTGCATTTGTAGATTACTATCTAACTTTCTAAATGTAAATATAAAATACATATATATTAAAAAATAAAAATATTAATACAAAGAATTATAGAAAATTTATTAGATAAGTTTAGTATAAAAAAAAGCGTGTTATATAGAGATTAGCTTAGAGTTTTAAGTTTTAATATTGATTGTTACAATTAATATTGATTACTAAATAATGTAATTTTTTAATATAATATCGTTCTTTGATATTTAACTTTAATATCTTACTTTAATATTACAAAAAAGTAACGAATCATTACTTTCCAAGCAATAGTAATGATAACGTGTTTCTTTTTAAAATTAATAACGAATAATGCTTACGCGTTATTTTTATGTAAATTAATAATGAGTAACGCTAACGCGTTATTTCAACGTTCCGAATCTTGCAGTAATGATATATTTAATTTTGATGGCAATAAAACTGCTTCAACATGTCACACATCATAGTTATAATATTAAAATATTATAATATTAAAATATACTAAGATTTTAAGACGATAAAGCAATGTTGAAACGAGATCGTATTCAGCATTCAAAAAAACTATGAAAAACAATTACCTTCGTTCGTGTGCATTTTTTTTTTGTTGAACAGTGTTATCATTATCTCGACGCATGTGTGTATGCTTACCGTCGCTCAAGACTTCGTACGCTTCCGAGATTTCCTTGAATCTTTTATTCGCCTCTTCCAAATTATCCGGATTCTTGTCCGGATGCCATTTTAATGCCAGCTTTCTATACCTGTGGAACGAAAATACGCCGGATATTACGTTAGTGAAGCTTGTCGAAAATACGACTGGGTAATCATTTCACAAGATTTCAAAACTTATTAGTTTAAATCGTTTACAACGCCATATCCCCGAGAGAAGATAGCTGGATGAAGAATCGATGAACGGATTGAACTTACGCCTTTTTGATATCAGCGCTAGTAGCGATCCGCTGTACTTCGAGCACCTTGTAGTAATCGACCATCGTTCAACACGTTCGAGGATGAATCAGGATCTAGGAAACCACCTGTCGCGGACAATACGAGAGAATCAACAGAAGTCAACAATTAAACCGCGAGATCGATTCCAATACGATAATGTAGAGATACACAATCGAAAGTCCGATGTCGATATCGTCGCCACAATGTCATGCTTCCTTAAGCTCCCCGTAAGTGAGACGTAATAGCGCGATTCTCACAACGCGACGATCTTTAACGTGTTAACGTAATGTATTTGTGGCGAGACTCTGCGAGTTGATCGGTCAGCGTGCAACGATGTATGTACGTACATACGATGACATGCGGGTGTCAATTAATGATTGAAATCGAGCGCAGGAATACGCACGTATAACGACGAAATCTCGCTAACAAACTAAAAGCGAGTAAATCCGAAGATGAAATGACTAAAGTTAGCCGAGCCAATCATCGAAAATAGTTGGAAATACGAAGGTGGAGGTCAGATATGATAGCAAGATTTGCGCCAACACGGAATCACTACTTATCGGTCTCTTCTTGACTCTCTCGACATATCACCGTCACAATTCGAGTCTGGTTTCACTTCGGCTCGTTTCAACGAATCGATCAAAATGATTAAATAAAAATAATGAGAATCTAATTGACTCAGAGAATTAAAATTTAAATGTACAATGGACAATGAGCTAGACACGACGTTAGTGTTTTGTTTCTAAAAACGAACAAGTATATTTCTTCCAAACATTTCGATTTTCACAAAACCATCTTCAATGGATAAGTCATTTACAAAATAATCATAATTAAATTCAATTAACATCTGATATGATAATTAAACAAAAAAGGGTCTAAATAAATATGACAGAGTTACTGTCTGATACATACCTACCCATCCTTAATACATTATCTCTTACCTAAGTTCCATCATTTTCTCTTCCTCGTCGTTTTTAAATAACCTATTTCCCCTGTCGTTGTTCCTTTCTTCCATCTTTCAGTTATAACGCATGCTTTGACGTCATTGGCTGCGTTTAACAGAGAAAAACTAATCAGTGAACACTCAGTGTATATTCTTTAATACGATTGATTCCTACATTTAGATCTAACGAAGATTTAAAGACAAGAACCAATCATATTAAAGAATCACATTAAAGGCTCACTGATCAGTTTTCTCTGTTGAACGCAACCAATGTTCCTTCAAATGTCATTATTCCTTCTACAGTCTTGCTCTAATGGACAATAGTTATACTGGTTTCTTTCACAAAATAAGATTTATTATTCTATTTGTTATATGTTCTTGATATTTGGTATTTCCAGTATTATTTTCGTTCAAATCTTGACCGATACAACATGAGGCATTCTTACAGACCGACGACTGAATTTCATGTACACACATTACTCATAGTATGTCAGACTTTGATTGTATGCAACTGTCTTGCGCCGTTCGGCTGAAGATTGAATTTAATTATGATTAATTTGAAAGTCATTTACCATTAAAGATGGTTTTGTAAAAACCGAAATGTTCGAGAGAAATACCTATACTTGTTTGTTTTTTAAAGAATTAAATTGAAATTGGAAACAGAAAAAAGAATCGGATATGCGCGTCTCTTCAAAATTTTTCATCATCGCAACGTTCACTACTACTTCGACCAATTTTATTTTTGCTTTCGCGATAACTGGCTCTCCGCCAAATAGAATCACGTACGTATATACGTACATATACTTTTTGTTGAAAAGCAGATCTTCAACGATGATACGGTCCATGGTCTAGTTGGGTCTTAAGTGACCCCTATTAACCTGGACCCCCCACTAGCGCAAATCGAGTTGGGACATGGGTCAAAAATTTAATGCTATTTTGTTGCTAATTTGTTGCTCTAGAGCGAATTTTGAATTTCAACCGTTTAGCAAAAAAAAAAGAAAAAAGAAAATAGGGGGGTCCAGGTTAATGGCAAGCTGGACCTCTCATGATGAAAAAATATATATAGAGCTGCGATATCAAAAAAACAAGTACACCAGATTTTGTTGCTTTTTTGTTGCTCCAGGATATTGCAAAAACATATCGAAAAAATTACATTGTTAAACAAATATTCATAAAAATAATCAAAACTGCATCGTTATGCGTCCCAGCATCATGACTAAAAGTTATCATGTATAAAATTTGTTGCTCGCATGACTTTGATATCAAAATGTTCCTTGTAATATATACTGTCGAAATATAACCATTTCTAATTTTGTTGCTATGACATATGTAAAACAATTAGTTTATCGAGATTGGTGCTCGCACCGAGCACTAAGTTCCCTTAAACATTGTTTAAAGAATTTGTTGCTCGCAAGTTTTTGGTACCAAAATGTTCTTTGTAACATATATCATCGAAATATACCCATAAACTAATTGTTTTTCATATGTCACAGTTATCAACAAAATCGGTATGGTAGTATTTCGAAAAAAATGAAATGGGTATATTTCGAAAAAAATTTTGACCTGCGTGGACTTGGAAAAATTCGAAATCTGAAACTTCAAAGTTCTAGAACTTTTTAGATATTGGTTTCAGCGCATCGGTCATTAAGCATAATCGTTAGAACTCTTTGAAAAGCTATCAGAACTCATAACAGAATGGTCGAAATCTGAAAAAAATTTTTTTCTCTCAAAAAAAATTTTTTTTGAAAAGTTTTTTTCGAAAATCCGATATTTTTTTGAGAGTTCTGATTATCTCCTTCCCCTCCTCCCCCCCACCAAGAGTTCTATCGATTGTCCTACATGGATCAAAGTGCTAAAATGAACGGTAAAGAAGTTATAGCCCTTCAAAGTTTCGGAATCGTGAACTTGGCTCTCCCGAAACTTCAAATGGTGTTTTCACCGCTTTAATCGACGAAATTCTTTCTAAAATTGATAGAGAACTCTAGAACTCTTTGGAGGACAACCAAAACTCTGCTTATTCTTTCATAATTTTGAAAATGAGGGGCCAGCTTCACAGAGTTATAAGAATTAAGTTGATTTAAGCTATAGAAGAATTAATAATAAAAGTATCACTTAGGTTTTATAATTCGGTACAATAAAAATTGTACTTGGGTTTACTTTTTAACTTGGTACAATGAAGATAGTACAACTTGGATTTTATAATTTGATACAATAGTCTTTTTTTCGAGATAAATGTATTCTTAGCGCCTTTTTTTTACCTTTCTTAAAAAAGTATCTAAATAACATGAAATTTTGATATTTATTTGTTACCGTTTTGTATTAATATTTTTCTAATGATTGATTTTCAGATTTAATCTGAGCAAACTGGACTTAATGAAAACTAGACTAAAAAATAGCCGAATGCTTTGTTAGAAATTGCGGAATTGTGACAAAACGCGAAGCCCTTGAAGTTTTTTGATCTATTTCCAATTACTGTTAAACCTGTAGTGTCAAATTTAATCTAATGTGAGTCGCAACTACTTCTAATAAATATACCGTTATCTTATACTGAAACGATAATCAAATTTGACACTACATAGTGACACTGTATGGTATCAAGTATACAATTTAATATACATTATAATATACAATATAATATACATTGTTTTTGCTTTTAGTATAAAATAATGATATAATTGAGTAGGAGCAGCGGCGACTCACGTTAGGTTAAATTTCACACTTTGACACTATAGATTTAACAGTGATATGACAAACACGCACGTACGCATAATTCTTATATTTTTGGTAAGTTTTGTATCACAAATTTTCTGTATCTCAAATATCATAGTAAAATACCTAACTTAAACAAAGAACTGTATTTCTTTCTCTGAATTAAATTCACAATTATTTCTTTCTCTGAATTAATTTCACTTTTAACTTTGACCACATAAATCTCCCTCTTAAAACGATCTTAGTAAGAACAAACTATGAATACTTGTCTCAGTTATCCGATACGTCATATGAACGTTTTTCGATCGAGCGGGTCTTGCGATTGATCAAACTGCAGGAGAGGATCAATTTCGTGCGCGAAAATGTGACGTCGCAAAAAAGATACGTCAGTCGATTTGAAAAAGGGTACGTATTTGCGAAAGACATACCTATGAGAGAAGCGATTCTAGTGGGCGTCCATATTATGCTCTTACAGAGAAGCATGACGTCAGTTTTACGTATTTGGCCAGAGAACGACATATCGAAGCAAAGGATTTCGTGTGCGCGCAACATTGCAAAAGCAATATCTCTTCGCTTGCGCGAATCTCTTGCCACGTATTTGTCTCGAATACGAATATATTACGATACCTATGTAGTTACGTCTCGTTGATCATTTATCTATTATTATATTATTCCTCCACGATCGCAAAACGAATGTGCAACGTTTTCGCAACTTTCTAAATATTAATATTTTGTTAACCGGCTTGTGTTTCACATGAAAAAATTATTTCATTATTGATTTAAATTAAGGACAGACATGATCTAACGAGAGGAAAAAACTGAAAACTTTCCCGGTATGCTATTTTATGAAATCTAACACACACACACACACACACACACACACACACACAAGAAAGTATTTTTGAATTTGTTAGAATTTGATTTAGATTCGGTTACATCCGATGTTTTACATAAAACAGAAATAAAATTATAATTATAAAAGAAAAAACAATAGGCTTACTTTCATCTTTCTCTAAATGTAACTCAACGAATAAATTTTAATTCAATATATACAAATTAATATACATATCAGCCCTTTAGTTGACAAGTGACGTAAGTCCAAAATTAGGAAAAATGCGTTTGTTATAGAAGTAGAAAGTATTAAGAATGTTTGTTTTATTTATCAATTTAATTTACTTTTATTTTGTTTTCATGTTCATAAAAAATAAAAATCAATTTTACATCATAAAGTGACCGTAAAAAAAGCTGGACTTAAGTCACTATTCCAGCTTTTTTTACGATCACCTTATTTATAATGTAAAATTAATTTTTATTTTTTATTGTCAATTAAGTGGCTCATATAAATGGGTATGATGTTTCGAAATGTCGCTTTAAATGTTTTATTATTAATTTACAATCATAATAAGTGATTCATTAAACGGATTATCCACTTTCTTCCAATTATACAATATAATGCAATCTAAAATTCATATTATTCTCAATATCACGTTGTGTATTTTATCATGACCTTTGCCATGAGTCAAGATTCGACTAAAGACTTAAAATTGTAACATGAAACAAAAAAGTAATTAGCATTTGAAGGTAGATTTGAGTGATGGTCAAAACTAATACCGTAAGTAGAGTCTGACCGAAATTTTGGTTTCGGTTTGATTTCGGTTTCGGCTGAAATTAAGAGAAAATTTCGGTGGGTAAACCGAAACTATACAAGTTGCAACGCGCCGGTGAACGTTCAAAAAACAACTGTTCGATTTTAATTATTAACTCGTTGATTAAGCTTAAAACAATTTGAGTACAAACTTTGATGTCATTCTAATAAATAACTGTGATTTGATTTCTTTATAAGTTGAAGATGCAATATTATTATATTATTATACATTATAGTTAAACATTTTTATAAAATCTTGTTTCTTCAAGAGTACATAAATTTGTCATATGATTTCTGAAAATCACACGATCTCTGTAAAATTAATCCAAAAATGTCGATTTCGACTCCGGCAGAAAAAAATGTGACTCCGTTAGCTTCTCTCTTTCTCCCTTTTTTTTTTAGTAAGACTTGTCTAAGTTTCGATTTCGTTTTTTGCTGAAATTGAATGACAACCAGATATTCGTTTTCGGTTTCAGCCAGCGATTGGCATTATTTTACCCCCAAAAAACCCAGGATTTTTTAGGTTTTATCCACTTTAAAAAACCCGCAATTTGTGGGTTTTTTTGGGGTTTTATTGGAATTGTAGAAAAATAAATTTTTTAAACACATAAAAGGGACGTATTTATAACTATTTAGTGAATATATGTATATTAAACTAACTGAAGTGATATAATTTTAACATATACCAATTTTAAGATATATATATGTGTGTGTGTGTGTGTGTGTATATATATATATGAAATAATTTATATATAGGGGAGAGTTGCCGAATGCGTACCACTTAACCTATTTTTTATTACATTTTCCATTTGACATTGTTTTGTATGTAAATGAACATTAGAAATTGTAACTTGAGGTTTTGAACGCTTATTATTACATATTTAACTTTCCACCAATAACAAATTAATTTGTTATAAATCCTTTTGTAACATGCTGCAAAAGATACGGTTATTTAAGTAACCGGATGCCTAAATCGTACCTATAGGTATTTTTTATTGTATTTCCTTCGAAAGTATTGAATTTATGAATGAAAACAATTAAAACGATAAGATTAATAAAAGAAATCATTAACTAATGCCTAATGAGATTAATTAATACCAATTTTAATAATTTATTGAAGAAAATCAAATATTTTATAATTATTAAATAACAATAATGAAAAAACAAACCACCACAATAAAATTGGCTTAAATATATTTTTGCACTTGACATTTATATTGATATCAATTATTATTGTCAATTATCAGTCTTTATCTTTTGATGGTACGAGTTAGGAAATTTGATGGATTTTGTAAAAATATCGATTTAATCTTTACAATGGTTGCAAATATGTATATACAGTGAATGTAAAATATTCTACACTAAATCTTCTTTTATAAAAATACAAAAATTTATAATAAAATAGGTGATCGCGTTGTTATCAACTACATAAGTTGATTAAAAATTAATATCAGATATACTTGATTTTTTAAAACGCGCCGCTAACATCCATAGAACAAGGTGTATACAACAAGGCTATTATATTTTTTTGTCTACATTACTATAATAATTTCTCATATATTTTATATTATTGTTACTAAATATTGCCTATATTAATTAATAATATAAAATATTGATGAGATACGATTTAGGCGACCAGTACGCATTCGACAACTCGCCCCTATATATAATATTTTGTAATATTTAAAACTGTGTAATATAATTTTATTTAAAAGCATACTTTATTTTAATGCATATTTGGTTTTATAAGTACCCTTTTCGTAAATTTTCTTGAAACTGAATCTAAATTACATTTAAATATCTATAAAATATATAATATACATTCACAGCTTTTAAGTTGATTTTTTTATACCCAAATATTTTTTATTATTTTATATATGTAATATTTATATACGTATACAATTTATTGGAAGAAATATTACTATTTCAGCATTCATCGATATCTCCAAATATTTTAAATGTAACAAATGTGTTGCTAACAAAAGAAATTATTATTACACCTCGACAATTTTCTTAAAAACATTTAATGTTTTCTCTATTGAGCATTAAAATTCAATTTATTTCGGTAGTTTAGCTGCGTTTTTAAATCCGACAAAATTTCGGCGCGCAGTTCAAATGTACTACAAGTATGATATATATGCATGTACATACATATATATTGTATAGTAGGTATATACAAATTCATATTGAATTATTTAAGCATTAAAAGATCCAATTTCAACCGTTATGGATATTTCTTATTTCCTATTTGTTGAGTTTTCATTATATAGAAGTTTTTTTTATATTTGAAAAATTCATCACCATAATATTTTTACAAAATTCATTTATAATTAATTTTATTTGAATATGTAATTAAGTAATGATAAATACAACGTAAAGTGAAAAAAATATCAAATAATCAATTTAAAAACAAAATCAATAAAACCCTCATAAAACACAGTGTGTGAGTTGAGTTTTTTTTTTAAAACCAGAGTTTTTCCAATCCTGGCCGGAGGTCAAAATGTGTCGGTCGGACTCTAACCGTAAATACTATGTACTTAAAATATTATACCTATGAACCATTATATTATATTCTGATATTATATCTGGATACGTGAACTTGCTAGCTCGTATTTTAAATATTCTTACTTAGAAAAAATATATAATTCCAAGAATGTAAAAGAAACTTTTTACAGAAAGTATAATCTAAAAATTATACAAAAATTAAATGTCATCGTCGTTACAGTAACAATATCAAAAGTAATGAAAACGTCGATCGATGGTAGATAATGTGAATAGATTCTTTGGACAGATAAATTTATGATGAATAATTAATTGATAATTGGTAACAGTGCAAAATAAAAGGTGCCTTCTGTTTGGTGACACAAGTCAAGATAAACATTGTTTCGACTTTGGCTCTCTTTTAAAATGTTTTTATTTTCTGGTTAACTAGTGATTTAGATTTGTTCATTAACTCATTTAACTTGATAAAAATTGTTATTTTGTAGCTATGATTGGTCACTGAACTTTATTAACTACAAAACCATTGCTTTAGTGCTTAACCATAGCTAGAAAAACACACTTTTTTTTATATTACCTGCATTCTATTTGACGCTCATGGCGCTACTGGAATCATTTCATCCTTATTGATTATTATAATGTTAAACAAGGACAAATGATGCTCACAAGAGCTGTGAGCGCCAAATAGAACAGTTATTATCATCGAGTTAAGTGAGATTAAAATCTATGGCATGCACACGATACTTGTTTTCTTACTGAATTGCTTGTGTTTTTGTAAATTATTAGAATTCTACTAAATACATGCATCATAGACTTTTCAATAATATCCAAATATAATTTCCAAACGCACGGGTAAGCAATCCATTAGGAAAATAAGCATCGTGTGCCACAGGTACAGGCTGTGGTCTATCCACTGACAGTACTGAAAATTCATAGTATACGTTACATGAACAAATAGATTTTTAGTACTGGCAGTAAATATCAGAACACAACCTTTAGAGTGCATTCAATTTGCTGACTATATCCATCTAGAAGTCAATAATCTATTCTTTTTATCTGAAAAAAAGAACTAAACTGTATATATAATATAAGAAATACAACTAAAAGAAACAGACTCGAGTCAGCAAATTGCAAACACGCTACAAGTCTAAACCACAAGTTAACCAAATAATTAAAAAATCAGGTGTCTAGAAGACACACAATCAACACACAAATCATTCTATCCTTCTTCACATTCAATGATGTACAAAGACAGGATGATACTTGTGTCGACTATGTTTCCTAATGAAAAAAGCTGCCTTTGTTACTTGTTAAACGTCAAGAAAAATAAAATGACACTTATTTGTGTCGACTTGTATCTAAATGAAAAGCACTCACTAAGTATGGCCCAGTTTTTCATTTTCTGGTTAACTTGTAGTTAGGCTTGACCTGATGTTTTGCTTGATCCACGGAGCTTCATCTGTGATGATGTCATAGGTGAAGCCCATTGGATGTTGACCACAAGTTAAGCAGACAATGAAAAATTGGGCTTATGTACGTACCGTAACCTCCGGTTATACCTCCGGTTATACCTCCGGTTTACCATCGCATACAAGCGCATTTTATCAACGAAAAATAGTGAGCTCGTTTTCTTTATTCTTATAAGATTTTACGCCGAGGTTTTCGAAGATGCTTTGGCCAATGATATAAAACAACAATGAATACCTTCGACACGATAGTTATTTAATCAACATCAGTCACTCGTCGAATGTGCGAGATACGTCCAACATTTTTTGTTAAAAATATTTTTTTCGTTCGTTAGTTCCTAGACGGTTCGTACGCACGTAAAAACGCAAAAAGTTTGTAGTAAGAAAACGGTACGAAGGCTATAATCCGTTTAACTATGCGACAATTGATTTCACGATTGCATAGCATTCTGTTACAAGTCTCTTCAGAACTTACCAAAAATGGCTCCTGTTCGTTGAACGTTAATCGCTACAATCGCACTCCTCAATCGATTTTAATAATCCAAAGAAAACCGTTTTGTTTCTCGATTGGAGAGAAAGTACACATTCACAAATAAAAGTAGAGGAACGCAAAAATATCATCAAGTTGCCTCAAACAAAGGCAACGATATATGTACAACACGGACGGTGTTTCGACTTTTCTAGACGTGGTACATCATGGTACATAGTTACAATTTACATACAGCGTACAGCTGTATTCGCAAGTATGACTTGAAGTGGCGTCCTCTCAGAACTCTCAGTCAGATCAGAAGGAGTGTATAGTTATATGGCGGAATCCATAGGCCGGAATCAGACTACGCATTAAGTTTTAAGACCTAAGGGTGGAGTCCCATGAGGTGTATTTATCGCGTATCGCATAACCGCGTAACCAATCAGAAGCGATCTGCTGTTATAGTTTCGCGTTTTACTGATTATTGATTGGTTATGCGCTTACGCGATACGCGATAAATACACTTCATGGGACTCCACCCTAAGCCGTAAGAAATTGACCAATTATAGTTGAATTCGAGGGGACGAATCGACTATGATTCGTCCATTTCTTAATAGGCTTAAAACTCTATTGTAGATCCGGGTGGATCCGGGGTAAAGATTGAGATTGAAGATTAAAATTGGAGTTAAAATTCCTTTGCCCTCATTGGTCAAATTTCAATCTTCAATGCGTAGTCTGATTCCGGCCTAGACATTGCTTGAGATTAAAGCGGGGAGTCTGTGCTCCCCGCTTAAGGCCGGACTATGGATTCCGGCCATGAATTAAGCTGATTCTACATTAGTCGCATCGCAGCGTCGCGAGCGTTGTGGTCCAATCAGAGTCGAGTTAGCTTGATTCGACACACACGCTTGCGACACGCTTGCGACACGCTTGCGACGCTGCGATGCGATCAATGTAGAATCAGCTTAATAGGACTGTTCGCGTTGCATGAAATCCCCAAATATTTTTGCACTTAAAATGAGATAGATATATATTTGGCCTTGAAAAGAGAGAAAGCGAAGACGCCGAGTGCCAAAAGTGCAAGCAACGCGAACAGACCTAATGTAGAACCAGCGTTATGCCTATTGCACATTGGACGCGATGATATAGGGACTCTATAGGTTTATTCGCATCGCATGCTCCAACAGGCTCCAACAGGCTCCAACGTGCTCCATCATAGCTCTTACTCACTCTATCAAGTGCGTTGGAGTGAGTAAGAGCTATGCTAGGAGTATATTGGAACGTGTTGGAGCACGCGACGCGAACAAACCTCTAATTTCACGAGCTGCTCAAACCGACGAATGATATTCGTCAATTTTGACCACGTGATCCTTTTTGTCGCTGAAAAGTGTGAGCTTGTCCTTGCTGAAAAGCAAGCCGTGAAACTTTACCTTTATTAGTTAAGTGTGACGTGCCCCTTTTTATTACTGGCAAATACATAAAAATTGTATTTGAAATCTCATTTACTATATATTTTTTTGAATATGACTAATTCTACTTTTATTCTTGATAACGGTGCTTGCACAGCAAAAGTTGGTTTAGCCAACGAGACACCCAAGTAAGTACTACTATTAAAAGAGACTCTTACGTTTCAACTGATTGAAAAATGGTGCATTTAGTTATTAATCGATGAAAATATTTTAGATTTGTCCCGAATTGCATAATGAAAGCAAAGAGTGAACGTCGTAGACCTTTCATTGGAAATCAAATCGAAGAATGCAGAGACGCCTCTGGACTATTTTATATTTTACCTTTTCAGAAAGGTTACCTAGTGAATTGGGACATTCAAAAAACTGTATGGGACTATATGTTTTCAAAAGACTCTTGTTCGGTTAATTTAAATCAGTTATCTGTAATAGTGACCGAACCTGTATTTAATTTTCCAAGTATTCAAGAAGCTATGACAGAGATCTTCTTTGAGGAATACGAATGTCACAGTCTCTTAAGAATAAATGCAGCAAGTCTTTCGTGTTATAATTATAGAATGGAGTATCCTACTACAAAATGTTGTATAGTAGTAGATAGTGGTTATAGTTTTACACACATTATCCCTTATGTTAATGATGCAAAAGTAAAGGAAGGAATACGAAGGATAGATGTAGGTGGCAAACTTTTAACAAATCATCTGAAAGAGATCATATCTTATCGTCAGCTGCATGTTATGGATGAAACGTATGTGATTAATCAAGTGAAAGAAGATTGTTGTTTTGTATCGCAAGACTTCTTTAAGGATATGGAACAAGCCAGATATAAATTAGAGAATAATGTTATTATTAAAGATTACGTTTTGCCAGATTATACGACTCTTCGACGTGGATATCTTAAAGATCCTGAACCATCTAACGAGCAGCAAATATTACGTTTGACTAATGAGAGATTTGCAATACCAGAAATATTATTTCATCCGTCAGATGTTGGCATTCGACAAATGGGTATTCCAGAAGCCATTATGGATTCCATAAAAGCTTGTAGTGAAGAAACATGGCCCCATTTTCTATCCAATATTATTCTTACTGGTGGTAATACAAAGTTTCCAGGATTTAAAGACAGAGTGTACAAAGAAGTTAGAAGTTTAGCTCCAGCTGAATATTCTGTCAACGTCTATTTACCACAAAAGTATTATTTATATATATATATATATGTATACATATATATTACATCTGCTACTTCTTATTTTATCAAGTTTAATAAGACTAATAAGATTCTTCCAATTTTTAGTCCAGTTACTTATGCGTGGTTTGGTGGAAAAAAACTTTCAGAAGACACAATATTTCCTAATCTTTTAGTGACAAGAGAAGAATATGAGGAAGAGGGATCATCTCTGTGTTTTGAGAAATTTGACGTATAATTTTGTTGTTATACAGTATTATTAAAGTTTTGATATAATTAATAAATACTACTAATCAATATAAAAATATATGACTAAAAAAAATTATTTCATGTCAAATATGAAAATTAATATATATCTTAACTAGTTAATCTATTAATATGAAATTGCTACTATTACGTAAAATATTATACTCTTACTAAAAAATTAATTCCTTTGTAACAAACATATAGATAATTTTATAAATTATAAGTAACGGGTAATTTTATACATCTATGACAAAGAGTATATATTGTGTAAATATAAAAGAAGTTCAGTATTTTTTTAATGTAGCATGTCTACATTGAATTATCTTCAAATTGATTTCATCTCTGCCATTAATTCTTCTAAACTTAATCCTGTAGATTCAGGAATAATTTGTTCTTCTGAATTGGTTGCATAGGTAGGCGTTGGTACAGTATATGCATGTCGCACACCTGGAGTTGATAATATGTTTGTTTTTTCATCTGAATGACCACTTTGTTCATCGACCAAGCAAATTCCTATTAAGAGAAATATTTAAGAATGTTGTTCAAAGATGTAAATAAGATGTTTTAACTGTAATTACAAATTGATGATTAGTGCGAGTTGGTGTGCGATTAATTCAAATTTTTTAAGTACATATAATTTTCATATAATACAGTCTGTTAAAGACCTTCAACTGAAAATTAGCAGAGATTAAAACTTGTATTAGAGGGAGAGAGGGGAGGGGAGGGAGAGAGGTAGGATGAATCATAGTTAATTATATATATATATATATATATAATTATTTGTATACTTAAAGTAATTAGTTATACACACAACCATGCTCTAGACTCGCATCGACCATCGATTTGTAATTACAATTACATCGTTACATGTTAATGGTCCAAACAAAAAAATTTGTTTTAAAAATATTTTAAGTAGAGATTGTAACTATCTATATATACACACGTATGTACGCACACACAGGGGACATTTTTATCGTCCCAGGCAGATATCTCGGAAACTAAGAGAGATATAGGAAAAAGTTTTATATAAAAGTTGTAGGTTTCCTTAAGGGAAAGAAGGTGGAAATAACAGATTTTGTATATGGGGCATTACCAAGGTTAGATCAAGATCAACATGAATTTTTTAAATAGGAACCACTATTTTTTATTGCATATTCTTGTAGCTGAAGTTGAGACGTTTTCAAAACACTATAATAAAATATTTTTTCATTAAGCACACTTTTCGAGTTATAAGACTTGACAATTACTGTACTGCTGACATTAGCATTACCAAAGATGTACCACATGGAGGTTACTCAGTCGGGTTTAATATGTTGTGTGTACGTATGTACATGTGTGGGAGAGTGGAAAAGTTACACTTTTTGATCGACTGTTTGGAATACTTTATTGACACACTCGTGTACATTAGGCACCCTAAAGGATTGAAATCTCCGTTAAATCTACGTCGTTCATCGTGGGTAATGCTAAGCACGGGAAATGCACGTCAGTCGATCTAGAGCCGGTTGATCATCAATATAATCAGTCCAGATATGAATAGAAACAAGAACAGGGTACATGTAACTTTCGATTTTCCTTCCCCTCCCCCACGTACACATGTGCATACACAACAGATTACCTCCACGTGATACACCTTGGCTAATGCTAATGCAGCAGTTCAGGAACTATCAAGTTTTATAACTTAAAAAGTGCTTAATGAAAAAATACTTTATTATGTTTTGAAAACGTTTCAACTTCAGCTACAAGAATTGCAATAAGAAATAGTGATTCCTATTTAAAAACCTTCTTTTCCCCAAAAAAACTTACATTGTATATATTATATATATATATATATATATACATGTGTGTGCATATATATATATTATATACCCCATTCATTATCTTCGTGTACAGGTTTCTCAATAATAGCAGTTTGGTCCTGTTGGATTTTTGGCTTTGCCAAATATTTTTTTTGCCTTTGTTTACAATATTCATCATCACAATTTGGATTTGGTCGCAAAATCATAGTAGGAAAGAAGTCTTCCATAGCATTGTAACCTAAATAATGAGATATTTTGCCAAATTTTAGTAAAAACTTTAAAGTATTCTGCACCAAAAAGCCTGCTACGATACCCATCGTAGTAGGTAATGACGCAGCACATACTCCTTCACGTTTCAAGGTTTTCTCATCAATGCTAGATGCTACAATCAAAGGTGGAGCACACTGAAAATTCAAATAAATGTATTATTAAAATAGCCGCAGAATAATTTTTATAGAGTAATTATAGAATCTTTTTAAAAGAAATTAAAAATCATAGTGATTTTCAAAGATACCAGAAGGTTTGCGAGTTATCGCCTTTTTTTTATCTATTGCTAATACCAACGTTTTGTGAACTTCGCCCTGATGAAGTAAACGGAAAGATTCACGAAACGTTGGTATTAGCAATGGATAAAAACACGGCGATAATCCACAAACCTTTTAGTATCTTTGAAGACGATATCCATGAAAGCCTAAAAAGCATTATAGAGTGATTTTTTTATGATGTGTCAATGATTTGTTTTAAGTGATACACACATTTTTCTATTGAATTAACGAAAGTATTTTTTGAAAAAAAAAAGCTTTATTCGAATTAAGTAATTATTTTTTAATTTCTTATCATAATGCTTCTATACACAAAATAAAATGTTAAGAATAAATCGATGTCAAGAAAACTACCTAATAATTACTTGAGAGAGATAGGTATATTATTTTTTTATACATAATTTGCAAATATATAAGGTTTCATTTTAAGTGACAGTCGATTATCTTGAAAATGAAGCATTAAAAAAAAAAGTTCCATATAAAAAAGCTATAGGATTTTAAGTTGTGTGTTATATAATAAGTAATGTTAGTATGACCTTTTGAAGCGTTGTTCAGATCATATAAAAATTATAAAAACATTTTATTACATACTCTTAAAGATACTTTTAAAAATACAATAAAATTATTTTTAAGTACTTTCCGAGTTGAAGCTTTAAAGTTACAGTTCTATTGACATTAGCATTATCTGAGGTATTCAACTGACGTCCTTTGAATATTGAATAATAAATAACTATGTGTTTTCTTTACATCGATTAATTCAGCTCATTATCTTGCCTATAAAAGTATTAGGATATTATTAAAAAATATTAATAGTTTATGAGACAGTTTAGATATATTTCAATATGTATCAGCAGTGTTAGGCTAAAATATTAAAACTGGTAAACTACTTAATACATTTATATGTGTGCAGAATAATTAGAGAAATCATATTAAGTAAAAAAATTATGTTTTCATTTTTAAAAAATAACCTTTAAAGTATCGATTTTTTTTCAAAAACTAATTTTATTATTATTCGTCCCCGTTCAGTCCGTGAAACTTTCGTCTTTTTCGAGATATTTGTCTGATAATTAAAATGGGACACTGTATATATGACACAGGGTGTCCCACTTTAATTTACCTCCCTAAAACTTTATTTTATTTTTGTAAAAAAAAAATGTGTTAGATAAAAGCTGTATGGTTTAAAGGGGCGCAATGATAAAATTTTTGAAAAAAGATCATATGAAGATTATCACCGTTTTTTATAATGGAATTATGATTTTTTTAACATAATGATTCCTATAACTATTTTGCATATAAAAGTATTAAGATAAAGCTATCGGAAAATTAATATTTTACGAGATACTTAATAAATAATAAAGCTCTAATCAGAAGCCATGCTCTAGTGAAAATAAATCAACAAAGTGTATTGTCTATAAGAGCCAATACAATAGTTCTATGTGTGGAAAAACTAATATATCACTTAAAATAAAAAAATCATTTGGTACCAGTTATTGAATAATTAAAGTCTTACTGCAAAACAAGCTGTTTCACCAGGTATGATAAATTGAATGTGACCGGACACTGCATTTTCAGATACGCCACTCTCAAACCATTTCTGGTTAAGTTCATTACAAGCAGTGTTTATTGCCATGCGAGCTTCAAAATTATCGACACAACTCAGTACCAAGTCGACTGGACCATTTTTCAAACTGGAATTACTGCAAAAATATATAAATTTAAATTAAATAAAACCACTAAAACATATGTCGATTTAAAAAAAAAATTCAACATAGAAATATGCAGGTATAAAACAAGATAATTTATATTACAAAGGAATTTGTAAATGTATATACCTTATTGTATTCATAAAATTTTGAAAATGATTAACAGTCGTAATATTATAATTATGTATTTCAATTTCCACATCAGGATTTATGTAATGCAAGGTATTAGCTGCAGCCTCCACTTTACTCTGGCCTGTTTGATATGGTTGAAAAAATAATCTATTCATATTTGCAAGTTCTACATTATCATAATCAAACAATATCAACTGAAAACATATAGTAAAACATTAAACGATTCATTTAACACATAATCTATATTATAATCATACTCCTACCTTTCCGATACCGCATCTTGCCAACATTTCTGCTGTTACACTACCAACACCACCAATTCCAACTATAGCTATCGTTAATTCTCGTATTTTTTCATAATTTTCAATGATACCCATACGCTTCAATGCCATCAATCGGCTGCAAGATATTAGAAAGTAAATACAATTACAAATTTATAAAGCTCAGAAGATTTTATCATCTCTTTTAGTAAAAGATTGGATATAGAAACATTTTATTTAAATTGAAATTTAAATATTGAGAAAAATATGTTGTACTTTATGTCTTACTTAGGTCAGTTATATTCATAATCAATTCTTATACATATTTAAGACTGTCTTAGATACGGTCTTAAGATGTCATGAATCAATCAAAGGGCTATATTAGCTTCTTAAGGGGAGGCTTCTATTTTGTAACTCTTAACAACTGTAACTATAGCGTTGTATTGTTATTACAGGTTCTGTACGTGGTAAAAAGGCTGTGCAATAACACTACAGTTACAGTTGTTAAGAATTACAGAATATATCCCTAATAGGCTTTCTATAATAGGTTATTACTTAAGCTTCAAGTTTTAAGCTATATGAAATTAATCAATTATAATCGATTTTCCTTCTCACATTCAATTGTGATTGGTTAATGTTATAATTTAAGACTTAAAACTTAAATAGCTTATTGTAGAAAGCCCTTTAGACAATCATAAAATAAGAACGGATTACGAGTAGCAGTCTTGGACTATATTTTGAGAGTCACTAGGTCGCTACCAATATTGAAAATCTAATATACATATACAGGATGTCCCGTAAGTTTTTCCCAATCGTTTTTGTGTAGGTAGAGCGGACTAAACTGAGTGAAAAAGTTCTCTATCATTTTGCAATTTTCGCAATGGTTAATAAGGTATTAATTACTAAAAATCGCTGAATATTGGGCTTCAATAATTTTTTACTCAAATACTATTATTTTTATAGAAAAGCTGCAAGAGACAAAAATCATTTATTTTCTTCTCATAAAACTCTAAGAATTTTTTCAGAATTTTTTATCAATTTTTTAGTACTGCATTTTCTTATTCTTACCACCATGAAAAAATATAGTATTAAAAAATTCTGAAAAAATTCTCAGAACTTTTTGAAAGGAAAATAAACAATTTTGGTCTCTCACTGTTTTTCTGTAAAGTTGATAGTATTTGAGTAAAAAATTATTGGAAACCAATATTCAGCGATTTTTAGTAACTAATATCTCGTTAATCATCGCGAAAATTGCAAAATGGTAGAGGACTTTTCGACTCAGTTTAGTCTGCTCTATCTACACAAAAGCGATTGGCACAAACTTATGGGACACCCTGTATAATGATAAAGTGAACTATAAACTTTCAATACTGGCAGTAAATATTAGAATGTATTCTCAATAATGACATTAACGTTTTAAAAACAATGTTTAAATTGTCATAGAAGTTATTAGACAAATTTAATATAAAGAAAAGCTAACATTGATCATTAAATAATGACATGTTTACATAGCTTGATTTATGCCGAAGTTATAACATCAATGTTATCAAACTGGCCAATCATAGCTATTCCTCTGAAGAATGGAATGACTGTGTGTGTGTGTGTGTGTGTGTGTGTGTGTGTGTGTATTGGTCAGTTTCATAACATCGGTGTTATAACTTTGACATAAATCGAGTCATGTAAACATAGTCAATGTAATTTTTAAATCTAATATCTTACTTCAATAATAACATTATAAAAAAGTAAAGAATCGTTCTGTGTGCTTTCCAGCAAGCAACACAGTACAACCCTGCGTAACACAGAGTATTCATTCCACCCTTGTTTAACATTGATAAACAAGAAGCCTATTCTTTTTGTCTGAACACTTTTGCACCAGTTCCTCTTCTTTCCTCCTGGAGAGAAAAGGAAGAAAGATGAACTGGTACAAAAGTTCAGTCAAAAAGAACAGGCCTAAGGATGTAATGATTCACTATGTTACACTGTGTCGTACTTGTCTCTGTGTAATAACGTCATTACCTTCTAATTATAAGTATCAGTAACAGTAATGAATTACATAAAATAACGTACCCAACCATCTGACTTTGTACATATTAAAATAATAAAAGTGACGATAAACATTTTGAAACTTACCTATATGGATTCGAATCCACCACTTCATCTGACATATGTTCGATCTTTCCTCTTATTGTTACTGTCGCATCTTTATCTTTCTTTTCTTGCAGCTCGTTTTCGAGCTTTATGACTCTTTGTCGTAAGCTTTCTATTTCATTCATATTTCAATAGAAAAAAGAAATAATTAAAATTTAAAATAAATTTTGGAAAAGAGATTGTTATAATAAAAGCAAGTGCCAATACTTCTTCAAGTGTCTGACCCAGTCTGACCTGGTCTGATCCATGATGGTGGAAATTTAGGGATGGGCGATGTTAAGCGATTAATCGATACATCAAATGTTTTCTTCGGCTGAAGCGAATATTTTTACTCGATATTTTCTCTGATCGATTAATCGATGTCCGATTAATTTTTACCCAACATCGGTTGCCAGCAGGGCTGCGTTCAGAAATTACGCCTAGATAACTCTAGGGTGCATTTTTGCTATATATCAATATACGTAACGTAACCTATAGCTTAGAGTTATCTGGGCGTAATTCCTGAATGCAGCCCAGGGTTGGGCTAGAGGCCTAGATAACAGAGGCTGCGTTCCGTTTCACGCATGATGCGCATGATGCATCTTTTATTCTTGTTATTCATCGAACGTTAAACAAGGATAAATGATGCATTATGCACATCATGCGTGAAACGGAACGCAGCCAAAGAGGCGACAAGTGCGGTCGATAATCGAAATTCTCGATTATCGCCGCCATTTTCTTTCATCATGGGATAGGCGAACTGTCAAAATGTCAAAGTAAGGTTAGCTTCTGAAGGAATATACATGTATCGGTAAACAACTATGTATTTGTTACAGTACAATTTACAGAACATACTGCAAAACAGAACTTACAGAACACACAAACGATGAATTCATTGGTTCCCAAGTAAATCCATTAATTTTCCGAATATTACTGACCCATATAGATTTTCTTTCTGTTTGTGGAAAAACTATGGAGCATGACACTTACATACATCATCGTTTTCGTCTCCTTTTCTTATCTTTTGTTTATTTTTATATTTATTACTACATGTATATATACAGTATATATACTTCATTCTGAGGAAGAAAAACAATGACCAAAAACTTGATAAATATTCTTTTTTCAAATAAAGAGTTTATGTTTAACAAAAATTTAAATAAATAACAGTACTTATATCACAGTTAATAGTTATCCTTTCTTATGACTATATAACCTATTAACAAGTAAATTTATATTCCGGAATATCACAACATTATTATCGTTAATCATAACTCGGAAATTATATCAGAATATAATTCGGATATGATATCGGAATATCATAATTATTATATCAAGCTACATTAACCTAACATTACAACATACCATAATATGAAAGAAAATGGCGCTGAATCACGTAATTTAGCGAGCCAATCAGACCATTTTCTCACCTGACGCCTCTCTGTTATCTGGGCCTCTATCTATGGGTGGCAATTTATCATTGGCTGCATTCAGCGGACTCAACAGTTGAGCGAGCGTTCGCTGCTATTGACGTATTCTCCTAGATCTAAAATTCTGATTGGATGATCTAAAAGAATACACCAATAACAGCGAGCGCTCACTCAACTGTTGAGTCCGCTGAATGCGCCCATTGGCTGCGTTCAGCAGACTCAACAGTTTTGCAACCGTTTTATGATTGTCTGCTGAGATAGGACCATTCTTCTAGATCTAAAAGTATGATCCAATCAGCTCGAAGGAAACCTCCAACAGTTACAAAACGAACGTTCTGCTGAACGCAGCCATTGTTGAGAGAAAAAAATCGAACTTCGATCAATCGAACGAAAACATAATCGGTGAAAATTATCGATAAATTTAGAAAAACTATCGGCGTTTTCGATTAATCGATAAAAATCGTCCATTCCTACAATGGAGATATTTCCTGGATAAGATTATCCGCAACTTATCTGGAAGTGAAGAAATTGGGCATAATTCTAAGAACTCGATGTTATTTGTTCGTGCAAACTACGTGTTTGCGGATTACTATTTCGTAAGTACAGGTTGCGAAACTTTCGTATCAAGCAAATGTTGTCACGACTTGACAGCTTGAGACATCGTGTTACACTAAGGCGCTGCGCACAATAGAAGGAATAAGGAATTAAGAATAAAGGCTGCGTTCCGTTTTACGCATGATGTGCATAATGTATCATTTATCCTTGTTTAACATTCAGTGAATAACAAGGATAAAAGATGCATCATGCGTGTAACGGAACGCAGCCAAAAAATAAACGATTTTCTTAACCTATCAGAAATCGGATACATCGGAATACACGGTTTCTGACAGGTTGAAATTGTTTATTCTTTATTCCTAATTCCTTCTATTGTGCGCAGAGCCTAAGAAATGGTAAAAAATATATCAATTTCGAAATTTTTGAAACCGTTCTCGGTACAAACTCCACTTCACAAACACGTATTAAATGCGTATACTTTAATCCTGGAAAAGGATTTTCGAAAAAAAGTGAAAGAGAAAAAAGTATTTAAATCGTAAATTTTTATTAATTGGTAATGTCATTGTTCTTCAATTATTCCCGGGCCCCCATTGATAGTCATGACAATTTGCCCAGGGCCGACAGTCTTTGTCTTTATCTTTGTCAAATTCCCCTGTATGGATTTCCGACTCTATTATTTAGAGAGCCTCAAAGGGAGAGAGTGACAAATTGCATCACGTAAATGTCCATGTCCAATCAGGAGGGGAGTCACGTGATCAGTTTTCTCCAATCTCTTCTATGCCTATGGAGCTTTGATACCTAGGTCCAATCAGAGAGACCAGAACACGTGATGCAATTTGCACTTTCTCCCTGTGAGGCTCTCTACTATTATTGGGTCTTAGCCCGGATCTACAATAGGTGTTTTAAGCCTTAAGTTGTAAGAAATTGACCAATTACAGTTAAATCCGAGGGGAATAATCGACTGTGATTCGCCCATTTCTTATGGCTTAAGGCTTAAAACCCTATTGTAGATCTGGGGTTATAGTACCATGTGTATCAGTAAGCTTTAGAGCCTCTTCGGAGGCAGAGGCTCGATTACGTTTTTGAACTCAATAGTAGTAGAATTTTATTCTCAGAGTTTGAGAGTTTGTAAACACTCGTAGGGACCTACAGTTTAATGTCGAATCCGAACGGCGCGGACGGTCTTTAATAGTATTGCTGGATTCACACTGCATCCGATGACGCTCTGCAACCAATCAGAAAACAGGATTCCGATGAATTTTGCTTCGTATTATCGGAATCCAGCATATGTCGTCGGTGACACCAGTCATGAATGGATGTATGCTATTGGAATATGGTCTAAGGCCCGAATCAGACTACACATTGAAGATTGAGATCGAAGTTTGAATGCGGGGTCTACAATAGAAGTCGTAACAATCGTAGTCTTATCGTAGTCGTAGAAAATTGACCAATCACAGTCGAATATGAGAAGAATAATCAACTGTGATTGGTCAATTTTCTATGACTTAAGAGCCTACAACCGCTACGACTTCTATTGTAGACCCCGCTTGAAGATTGAAATTTGACCAATGAGGATAAAGAAATTTTAGCTCCTATTGTTTTGATTGGTCAAATTTCAATCTTTCAATCTTCAATCTCGATCTTTAATGCCTAGTCTGATTCCGGCCTAAGGGAACTTCTATTGGATCTCACAAATAGTTTCCAACGAACCAACTTAGATTCCGCTTCTAGGCCAAAACTGTCCTTTTTTAAAATCTTCCTTTAACATGGTAAAAAAATATTCGACACCCGTACTATCTCCATCGCAATATATAAATATATTTTATACTTTTTAATATATATTATTAATTTAAAATAATTTTCACAAAATTATTAAAACAAGGCAGAAACGAATATATTTTATTACTTACTACTTACACGAAAGTATCAAATATTAAATCAGAGCTCTGTAACTCTTTATAAATATATAGAAAAATTTAACGTAAAATTTAAAAAGTAGTAAAAAGTGCCTTATTATTCCATTAAAAAATAATGCAAAAGTAAGTTGGTATCAAAGACTTAGTAAATGTAAGAGGTAGGAATATTTTCCACAGCAATTTTTTATGTCTGGATGACATCCGCTACATGACGAAATGTTATAACGGTAATACGTAATTTTTGCCTTTGTAAATTCAAAGCGATAAATAACATTAATTAGAGGCAACATTGGGTTACGAATTGTTCAAAGTATAAGTAACAGACTTATTGTACATCTGTGCAAACATTAACTTATCAAAGCTCTTTTAGAAGAGCCGATTTAGCGTTTTTAAGTTTATCCAATCTCCTTTGTAGATGAGAATTTGCTGTCTCCAATTCTTCTACACGACTTTGTGTTTCTCTTACCTAAATATAAAAATGTCGAATAAACATAAATATCTGTAATTTTCTAAATTATTTTGATACGTATTTATGTATACGAATCATTTGTTTGCAATAAAAATCAATATTCATACTTCTCTCTGCAACTTTCTTTTTTCTACTTTCAACTCATCTTCTGCTTTTTCAGATGCTTCTGCAGCTGATTTGTAACGAATTACTTGACTTTCTAGTCTAGCTACTGTTGCTTGCAGTGTAGACATATCTTGTTCCGCTTTTTGTAATTTAAATTTATAATCGGCCAATAATTTATTTGCTTCACGTTGAATATCTTCGTTATCTGATAAACCTGCAACAACAAATACATTAATTAATATGAATAAATCAATATTATTATACAATATTCGTAAAGTATATATCGATAACTACCCCAGTGAAATGTTTTCTTACGATTTTTTATATAATTCTTTAAAATTTTTACATAAATTTCAAATTTTTCAAAATTTTTAATTGTTCTTTTTAGAAAATTTCTCAAATTTTTTATAAGAATTGGAATATTTTTTCAGAATGTTTTTTCTATATGAAAGTTTACATTTCTAGAATTCGTCCAGATTTCTCATTCTATATATATGTATATAATTTCTAAAGAAAACTTATAAAATCTGAAAAAATATTCAAGGTATTTTTTTCAAAAAAAATTCGTAAATTTATTATGTAACAAATTCATAAAAATATAAAATAATTTTAAGAAAATTTTTTCACCAAGATATATATAATTTAGGTGGGTACTTATATAAATAAAAATATGTAAATAAATATTGACCTAATATCGAACCAGATGATTTTTCGGGTCTCATGCGATTTCTAGTTTCTTCTAATTCCAATCTTAAATGGCGAATCTCATCTTGTAATTCCTTTTTTTCAGAAGCAAATTTCCTCAGTCGAATATCTAAAAAGTATATACACTATAAAATTTTGTCTCGTTATAAAAATGCTTGACTTCTTGATTAATTATATACCTAGTGAACCTTTACCAGCCGTTTCTAATAATTCTGCAGCTTCTATACTGACTAATACCTTCTTTTTATAACATAATCCATTTTCAATATTTTCGTTATCCTCATCTTCATTTTCCTTATTATCAACAATGACTAAACCGTTTTCCTAAATTATAATATATTTTGGACTCATACTCGTATTAAGTAAAAACTTATATACAATGCCTGCCAAAAGTTCTGGGCCATCTAAATAATTTTTAAATGGTTCGAGATATATGATTGAAATATACAGGGATACATTGGGACCATACAATCTATCATTTAACCTTGAAAGTACTCTATCTTAATACTCCCGAAGGAACGGAGGGAGAGGGCGTCCGGAAAATCTGAAATGACATGTGGGACCAAGTGACTCGTTTAATAAAGCTTTCCGAGACAAGAACAACGCGAGTTGACAAAAATCTCTACGATTTTTTTCCGCAGAATTATGATCATTTAAACATTGTTATTGAGATGTATAAAGCTTAAGATTACGGTACCGCTGGCATTAGCATTAACATTAGCATTAGCGTTAGCATTAGTACTAACACGCATGCACTCACGCAAGAGGAGTGACTCATACAATCTAATAACAATGTTTAAATGATCATAACTCTGCGAAAAGAAATCGTAGAGACCTCGGTCATCCCGCGTTGTTCTCGTCTTGGAAAGCCCTTTCAAATGAACATTCACTTGATCCAGTTTAAGATTTTCCGGCTCTTCTCTTCCCCCGTCCCACTAAGAGAGACCTCTAATTGAAGACGAATTTCTTTATACTGAAATTATCACTAAAATATTATAAGAAATGCGTTTTAATTGCGATATTCGTAATCAGGAAAGGTTCCTAAAGGCTCGTACAAAGCGATTTTTTGGGGAAAAAAGGCAAAATAAAAATTTATTCTGATATCTCACCTGATGTTTACTATAGTGCAGTTGAGATGAACATAATTTTATTTATTATAATTTTTGAAGAATCAATTTGCAAAATCCGGCTCTGTACGCGCCTTCGCAGCTTCATAAAAAAAATCACAAAGGTTTTATGACGTAATATTACTTTTTGGAGATAAAATATCAGTATAAAAAAAACATATATTTGCACCGTAAATAAGGAGCATACCATTTTATTCATTAAAATGTTTGTAAGAATGAAATTGCAAAATTTGGTTATTTAATAGGCTTCGTAGCTTCATAAAATATAAGTCAAAACGAATTTCATGGCAAAATATTTCTTCTACGAGACAATATATAATAGAGTCTGATAGAGTGCAGATATGTAGCTGCACCACAAATGAGGTGTAAATGAGTTGGCTTGTCACTCCTGTCGACCCTTAAGGTGGAGTGCTTTCAAAATTAAATGATAGATTTTATGATCCCATTGTATTCCTGTAAATTTCAATCCTATATCTCGAAACATTCAGACATTATTTAGGTGGCTCGGAACTTTTGGTGGACGCAGTACATTACAAAGATATTCTTTCATAAAAATAATATTATGTGTTATTTTGAACAATAGTATACATACTTGTATAAGTGTATCTCTTTCTAGTAACTGCGCTCTGCAAATATCTAAATCTTCTTTCAATCGCTGACTGACCCGTTTTAATTGTTCAACGTCTCGATTCTTCTCTCTTAATTCTCTACGTAATTGTGTAGTGGTTTCCTCTAATTCTTCCAATTTATCTTTTAACAAATCAACTTGATAGGCATAAGATGATTTTTCATTGTCTAACTGAGCATTAGCTATCATAGCCTTTCTAAATTTTTCTTCAAATTCTTTTAATTCCAACTAGATAGAAATATATAAAAAAAAAAGAAGTGTATTAATATCATTGAAAATTAAATAATAAAACAGAAAAGATCTGTAGATATACCCTAATATCTCTGCTTAATCCTGCATCTTCCAATGAATCCTCTGAAGACCTACGACTCGATTGGAAATTATTGGAATTTGTAAGAAGTCGCGATGTACGTACTGGATCTGGAGTTACTCTCATGGTTCTATTGATATCAACTAAAATCACGTATTATATATGTATATGCACAGTGATTCAGATGTAACAAACTTTGAAAGATGGTAGATCTTATTAAATGTAATAATTTTTATCAAATAACATAGACTCATCAATGTTATGTTATGACTAAGTGATATTTTTTAATACCCGCAAAAGATACACTTTAATGTTATTTATAATTTTGTATTTATTTTTTTGCTATATATTTTTTTATAAATATGTTTGAAACAATGGCCTTCAATCTAAATTACACACATTCTACTTGCAAAGCATTGATTATCAAACTCTTTCGAAAATGTACTTGACGAGATCTTCCTTCTTCCTTGTTCCCTAAAGTTTGTCATAAATATTATGAATCACTACACTGTGTATGTACACATGGAAAAAGTGTAGCACTATTTGCCACTTCATTAATTTCAATACATCTCACTAAATTGTCTGTATAGGATAGTTTCTCTGTAAAGGATGAATGTGACACATGTGTTTTGCACATTTATAAACAATGCGTAAGTAAAAAAACAACATTTATTTGCTTAAATAAATCCATATTTATTACAAACTAGCTTTTTTGTTCATTACTTTCCGAATAATCGACGATTTGGATAGTGTGAAATTAATGAGCAGTAGTGTATGTGTAAACGAATCGGTTTCAAAAAAACAGCATTAGGCATATGTCTGATATTACTACTGATTTCCAGGGATCACACAGACAGTGTTCGACTATTAGCTCCGTTTTTTCAAAAACTACAGTTTTATAAAAAATTTTTATATAAATGATATATAAATATAATATATGCGAACGCTGAAAGTGTTTGTAATAGTAGGTGGAATCATTTCTGTGTAAAACATGTATCACGTTCATCCTTTAAAGAGAAATCAACAAATCTGCAGGTGTTGAAATTAATAAACAGTAGTGTAAATTGTAAATTATTGAAAAAATATCTAAATATAAGTACGAAATTCAAAATGATGATTCTTTTAAACTACCTGCACATATGTCATAAACTCTATCAGCATTCTCTTCTGCCTCTTTTTGTTGTCTTTCTAATTCACGCATTCGTATTTCTCTGGCTTCTGCTCTTGCTTGTCTCCTAGCAGCCAGTCTTGCTTCTGCCTGAAAGTATATATACGGAAAATAAAATCTATTATAAAAAATATATTTACATTATTGGTTCATTATCAATAACCATATTATAAAGTTTTTGTATTGAATATCTATTAGAATAATTAGCAAAGTAAAAGTCCATGAACTTGTTCATTATGAATTTCTGACATTTAATTTTATTTTATAGTTATATTTTAAGAAAGACAAATTATTTATGTATAATTGCTACGTGAATCAAGCTTAATATTTAGAGTGGATAAATAGTACAGTTAAATGCAACAGTTAATTTAAGATATAAAAATTTCTATATACAGGAGAAGGAGTCTGATAAAAAGTTCACCACGTTTTTCTCGAAAATGGTTAGAGATAGGGGAAAACCTATTTTCAAAATTGTAGGATAAGTAGGGGAGAACATACTTTGACAATTGATGACCTTGAGTAACCTTAAATGTCCTTGGTTTACATACTATCTATAAAAAAAATTTTTTTTAATGGGGAGGAGTATTTTTTACTTGTTCTATCAATGGTGCTCAATGAACTGAATAACTTTGCATTAGAGTATCTTGTTGAAAATTCAACTATTATCGGGATATAAGCCAAAATAAGTCGGACTGCTTGTGATAGAAATATTAGCCAATCTTCAGTGTTACGCATACTCAGGAAAAATAAATTCCATCAAGTACCGATATCGTATATCGGTACTCCAAGAACTCTCGTAGAATGATTTTAACATAAGGATCCAGTTCTGTATATGGGCTCAAAATAAATTACAAGATCCTAACTTTTTTCGATTTGTGTTGTGGTCAAATGAAGCAACATTTAAGAATGACGGGACCATTAATAGACACAATTTGCATTATTGGAGCAAAGTCAACCCACATTGAGTTGAGAACTGTGGATCATCAACACCAGTGTAGTATTAATGTTTGGGCAGGAATTATTGACGTTCGGTTAATGGGACCATTCTTTTTTAAAGAATCTCTAACATCATGAGATTTGTTCGTTTTCTTAGAAATGATTTTCCAAATTTAGTGGAAGATATTCCACTGCTCAAATGTGACTTCAGTTAGGTGGTGTACACAACTTCACTTCGGTATAAATATGAGGCGAGAGCTCAACAGAATATTTCCAAACAAATGGATTGGTAGAGGTGGTTCTGCGTTATTCCCTGTGAGATCATCTGATTTAACATGTTTGGACTATTATCTTTGGGGAAGAGTGAAGGAGCTAATTTACTTTCAACGTCCTATTTCGAAAAACATGAAAGAAAAAATAAAAAATATTTTTCGCGAAATAACGATTCAAGAGTTAGAAGAAGTCCAAGCAAATTTTCCATGAAGACTACAGCCATGTCTAGATCAACATGGCGAACATTTTGAACGTTTATTGCAATAATAAAACATTTGTTGCAAACTTTCAATCTGACTTATTTTGATTTATATCCCGACAATAGTTGAATTTTCGAGAAGATACTCTAATGCAAAATTATTCAGTTCATTTGAGCACCATCGACAGAACGACTAAAAAATACCTGTTCCCATTAAAAAAAAATTTTTATTGGTAGTATGAAAACCAAAGACATTTACAGTTACTCAAGATCATCAAAGTATGTCCCCCTACTTATCCTATAATTTTGATAACAGGTGTCTTTCCCCTATCTCTAACCGTTTTCGAGAAAAACGTGGTGAACTTTTTATCAGGCTCACCCTGTATATTTGTTGCATAATTTTATGCAACAAGTAAACAGGATATAATAGAGCGACCATACCAGGCCAATTTCTTGAAAAATACGCATTTTCTTGAAACATGTTTTAGGCAAAAGTTGTAAGGTTCTAAGTGGCACATTTCATGGTAGTACGAGTATAACATTGAATAGCATTGTCAAGGTCACGTAAAGATCACCATGAAATTTTTTAACGGAAACTATCATTTTTTATTACATATTCTTGTAGCATCCTGGTACCAAGAGCTTTTTAAAATGCTATAATAAAATTATTTTTCGTTAAAAACTTTCCAAATTATAAAACTTGAAAGTTACAATACCACTGGCATTAGCATTCCACAAGGTGTCCGACTGATGGCTAAAACCTTATAAATGTAGTTCATAGTCACGATCTTGAGAAAAAGAATAAAAGTCAAGGTCAAGACCATTGGGAGGTTGTTCCTCTTATTGTTATATTTACACTAAAAATTTATTTTTATACTAAAAATAAAAATAAGAGAAACAATCTTCAATGATCTTGATCTCGACATATGTTGTCAAGATCATGACTATGAACAATTTTCAAATGGTTTTAGTTGTCAGTCTGATACTCTGGAGAATGCTGATGTCAGAAATACTGTAACTTTGTCTCATAACTTGGAAGGTTCTTAATGAAAAATAATTTCATAATAGTATTTTAAAAAACTCTTGACGTCAGCTGCAAGAATGTGTAATAAAAAATAATAGATCCCATTAAAAAATTTCAAGATGATCTTTACATGTTGCAGTCATGTTGCCGACAACATAATGTGTAAACCACCATTGCTTACAGTTTGCTCTAGAAATTTCGACAACTGATTACATATATAAGCAGTCATGCTGTTGTATTCATAATATATCCTATTTTGATGCCAGCAAATATATAACAACATATACAATGCATTATAGTTTGCACAATATACTATATCACGCTTGGTTATCTGAGATGATATTGTGTGGAAACTGCAGGTGTGATTTTTTAACAGTGATTATGTATAAGTGCTTATACATATAATATGATTAATTAATCAAAATAGTTGGCGGTATAATTACTATTTTTGAGAAATACTTTAAGTTTATTTCAATAAATTTTGTAAT
>NW_017257260.1:167792-176484 GCF_001594055.1 Mycetomoellerius zeteki | reverse complement strand
TATATATATATATATATAAAATTAGAGTAATTGCATTATATTTTTAATAATTAAATGATTTGTACAAATTATATATATATATTATCTAATTTGCTAATACCTTCATACACATCAATTTTTTTCAATATTATTATTTTATCATACGGATCATACCTCCTTAGCTATTTGATCAAGTGCTTGGTCTTCTGCAGAATGCCGTGTAGCAGTTCGTCTTCGCCCAGCTATAGCTGATTCCATTTTTAATTTCCTTTCTTACAAATTTTGTTTCAATTGTAATGATTTTAGCTAAGAAGATCCACATCCAACACACTGACAGGTAAATGATTTGCTAAGGACAAATTTATTTTATACAGATAAATGAGCTAAAGTAAGATAATTAATAGAAAAATTGTGACCAAGTTATGCTAAATTTAATCATGTCTTTGACTTATAATTTTGATTCTATTCATTTGTTTACAATCATTTATTTACTACATTTGACAGTCAATTTTGTTCTTCTGCCAACAATCTTTAAAAGCATCATCAATATCTCAATTATGAATTTTGACAGATAAACTTAAATTTAAGAAATAATTAAAATACAATCCAATTTCTATGATGGTAAAAACTTGTTAAAGTTTAGACAAGTATACTAAAATTTTTTTAAATTTTTATGGAACAATAGTTTCTCAAAGACTTCTATTGTTGATGGAAGAATTTAAATTCCATGTTGCAAAGGGTTAATATGCATATCTTTACATTTTTTTCATATCTTGGCAAGTTTTTATTAGACATTTGATCTCTCTCTCTCTCTCTCTCTCTCTCTCTCTCGACATATTGATTATTTCATTTAGTTGATTTGTTCCTGTGTTTTCTTCAAAATTCATTTTATACTATATAATTATAGCTTAGGATATATCTACACAAACTTACATAGTCACATAAACGTATGCATAAAGAAAATTATCCAATCGCAACTTACATGCATCTCCTATAAAGATGCATGTAAAATGTGATTGGATAATTTTCTTTATGTATATGTTTATGCGGCTATGCAAGTTGTGTGGACATACCCTTACAGTCAATGTATAGTATTTGAAGAACAGAAACTCAGTAACAATAGTGCCTGTGTTCCAAAATTTACTGTCAGTAGTAAAAATCTATAGAACACGTGACATAAACTATAGATTTTTAGTACTGGTAGTAAATTTTGGAACACAGCCAATATACGATTCCCTTTGCTCGCTCTCGCTCTCTCTCTCTCTCTCTCACTTTTTTTTTATTGTTGTAGACAGAACTTTTTCAACTTGACTACATTTACGTTATAATGTATATATAATGCAACGATAAACGTAACCATTATGAAACTTGCAATTACATAAAAGAATGAGGTAAGCAGCATATAAAAATCTTTTATAATATATACTGTAAATTCATAAACACACACACACACACACACACACGCGCGCGCGCGCGCGCGCGCACGCGGCTGTTCATTATGATTCACATTCCACCATTCTGTTGCTCAATGTTCTGCAATACTCATTCATTGCAGAGGATTGATTCTATATCGTGAAACGAGGTGAAAATTATAAAAGTGAGCGAATTTACTAGAATACTGATGATTTCATTGGTCAACACCTAGTTAATGTGCTCACTTTTGTAATTTTCACCTTCTTTGAAAATACAGAATCGACCCCCTGGATTTGCAGATGAATGCTTACGATTAGGACATGTTATTCGGTGAATAGATAAATATTTTTCTTAAACCGAGTCACATGCAAAGTTAGGCACTACGAATAAAATCAGCAGAAATCGGATAATTGATCGTTACGATTTCGACACAAAATTATTGGAGAAATCTGACTCTTTGATGGTATCGAGTCTACTTTTTCTCTTTTCCAAGTGGATTTCCGATCCACAAAGGCACGTCACAGTATCATAAGTCTACTTCAAGCTATGATCGGCGGTTACAGACGTTACAGGCATATTAGAGGATTCTATCTCTAGACATATAGGATCGTTCGAGATTTCGGAGTTCACTCAGGCGCAAGATTCGGCAAACACAGTGCGCAACATCGCACTCCAGCTTAGCGAAAGATACATTTTTTTCGATAATTCTCGTACTCCACTTCGCTACTCCGCTATGCAAGGACAACAATGTACGCGAAATGTGAAACAGTCAAAGACAACTACGCAAGCGGCAAGTAGAGTCCCTATAACAGAGTATGGACAATGCTGAAGCGATTGCTGATTGGTTCCGCCATTAACAGTCAACTTCCTGGCGCACATTTGTACACCTTTTGCGACTATGAGCAATTAGTGTGAACGATAATAGAGCAAAATAGAATAAGCATATGAAAACGAATAAATTTTTTTATAAATTACACAATAGTAAGTATAATATATGAAAAAATACAAATAATACTAATTGTGTTAATTATTATATTCATCGACATATTAACCTAATATATTTTATAGCTTTAAAATGCCTGGCTGTTCAGCGGAGAATTGCACGAATTTCTCGGTGAAGGGATATAAAATGGTTTATTTTCTCAAAGATGTCAAAAGACGAGCAGAATGGAGTTTTTTTATTATGGTAAAAAAAGCTGCGCAACAACGTTATAATGAAACTTGCGTTAGGCCGGAATCAGACTACGCATTGAAGATTGAGGTTGAAGATTGAAGATTGAAATTTAACCAATAAGGACAAAGAAATTTTAGCTCCTTTCGTTTCGATTGGTCAAATTTGAATTTTTCAATCTTCAATCTCAATCTTCAATGCGTAGTCTGATTCCGACCTTAAGAGCACGGTATTAGAAGTATAGGTGGTTATAACGATAACGAAACTTGCGTTAAAGGTGCCATTACATGCAAGCGTCGAGGATCGAACATCTGCGCAGAAGATTACTGCTGATTACTGCGCAGAAGTTTGAATCTCCAAACTCCTGCGTAATAATCTTTTGCACAGCTTCTTGACGCAAAATGGTAAATTATGAGAGATTATATTCTGATATACATCACTATCCTAACATATAATGTTAAAAATTTATATTTATTTACATTATATAGTGTAAACTACAAGATTCCACTATTAGTGTATCTCGTATGTACATTAAATTCAATTTCAGTAAAATTATTAAACATATCACTGCGCATGCTCTGACGCTCGACGCTGCCATGTGAAGGCACCTTAAGAGTTATAGGCCGGTATTCATAGTCGAGTCTTATTTCAAGACTGCTTAAGTAATGTCTTAAGACACTAATGCGGCCCTCTGATTGGTTCGTGACATCTTAAGATTGTACTTAAGACGGTCTTGAATATAAGATCTGACTATGAATACCGGCCATAGAATAGCCCTGCTGGACCAATCATGATAGAAGCAATAGGGTGTGCCCGTGCGCAGGCATTTTTTGCTGGCCAATTTCAGAGCATGACTCAACCTCGCCATCTTGAATAATTTCTAAAGGGGGATCAATCTTCGAAGGGGGTCAATTAAAACTTTGAAGAAGAAGAAAAAGAAGTGATAAGTTTCGCGAGCCAAAGAAACCTTTTTAAGTCTTTTTTAGTAGAGGCAAGCCGACAAGGCACCTTGCGCTGTTGGATCCTTTGACTATATAGGCTGCGTCTACACCGTCCATTTAGGCCGCGACCTATACAATAGATGTCTTTGTTTATCCTATATATTAAACAAAGACACCTATCGTATAGATCGCGGACTAAGCGAACGGTGTAAACGTAGCCATACACCTGGGCCCCTATTCTGTTATCCCGGATCTACAATAGGGTTTTAAGCCTTAATCTTGGCAAGCCAAGACCGATCACGAGCTATGCCGAGCCACGGGCCGTGGGACTCCACCTTTATAAGTATAGAACTTCGTCCTGAATTCTTATACAAATTATAGATCGTTTAAAGTCCGTTTTAACTACGAAAATATAATAAAGGCACAGTAATACCTCCAAAAATTATACCATTAAATTATATATAACATTAAAGAGAGATTAAAGACTATTTGGTATGTTATTATCAGCCTGTTCTTCTTAGCTGAACTTCTTGTACGGTTCATCTCTCTTTTTTCTTTTTCTCTCCAATGTGGAAAGAAAAGGAAGAAAGATGAATCGTGCAAGAACTTTAGCTAAAAAGAACAGACCTTATAAGATATTAATATTGTTCGTAAAATATATTCACATTTAATTGATATATAAATTTAGGGGTTAACCCCACTTGTAACTTTGAAAAAATCAAATTTTTTTTTATTGAATTTTTTTGAAGTATATCCGGCTAATCTGCCGCCTGACGCGGTCGACCCTCTCTCCGGTTTCTATCCATTGTTTTGTGAAAAGGATCGTATACCTGGCTTTCCTGGCATTCATATAATAGTCTGGAATTTGTAGAAACGAATTTTCGTTGTTGTTTATGATTTAAATTCGTCAGTGTAGCTCGAACGTTGGACAACTCGAGACGTGTTTATTTTCGCCGTTCAGTATATTACCGCAGTTTTTATTTATTTTATACATAAATGGATCCAAGGAAAGGTTCGCGAAGATCGAGAAGCGAAGAAGATTTCCGGAAATCCCGACCAAAAAAAAGGAAGAATGTTTTTAACCCGAAACTGGTCGAATCGGCGAGTGAAAGTTTCAGCGCGTCTGCGAAGAAAATGAAAGATAACGTTGATATGATTGTGTGTCAGGATAGTAATGTTGAATATCGCATTTTAAACTTTTTGACTGTGTTTGCTGCGATTTCGAATTTAGTAAAGTGCAAAACGTGTGACAGAAATATTAAATTGTAAACTACAAGTACGAGAGGATTAGGCTTCAAACTCGTTATAAAATGTGACTCGTGTGCAGATAACTTTATACCATCTTCTCCTTTTCTGGCACATTCGTATGAAATAAATCGTCGATTTATATTCACGATGCGAGTTCTCGGCTTAGGATTGGCTGGAGCACAAAAATTTTGCGGACTTATGGACATGCCAAGTTTTCTTTCCGAAACGACGTACACAAGGATTTTAAAAAGCATTTACGAGTCTGTAAAAACAACTGTTGATGTAATATTCAAAAAAGCCGTACAAGAAGAAGTTGAAAATACACCAAATGCAGCAGGCGATGCAACTTCAACATTGACAATTTCCGGAGATGGATCCTGGAGGAAGCGAGGATATACGTCGTTATTCGGAGTTTCAACTGTCGTAGGATACTACAGTGGAAAAGTGCTTGATCTTGTGGTAAAAAATTCGTACTGTAAAATGTGTGAATCGTGGAAAAATAAACTAAATGATGTGGAATTCGAAGAATGGTTCGAAACACACGAAAATGAATGCAGTGCAAATCACAAAGGCTCCGCGGGAAAAATGGAGGTAGACTCTATTGTCGAGATCTTCAAGCGTTCAATAGAAAAATATAATGTCCAGTACCGCTACTATATTGGAGACGGAGATTCCAAGACATACACTGGGGTAGTAAATTCTCATCCTTATGGGGACATAGAAGTTATTAAAAAGGAATGCATCGGACACGTCCAGAAGCGTATGGGATCCCGCCTTCGTAATCTAGTGAAAACAAGTAAACAACTTGGTGGTAAAGGAAAGCTGACAGGAAAATTTATTGACAAGCTCGCAGTGTACTACGGACTTGCTATTCGACGCCATTCTGATTCTGTCCAGGATATGCATAAGGCAATATGGGCGACCTTCTACCATTATAGTTCAACCGATGCAAATCAACGCCACGAGAATTGTCCAACCGGTGAAGAATCGTGGTGTGCGTATCAACGAGCTCGGCGAAAAAAACGGCTTACAAGCACGACTACAATCCACTTCCACCAGCTGTTTTGAAGGCCATCAAACCCATATATACTGATCTCAGTAAAGAAACTTTACTTGAAAGATGTGTTGGTGGCTTCAATTAAAATAACAACGAAAGTTATAATCAACTTATATGGAAAATCAGCCCCAAAATCGTTTCGAGTGAAGGAACAGTCGTTAATTTAGCAGCCTACATTGCCGTTGGACTATTCAACGAAGGAGCGAAGTCGTTATTGTTTTACCTGAACGCCATCGGAGTGAAATGTGGTCACAACGCACACACATACGTGGACAAAATCGACGAAGCCCGGATTGCAGTGGCAGAGAGGCGTGCGGCCGAGAGCACTCGTGAAGGCCGAATGCAGCGAAGACAACAACAAATTGCTTTTTTGGAAGCGACATCGTCGGCGGAAGAGCTATTGTATGGGCCCGGAATAGATGACTCTAAGTTGAAAAAAAAATTGTTTTCTTCGTGTAAACTCGCTCGTAATGTGTAAACGCGTTTTTCTCGAAATGACATTTTTGAAGTCGGTGACCAAAATTACTCGAAAACTACTGAACCGATCTTTTTGAAATTTGACAGGCTTATTCAATACATAAAAATGTAGTACTTAATCGTTCGTTTTTTTTTTTTTCGAAAAAAAATGGCCGTTTTATAGCCAAAAAACGACCGTTTTTTTTAGTGAATAATCGAACCATTAACTTTGACTGTCCGCCATTTTGTGAAAAATGCATATTTTTTTAAATCCTTCGATCAAGTACTAGTTTATACTGTTATTTAACTAAATCCGTCGACATTTTTTGTTTCAGATGATCCAGTTCGCCACAATTTTGGTCACCGCAAACCATCAAAATAAAAATACCAATTTTTTGACGGCCTTTTATAATTTAACTATGTAATATTTTTCAATAAAAAAATTACTGAAAGATGTTCAATGTATGTACATTAAGGACATAATGATCGTTTAAAAAAGTTTCGTAGTTTGCCTAAAAAAAATTCATGAAAATGACCTATTTTTTTGCGCTACAAGTGGGGTTAACACCTTTACACAACAAATGAAGATGTGTAAAGCGGGTAGTTGTCAAAAGACCAAACTTATCTTCAATATCCATTTATATCATATTAAAATTTACATTATATACATGTAACAGTTTATCCATTATATATATATATATATATATATCGTAATATTTCTTTTACATCATATATATTGACATTTTTTCTGTACATGTATTAAGGCATATTTTAACTTATTAATTAAGTTGTAAAACAAAAATTTCTTAATTGTTATATTATTTATAAAATTTCATTTATTATCAAAGTAAATAAAGATTTAAATGTATTTTATTTGAAAATTAAATACAATGTACTCAAAGATTATAACAAAATTCTATACAGATACTTATAACTGTTTAATGAATAATTTACAATAGTATATGCAAAATTGGTACAAAGATTAATATTACATACTTCTTCAGACAAGTATCATTTTGCATATATAAATGACATAAATGTATAAATATATTTTTAATATTATATTCGCACCAATAAAAATGATTGATATTAAAGTATTTGCAAAAAATTGAAACAATTGGAACATTAATTTTTTTATACTAAATATTTTAAACTGCATTATAGGATAAATATATTATCATTAATTATGGCACATCTTTAGAGTAAATTAATGTAAATGTCAAAAAAGGATAATAATGCATCTAGTTCTCATCCTCTTCATTCTCATTTGAAATGTATTAGACTCTCAACATCACTGACAAGGGAACGGTCAGAACTGTCCCTCACCGATTTTGATGCGCTTTGGATATGTTGTAGAGCATCAAAAAATATTCGACCTATATTTTTTTATAGCGGCTTATCTCGAGGATTAGGGGGTGAAACACCCCTTTAAAGAAAATGGATTTTTTCGTTTTCGGCAAATATCTTCGAAACTATGCCCCATATAAAAAAATGGTTTATACAATAGTTTTACAGTATTTTATGCTGTATATAATAGTGTATTCATTTTTTTTAAATCAAATTTTTCAATTAACCCCCACCCCCACTTATCAGGGTTGCAAAATTAAAAAAATTTTTAAGAACAAAAATTAAAGAGCATCGGATCCCGAATCCATTCATATATAATGTTATGGTTCCACGATTCAATATTTCAAAAATCAAGATGATAACGTGCGTGACGTTTGTTATAACACGACTATCATCTTAATTGAAAAATTTGATTTAAAAAAAATGAATACACTATTATATACAGCATAAAATACTGTAAAACTATTGTATAAACCATTTTTTTATACGCGGTATAGTTTCGAAGATATTTGCTGAAAACGAAAAAATCCATTTTCTTCAAAGGATTTTTTACCCCCTAAACTTCGAGATAAGCCGCTATAAAAAAAATGAGTCGAATATTTTTTGATGTTCTACAACATATCCAAAGCGCATCAAAATCGGTGAGGGACAGTTCTGACCGTTCCCTTGTGAATAATGCTACTTTTTAGATTTACAATCATATACAGTTATATATGTATATATATATAAAATACAAATTATAGAATTGATACGTCAAAACTGCTTTCATGGAAGAAAGAACTTTACTGCTATCCTATTTTAGTATACAGAACATTATACTATAATACACAAAATATACATGAGTTTAGCGCCTTGCTTTACGTCGTCACAACCACTTTAACACTTGTGTCATATAGGTAATGTCTATGAGACTTAATAAATTTTTTTTGTATAAGCACCAATTTAAATTCTTTATATAATTATAATATAGCAGTATAATATAATCTGACAATTTTATATTTCTTATCGAATAAGTGATTTTTTTTTTTTTTATTGATTTGACACGAGATTATCTCTCTCTCTCTCTCTCTCTCTCTCTCT
>NW_017257260.1:139750-167739 GCF_001594055.1 Mycetomoellerius zeteki | reverse complement strand
GCGCGCGCGCGCGCGCACTTCACAAGAGATGTTCTAGAGGTCAATTAACACGTTCCGTGCCGAACTACCCCCACGCACAGAACAGTCATGCATATACGTAAAGAGCAGTCATCACATCGTGCACTATCCGTGGAATACGCGACTTGAATGAAAAGTTTAACGTGTATCATCGATAATACGTGTGACACGGAACGTGTTGACTATATGCACATCTAGATCACAATGCAAAAATATCAATTATAATGCAGTAGCCTTATGGCCTTTGGAAATTCTGTTTTTGCATAATAATTATAATTGTAGTCTAAATTTCAAAACTATTGTTATAATTCATCATTATCGATATGTTTAGCTATATGCGATTTTGGTTTAGCTGCTTTATCTTTACTCATGTATTTTTTTGCATCATACTTTATTTTATTAGGTTTTGTGGTACTACGTAGCGTATTTGCCATTTGTAGTTTCTTTTTAAATACTTTTTCCTTATTAATAACCCACATAGCATTTTTAAACTCTTCCAGTAAATCAGTAGATATAATTTTATTTTCAACAAAATCTTTCCAACTGGATGACTTTGTTCTTAAATCGGTCTTGTGACTATGCCGTATATCACTAATGTCTTTTTGTAATCCTTGTAATAAAATATGTTTATTATTGGGAGATGTAATCCTTGTATTGGATGTATCCTTAGCCATAGACCCATCAAAAATGTGAATTTTATTAGTACCACTCGATGCAGAATCTGCAGAAGACTTTTCTATCTTTTTCTCTGTAGTTGTTTCTTTAAATTTCACATCTACTACTTTTGTTACTTGAAGAAAATCTATCTCTTTCTGAAAAGTACTTCGAACTTCTTTATTCTTTTTAATTTCGCTCTCGCTCTGATTTTGAGAAGAGTGCAGAGTAATTTCGCCGGATTTGATAATATTCTTATCCTTTTTATTTTTTGTCATAATATTTTTCGATTCGTCGCTTATGTCTTCATATTTTTGTAAGACATTTTGCTCAGAATATTTCACTGCTTTTTCTATTTCCGTTAATATGAAATATTCAAAATCCTCTAACTTTTCAGCGCTTGATTCTTTAATTTTCTTTAAGATTCTAAGGTTTTTTCTTTCCAGTTCTGATTTACCTGTATTACTGTCACTAATAAATTCAGCGACTGCCAAATTGTTTTCTTTAGTTTTCCTAAGTAAATTTTCTTCTTTATCTATATTTTTCAAATTCTTTTGCAAATCGGCAATCAATATGTCATAATATGAACTATCTTCTATTCCCGATTTCTCCAAGTGCCTTTGGACACCATCAATTAATATTTCTTGATATGTAGTATGAACTTCTGCATGAATACGATCCAAAAGAGCGACATGCTGATTAATGATCTCTTCTTCTTCATCAAACAAATCAGTTAACAAATGACGTAGAAATGAATAATTTTCAACTTGTGTAATGCCAGATTCCGAAATCTTTAGTAGTTGTTCCATTTCAGGACTAACAGATTTTACATTCTTCAATTTTGTAGCTATGGTTTTTAAATTCAGCACCATAGTATCCATATTAGTAAGTAAATATTGTTTCAATAGTTTCTGCTTGTTTGGTTCCAGTAGTTGTCCCATCTTTTTAATAGATGAGTTTGGCGCGACCACCAGCAGCTCACTTAAGAACCATCGAACTTTGTATGATAAAGATGTTTTCATAAGCACGCCACGCGCCTTGTTAACCCAATTGTAATAGCTCTCCAAAATACAACTTCTGATTCTTATACCCTTGTTTTGTTTAGTGTTGAGAAATATTTGATTAACGAATACTTCTTTTAACTGATGCCACAAAACCTCTATCGGTGTAGAGACTGGTCTCAAGATGATAATTGTAGCTTCAGATGCAGCAGTAATTCTGACTTCACCACCAAGTGAATCTTTGACAATTTCTGCATGAAAATAATGAAAATCAATAGCGTCCTCCTGATTTTCTTGCGATTCAATCGGAATCATCATATCCAAGTTTGATGTAATAGTTGTCGCCTATAAATATATAAAATTTTTGTATTTTTTTTTAAGTTTTATATAAAATATAAAACAGTACTTATGTAAAATTTTGAACAAAAGAAAAAACAGCAAACCTGCTGAGTTACATGTCGACTGAGAAATGATTTTAATGATCCTTTCAAACGTTCGAACAGTGACAAGTCAGTAGGTGCTTTAAGCTGAATTTCTTCTTTTGAAGAATATATTCCTGTAATCATATATTTGTATAATGAAAGAAATGTTGTATATTTAGTATTAATTCAAAATCCGGATAAATTCGTGTACCGATTTTTAATGACAAATTCTTTGAATACATTTGACTTAAGGAGAGGTTCGCCTATTACTTTGGAGTAAAAAATACAACTGATATAAATTGTCATTACAGCGATTCCGTATCACATGCAATATTAGTGTAATGAATTGTGGATACTATTTACGTGCTATATTCTTAGTAAATTATTAGTGTATAGAATATTAACAAATGTATGAGATTGTCAACGACTCGGGAAGTCGAGTGTATATTTGGCAACATTGCACTGTGTGATGTGACAGGCAGTGACCGGCTATGGCGAATAATATGGGAGAAATTCAGAATCGATGTAAAAGCTGATTTTGTATTATTTTCATATCTGTTTCTTTACGTCGAGATGGATTCTAGGTTATATGAAGTTGGCTTCGTATCAGCTGTGCACTGTGGCGTTGCCAAGTCTGTTACTACTAATGCGCGCGATAAAGATAAATTTTGTGACAATAAAATTTTAAATCCATACAGTAAAGTCCGATTTTTCTTTTTTGTACACAATTGTTGATATTTCATCTGTCAATGCTAGTTTATCAAAGTCCTAAGTTGGCTGAGTGTGTATTAAATCGATGATTATCTTCTTCGGAACGACCGCCTGTCATAAAGCGATATGCTTAAAATGGTCAACTTCAGAATAATATTACAAGAAAACTATACGGTCAATATTGCTCAAATTATGGGATTATTTGTGTACAGTATTTATCTACATCATATAAAAAAATTAAGACTCTAAGTTGATTTTCAACTAACAGGCGAACTCTTTAAGGCCCTTGAGTACTCAGCCAAAAACTCTGCGTTGACGGTGGTGACACAGAATCAGACGGCGGCTTGGCGAAACCAGTAGCCACACACACAACCACAGACCCATAGGCCTGTTCTTTTTAGCTGTACTTTTGCACCAGTTCATCTTTCTTCCTCTTCTTTCCTCCTGGAGAACTCCAGGATGCATATGATTCGAATTTATATTTTAAAGTAAGAGGCTCTTATATTTTTCTCATCGAAATTTTTTTAAAGAGTGTTGCGACTGTTCTGTCTTAGAGAGTTCCTCTAGTTCCTCACACATTTCTTACAAGGTCTCTCTTACAAAGATATTTTTGCAAAATGTATACTTTTACCAATAATAGTGGACAAAGGATGGATATCCTTTCTTAATTTATTATTATCAGTCTGAAATTATTATGGTCTTTATCCTTATTATGTTTCGTTGTAATATGATATATATGATCCCTGATAGCAAAGCTTGCGGAGACAGATTTTGAACAGAGCCTGTTAACAATTTTTGATTGCAGAAAGGCACCAAATTGTATACAGAATTTGTATTATCTAACATTGTCAGCAAATTTGCCAGAAATATAACAAAGCATGTATAAGCACATATACATAATCACTATTGATTATGTATATGAGTCAAGATTGATACTTAAATAGTACTTAAATTTATTATATCGACATAATAAATTTAAATATTATTTAAGTATCAATCAAGTATATATTTAAATATCATTTTTGAAGTACTAAAAATAGCTGAAAACATTTTGGTAATATTTCAAAAAGATTGCAGATTCTTTCTGTAACATTTCATCAATCTTTCAACAAAGTTTCATGTGCAAGAATCGTGGACATTTTGCTATTCCAGAGCTGTCTCAGAAATGTTGCAGACATATTTCGCGATTTTTATGAAATGTTTCGCTTTTCAGTTGATATATTTCTGAGATATTTCTGAAAACTTTTAGTGCTGTATGGGAATGTTCAGCCACAACCGAGTGTTTAGATGAGTCAAGTTTTATATTGTTAATGTGCTCATTTATTCAGGTTTTGAGATTCCTCTTCGTCTGTCCCACATAAGAAGCGTCGCAATTGTTACGCCAAATCTTGTAGATCACATTATTATTGTCATGTTCTTTTTTGTTTTTATGCACTTTTATAAATCTGTTTAATTTGTTAATGCATCTGTAACCTATATTATAGACTGATCTGCTAATCATACATGTGGCAGACTGTGTGACTGCGGATGTACGAAAGTATACAAAAAATTTCTTTCTCATATTAGAGATTATTTTATTAGTATTTTCATGATCGTTGTTATCATCGATCTTGGGTGGAATTTTTGTTGAGAGCAATTTCTTAATCCTCAAATTGAACAATTTAAATATCAACTCCAGCGGATATCCATTGTTCATAAGAATTTGAATACACAATTTCTAAGTTCTTTTCATAAAACTTTCGAGGGTGTGATAGCAAAACCACTTGATCAACTAAGCTAAATACTGTACCCATCTTATGACAGAGGGGATAATTAGACAAATGAAAGAGATATCTGTCCGAATAAGTCTTTTTTAACCTCTCTTATTTTGTTCATTTGACTTCTCTTCTTTTATTCATACTGACTGCCCTTTCTTATTAATAACCGAAGAATTGGTTTGGATTCATGACTCATCATTATATCGTCTACGATTGACAATTTTGATTAAATATAACATGTTTGGTTTGTATTATACTGTTTAATGCAACTTGAAGATGAGATGATCCTCATAATAATTTTGTTCTACGTTGATCGTTAATTTTATCATATGTATGGAATAATATTGTAATTTTACGGCTGACGAGGACTAAATAAAGTCGAAACGTACTGTAACTTATCGTCGAAATTTAGAAATGTGAATATAATAAATATTATTTTGGTACACCTAATCAAAACTTGTTCAATTGTGACCTGGGTTGTCCCTATGTAAAAATAATATTTCGATGTTTTCGCTTTAAAAAAATCGATTCCAAACATGAAAGAATTAAAAAATAATGCATGAGAATAACACGTTTATTTTGTAGTACGATATTTGAATCTTTATAGTTACCAAGTGTGACAGTAAGATCGCCATTTGCCATATTAATAGCTTTCATCAGTTCAGCTGCCTCTGTGAAAAAGAGGAACACGACAGGTATTGTGACGTCATCGATCTCTTTTCCATCGCCTGACATTGCAAACATGGGTGAAGTTGCTGCACTCGAACCCGCTACGTTATCTAATACTATTCCGGCAAGAGCACCAGCTTGTTGAATTCTCCGCGCCTAGAGTTAAACATGAAAATTTAAAGCTAATGGAAGGTGATTTGGAAAAATATTTTGCAGCGACATGTACCTTCTCTATGAACATGCAATTTCCACGATCCATTATTACTATCTTGCCCGCCAATCTATCCGCGTTCAGCAGATCTGTGCAAGCTGCGGGTGGATATGTAAATATCACTTTTCCAGTGATCTTATCGAAATTCTGTAACTCAGGTCCAAACTGTGCTGGTCCGGCTAACAACGTAATTTTTTTTGGTGGATCTGTGTTAGGTTTTGTGAACGTTACTGTTTGCGGTTTAGTTTCTGGTTGTATTTGCATCTTGGTAAGTTCAACCATTTCTTGCATAAACAATAATCCTTCCTCCGAATCTTGTGGTGTCTTTGCCTATTTAAACAAATATAGTTTATGATATATAGAGTTTAATTTAAATAATTTAAATGAATAAATGTCAAATATTCTAAGGATGTATTCGATCAAACATGAAAAAAATTTATATAAATGTAAGTCTAGAAACGCTTAATTTTTTGAAGTAGGAGGAATTTTATTGTTTAATAATATCAAACAATTAGATATTAAACAAGTAATAGAACAGTAAGTAATGAACATTTTTGAACACTAGAAATGCTAATGCAATTTTAGAATTATCAAAGGTTTTCAAATTTTTTTCTTTAGTTATATTCCATTATTCACTGCAAGTATTGGAAATCTATAGTTCACGTTACGTATACTACAGATTTTCAGTACACGCAATGAATAATGGAAGCTTTTATATTTGACAATAATGTATGTAAGGTTGAAAGTTATAATGGCGAATCATTTGTAGACTACGGCCTATTTGGACAATTTTTGTAATAAAATGTTTAAATATTCATTCAATATTGAAAATAAATGTTCAAATATTCAAATTTCAAAATATTTATTAGTTGTTCCATTAAGTTTTTTATATTGTTAAATAACAAAATTCCTCCTACCTAAAAAATTGAACATTTCTATGTACCTCTCACTTTTCATATAACTTTTTTTAATACAGATACCAGAAGATATACGCTTTATCGCCGTCTTTTCATCCATTGTTAATGCCATTAATAGATGAAATGTCATTAATGGATGAAAACACGGCGATAATCCGCAAACTTTCTGGTATCTTTGAAGATAATACCCGTGAAAGCTTTAACTTCTTTTAATGTTTGGCTGATGGGACTATATACATCCGTAGAATATTTAATTTATTTATACTATCTATTATTATAATGTATCATATACCAAACATAATAAGATATTAAATACAATTTATGATGTTTAATGTGATAAATTACATTAGAAAATGTGTGCAAAAGTTGAACTCGTCCATCGGTTAACGTTAGAGTTGTTATTCCCATATCACTCAACATTTTCAGATGTTCCAAATTATTTGCCTGCAGAAAAAAAATTTGATCTTTAAATAGATTTTTGTTAAAAAATATGAATTTGATGTAAATATACCTGAAATTGCGATGCGCTTAATCTTCGTTTGACCGATCGTCTCGGACAAACATCCTCTACCATATTTCTCAAAGGTTGCCTTACTGTTGCCGGAAATAAATGCAAACTATTCGGGCAAGTACGGTCAAACTCGTCCACATAAACAATATCGCGTTCAAAATCCTAATAAAAAAAGTAAAACTTACATCACTGTACTGCCGAATCAATTGCAGTATACTTACAGATGAAATATTTGTCCTGATGGAAGCGAGTGTGAGCGGCAATAAATGACCTTCAGTGGTAAAAATAAATTCGTCCAAATCTAAAACCAATTCGCCTGGTTCCACGAATAATAAAAATAAGTATTTAAATGTCTCGGACAATACAAAGCTATCCATTGTGTCATCATGTTTATTAGTTCTAACATCTGATACAGCTGCATAACCGCATGGCACTCTCGCATACGTTTGCAGACTTTTGAGTACCTTACGTCCAACTCCTAAATAATAATGGTCACCTGTGGCTCGATACAAGAAGTAGGTCGATTCTAAAAATTCTGGTCTAAGTGGATGATGCCCCCAATGCACCTATTTTTAGACATTATTTAAATTACGTTATGTAATATGATATAATAAATATAACGATTAATTTTGAGACTTCCACAGATATTTTCTTCAAAGAAGTTAAGGCACACAAAAAAACTTAAGCAGTAAAACGAGTAGTAAGCGAATTAAACAATGGCTACGTTTACGCCATGTACTTAGTCCACGAATTATACGATAGGTATTTTTATTTAACTTACAAGATAAATAAGGATACCTATTGTATAGGCCATACAGTCTAGTATCTAACTGTACAGTGTAAACGTAGCCAATGGCCTAATTTACACCGTGCGCTTAGTCCATGGTCTATACCCCAAATTCGACCTAAATTATTTAGGCCCCATGCTATAAACACTTGGTAGATGATCCGACCTAGCTTTAGATCAGGCCTCGTTTTTTAGTGGCCTGATCTAAAATAGGTCGTCTGCTTTCTCAAGTGCCATCCAGGTATCACCAATCTATCCTTGTTATTTATCGAACGTTAAACAAGAATGATATGATACCCGGAGAACACCTGGGTGGGAATTCGAACACGCCTATGGTGCTAGAATACCCCTTTTATAGCGATTTTCCGCAATGTTCACGAAACATTGGCATTTAATGATGTATGAAGATACGGAGATAATTCGTAAATAGCGGAACTTCTTTGAACGTAACAAATAATTTTTTACATATGCCATAATTATCAGTTGTAATGTGTCATATATACCTGAAAATCGGTAGTGAATGCTTCTGGTATAAAGTTATGTCTCTGCATAACCTGGTATAACATTTCATGCGTTTCTACGGCAGGTTTGATGTCACCTTTAAGAACCTACAAAAAATTGTAACATGAAATGAATGCAAGCTATTTTTTAAATTAAAAAATTTCAAGATTGCCACACAGATCTGGAAAATAAAGAAAACCGGGAAAAGTCATAGAAATGTAAATTGGTCATGTAAAAGTTGAAAAAGTCAGGGAAAAATATAAAAAAGTCTGGAATTTTATTTGAGCGTTGCTTAATTCCCTTAAAATGCTTTTATTCCAAATAATTATTATAATTTTTAAAAATAATGTATCTAATATTTATAGTCAAATACTGATTTTCTTAGTCAGTTTTGCAAACTATATATACATATACTAGGGCATGTATCAGTTATTATGTTAAAAGAAATGTAATTCCTTTTTTATAAGTGTAGAAGTTAGATATCTCTCAATGTCAAGTTTATTTTTTATTTTAATTTCCATATATAGTTTAATACGAAACTTAATTCACTTTAATTAAATTTTGTTATAATTAAGATAAATATTTTATTAAATATATTTTTTACTTCAAACTATAGAATTAAAATTAATAAAATAATCACATACACACACGCACACACAAAATAATTTTAATAAAATAATATTAAAATTTATTATTCAGTATTTTCATTTAATCATCCTTTTCCGTTATAACTGCATTTTTTCCATTATTCATTTATTTTTTGTTGGTATGAATTTGTATCCAAGATTTCATTATGCTGCTAAGCTTCTAAATGCATGTTGTTTTTAATAATATAGCTTTCTTACAATTTTCTCGTTTCAAAATGTTAACATTTAACAATGTTATATTTGATATTGGTCATGGAAAAGTCCTGGAAGTCAGGGACTTTCAAAATTAATTTTCTGTGGCAATCCTGTAAAAGCAAAATTAATGGTATACCTGCAGACCTGGCCAAAAGGCCAATAAAGCGTCCATGAAATTTTTGGAGTTGGTATTTGGTCTATGCATATGTACGTCCAATAACATGGGCCCCTGACTAACATACTTCATTACGGCTTGGTAATGCTTATTAAAACGGCCTAAGTATTTTTCATCACCTGTATATAATGTAAAATATATACAGACGCCTTATATATACACATACACAAATTGTAAAATAAACATTTTATTCATGATTTAAATTTGATATTTTTATACAGACGACAATAACATAAATTGATTAATGACAGAAAATGAAATGTATAATTTTAATCATTTGTGTGGCACACTTTTTTCAATGTAGACGAAGTTTTGAAATCTTGCAATTTTTTTCGAGTCGCTGACAATACAATACAAATCTGAAGTGAGATTTACAAAATCCTAAATGGCAGATCCGATACGGCTGCCATGGTAAATTAGTGTTTTAAGGTTTCAACTCCTTCTTTCTCGGAAACTTTGATAGACAATTCTTTATGTTATATTCATATTCAGCACATCCTATTTACTAAGAAACAATCCTTTATGATAAAAATTCAAAAAATTTGTAACATATCTAATGTAATTTTTATCTTCACACAATAAACTTTTTTTAATAAAAAATCTAAAAATTTTATAAAATTCTGAAAAAATAGATTATATTTTGATATGTGAAGAATATTTAGTAAAATGTTCAGCTTCTTATCTTTCCAAGAAACCACATTTTGGTAAAAATCGCTTTTTTTAAATTTTATTTCTTTATAAATAATTAGAGAAATGAATACTCAAAATAAAGACCGTGGAAAATGTGTAAAAAAAGTATTAATGTACCAGAAAAATATGAAATCATAATTGGTTTCATTAAACTGTGAACATTACATCATAACAATGAAAACAAAGGTATAAGGAAATATATTTCCCACTCTTATATACACAAAGGGTTAAAATAAGTATATACATATGTATACAAGGGTGGTCCACTTAAATCGATCATCTGAAATATCTCGCTTATTTTTGATGATATAAAAAAAATGTTTCAAATGAAAGTGAACCTGTTTCGAGGGGGACGTATTTTGATCATGTTGTTTTTTTCTAGGTGGAGGCTCCAGAAAGGTATGAAGGTCACCTCCACTTTTTTAAATGGAATTGTATGATTTCTTTTACACAATATGATTCCTCTAATTATTTTGCATATAAAAGTATTAAGGTAGTGATATATTAAGAAAAACCAATAGTTTACGAGACCAATATTTTACGTCAATATATGCTAGAATAAAGTATAAAATATCTCGTAAATTATTAGTTTTTTTATATCACTAATACTTTTTTATATCACTTAATACTTTTATATACAGAATAATTAGAGGAATCATATTGTGTAAACGTAGACTATGTTCTTTTTATACCAATTAATTTATTCATTATTTTGTACATTAATGTAAGATAAATGTGTGACACTATAAAAAATTTATTAAACGTATTATATATATCTCTCGAAAAATGATTTTTCTTTTTTTTTAATATCTTGTTTTATATCTATTGGGAAGTGTATTTGATAATTTAGCTATCTACACATATACATAAAATATACATAATTACCGAGTAAAATATATGCCTTAAGACAATATTCATAATAAGAGTCTATGCCAGCGCCGACTCCGGAATCTCTTCGTACCCAATCTCCAGAATTAACATTCAACACAGATCCCATTAAGTCTGTACCACGATGTCTCATACGCCATAAAACGTCCATAGCTTTTTGTGCTTTTTCCTAATGAAGCAATACTTGTCATTTTAGTTCTAATCAACAATCATTATCAATTATATACAAATGGTACATTCCACCTAACGTTTGCAACACTCGCGAGCATCGTTTCATTCTTATTGTTTTCAAATATTAACCTTTAGACTGTCGAAAACTTTAGAAAGCCATTTTTATAGTTCTTGAGTGTGGGTTAAAATACCACCACTTTTTATGGTATTTTAAATACTAATTGTATTAAACACATATGTGTGTACGTTGCCTTAAATATATAAAAAAATATAAATACTGAAAAATATACAAAAAAAATTAAAAAATTTAAACAAGTAAAAAAAAATTATAAAACAAAAAAATAAGAAAATTACAAAAAATTAAACAAAACAGAAAAGTCAAAAGAGAGCTACAAACTTTCTACGTCCAAGTCGTTAGCTCTGGGTAATGCTAAAGAAAAGTTCTCTGCATGAGTCTATACGTTTATATTCATTTGGTTATGCAATTGGTGGTAGGTTGAATCATCCATGCAGCGAGTGTGCATGAAGAGAAACGGAACGAACTTCTATGCTCTTCTATGCGCATCATGCAAGAAACGGAACGCACCCTTGGACAGCTCTGATTTATGTTGTCAATATTACGTTTATAGGGCTACGTGTGTGAAGTTGGTCCCGCACTTTTCGAATTTTGTAAATTTTTTAATTGCGCTGTGTTGTGTTACGTTTGTGTCGATTTGTGCCGTAAACCGCGGCTCAATAACATGAAGCGTTAAAAAAAAAATTGCTAGCCATACATTTAGGAATGAAAAACTTAAAGAAAAACTCGCAGAGTTCGATTATCTCACACCGTTCGCAAGTTACACGAGTTTGAAATTTTTCATTCCTAAAAAATTCCAACGACTGATTCATAACTTTGACGATATCTGTTGATCTTCGCGAAATCTGTTGATCTGAGGAAATTTTGCTATTAGGAAAAGTTGTACTGTTGTAGCACAATCCGGCACAAATGAAAGAAATCTAAAAATGTCGAATTTTTTATTTGCCCCTCACTTTTTCAAAAAATTTTACCTTAAACTTCTAAACTTTTTATGCATGTGCTTCGTAGATTTTGTGTAGCATAATTCAGCACAACTTGCAGAATTCGATTATCTCACACCGTTCGCAAATTACACGAGTTTGAAGTTTTTCATTCCTAAATATTAGTGTTTTTTTTTTTTTTTTTTTTTTTTGAAAAACGCTTTGTTATTGAGCTGCAGTTTGCGGCTCAAATCGGCACAAACGTAGCACAACACAGCACAATTAAAAAAATTATAAAATTCGAAAAGTGCGGGGCCAACTCACACATGTTTTAAGGCTCGAGGTTTCATAAATCTATGCTCAGAATTGGAATCAGTGATAGAGGAGAAGGTGATATTACGGCCAGTATATATTGTGGTCTCCCTTAATATCTCCGCTATTATATAACGAATCCTAATGATTACTTATGGAATTATTTGTTCAGTAGCTCGCCGTTACATGACGCTAATACCAATACTCAATAACCAGCACTTATTATAACGCATTTTTACTTTCAAATATTTCGAAACGTTTCTGAGGTACATTTTAGCATTTAATTACCTACTTCCCCTCATTTTTTCTTAAACTTGAGCGTATCATCATATGAATATATGTATTTTTGAGTGTGTTATTTGCTATTTAACATTTTATTTGACTGTATATATTTTGAGTTATGGAAATTTAAACAATAGCATGTCATTTTGCTAATGTGGCCCTCTATGGATATGATTATTCACGATCTCTTTTTTGAGGTTTTCATATTAAAATAATTATTTAATCGATTGTAGCTGTATTATTAGTCTATAGTTTATGTTACATGTATACTATTTTTAGTATTGAAATTTTTAGTACTGAGCATCTTATATGCAGAAATTATGTGAATGTATATACATTTATTTGCATACATTTTAAAATGTTTTACTTTTTTGTTAATTTTGTGACCAAATACTGTTTCCTAAATACAACTAATTTTTTAAGGCTATTTTTATGGTAGGCCACACATATTACCACCCATATTTTTCTTCGAGTCATTATGCAATGTCGCCGTATTTTTATTAAGTTTAATGTCCTAAATAATAAATATTTTGTAACTTTGAGTTCAGAATCGATTCAAGAACGAATGTAATTGTCAAGTTTTAAACTTAAATATTAATTTTTAACCAAGTTATTGTGTAAAATGTAACTGGGGTGCCATAATATCACTTTCTCCTCTACCAAAAACCATAAAATACACTATTTTTCAGAAAATAAAAATTTTTTTTATTCGATCATACCTTGCCGGGAAAGCCATTTTTGTGGCTCTGCACAAATCTCGATATTCTGCGCCATGTGTATGTTATTTATAAAGAAAAATTTTCGAGAAAAAAACCACTAATGAAAAAATACCGACAGCCTAAAGATTAAAGGATGAAATGCTCGCAAGCGTCGCGAACGTTAAGTGGAACGCTTCCAAAGTGTAACAGAGCGATCGTATCAGACTAATCTTCTTTCTTGAAAAATGTTTTAGACGAAAGTTTTTTTTACTTCAAAGAAGGCATAAGATGGTACCATTAGTTCAACCTTGAGTAGCATTATCAAGGTCAGGGCAAAGACACGTTGAATTTTTTTAATGAAACTCCTCATTTTTCATTGCATATTCTCGTAGCTTGTCTCGAGAGCTTTTTAAAACACACTACAATAAAATATTTTTTCATTAAGTACTTTTCGACTTATAAGGCTTGAAAGTTACAGTACCACCGGCATTAGCATTATCCAAGATGTCAGATCAACGGCTAAAACCTCTTAAATGTTATTCAGTATCATGAATGCCATCTGTCAAAGCAACTGGAGGCTGTTCCTCTTATTTTCATTTTTGCACTAAAAATTTATTTTTACATAAAAATGAAGATAAAAAGAACAACCTCCAATGACTTTGATCTTGACAAATAGTATCCATATCATGATACTGAACAACATTTAGGAAGTTTTAGTCGTCGATCGGACACCTTGGGTAACGCTAATGCCGGTGGCATGTAACACTGTAACATTCGAGTAAAGTACTGTAACCTTGTAACTCGAAAAGTATTTAATGTAAAAATGTTTTATTAATATTTTGAAATGCTCTTAAGGTAAGATACGAGAACATGTAATAAAAAATGGAGGGTTTTGTTTAAAAAATTCAATGTAATCTTGTCCTACTCTTAATAACGGTACCCAAGGTCAAATCAATGATACCATCTTATATCCCCCTCAAAGTAAAAAAATTTTTATTTAAAACATTTTCCAAGAAATGAGCTTGGTACGGTCGCTCTGTTACACCTCATATATCATGTCATATCCATAGAATATTTTACCTCAAAAATCGGTTCACCTGTTAATCGAGATAAAGCGGCCATTTCTAATATCATACTACCTGCACAAGCAGTGCATGTCTCTCTTGATACTTCCACAGGAACTCCTTTCATGCCATGTTTCAAATTTATCTATGAGACATACAGAAAATTTGTTACACTTGGCTGAAATTGAATTTAAGACACATTATATATCTTATTTCTTTCAGCGGTAGAGCAATTTAGCGATTGGGCAATTTAGAGCTACAAGTAGTTTCATACGTATAATACGTATGTATAATACGTATAACATACGATATTATATACATATAAAATCCGTATATAATAATTTATTATATATTATTATAATTTCTTTTTCTCTTTCTTGTTATTCGTATGTGGACTGATGAAGATTTAGTACAGTCGAAATGTTTCCTATGAATTTATCGATGAAAAACTATTTTAATTCTTAATGTACCATATATGTTTTAATAAACCAGTTTATATTTAAAGATCCAATAAATGTGCGTGTGCGTGCGTGTGTGCGTGCGTGCGCGCGCGTGCATGCGTGTATGATTTTAATTATTGCTTCACCTCTCATTGTATCGTTTTAGTCCTGGTTTTGATACTGGTAGGCTTTGTAACAGCAGTCTTGCTGACGCCTAACCATTTGCAAGCTACTATAGTCTATTTTATCGTATTTTATGTTTATGTCTATTATTCTGTTAACATGTAGTCTTTTTCATAGAGCTTTGCAATAAACTAAATTAAAATTAAATTAAATATCCAAACATATTTCAAAAATCCCTTTTACTGATATAAATCACGTTGTATCGAATTTGCAATCGACATTACTCCTCACCAATTAAATCGGACTAAATGGGGGTGTTCTAGTCTAGCGGGTAAAAAAATCGATTTTTTTTACATATGTTGCAAGTATTTGGTGTAGAAAATATGTCTGCATAAGGAATTAGCTCGATTCGCAAAATTAACAAAGTTATAGCACCTGATAAGGAGCGGTCTCCGGCTCGTTTTCGACGCTCGGGCCGCGCGGTGCACAATAAAGCGTTGTTAATCGACATTTTTATTTCGGCTAAGGTCGGAAAACCGTTATTCTTAGAAGGCCGTATATTTGGAGTGGAGTTTTTCTAAAGATTTGTCTAACAATCCAGTTTGATCTTCCTGTGTAGAAGCGGACGCAAATTGTTTATTTACACACAAAATATTAAAAATGGATAAAATAGATGAGAAATTTAATCGAGTTCGTATATATTATACCAATTTTAAAAGTTATAAGTGTAATGGGAATGGTTATTGGTCAACAAGCGGAGATGTACGCAAACTCTCGGGAAGCTCGTATCATTCGTTCGGAGCGGCGCTCAACTGACTTTGCTAAAGAGGAAAAAGCAAGTCACAGGAAAGAGAGAGAACTTTTGCAGGATTCTATGAGCAAAAGGAAGGTTTACTCTATGGCTCCGGACTAGCTGACTGATCGTCAGTAAAATTATCTCTATATAATCAGTATGATAAACTTTAAACGTGTTTTTTTCGAAACCACATTTTTCAAATTGGCTCCTATGATATCTCGAAAACCAGTTGACCAATCGAGTCGGGCATGTGCACACATCTTCAGCACATAAATGTCTATAGTTCCTACCATGATCAAGTCGAAATATATTTTTTTGTAATTTTTACAACCATTTTGGTGAAAAAAATGACAAAAATCGAAACTTAATTTTCGACATGACGTAATTTTTTAATTTTCAGTATTTTTTTCGTTTTGGTACCTTCTATAACTCATACTAATTAAGAATTTCTTTGATTTTTTTGTTTCAGATAAGCAGAAGAGCTAAAACCATGGGAGCCACACATGGACCTACTTTTTTTTTCACCACTTTATTTAATATTTTATACAGCGCATATTTATAGTTATTTTTTAATTAAAAAATTCTGAAAATATTTTAATATTTTAAATATTATGTATAAATGTTAGGAAAAAACCCCGTTTCAAAAAACTTTATATATTTATAAAAAATTCGCAAAAATGGCTTAAAATTCGGCTTCTAGACCAGAATACCCCCTTAAGAATACCGCAGTAAATGTTAATAAAGAGCATTAAATGTCAATACGTGGTCAAAATTTAAAAACAAGAGAAAAATAAAACGTGGTATATGCCTTTTATTTTTCTCTTGTTAATAAAGAGATTTCACGAACCTTTGCAATATTCATTCGGTTTTTTAAACAACATGATTCCTCTAATTATTTTGCATATGAAAGTAATTAAGATAGTGATATAAAAAACCTTTAGTTTACGAGATATTTTATACTTTATTCTGGCATATATTGACATAAAATATTAAATAACTCGTAAATTATTAATTTTTTATAATTGTAAAAACAAAGAATAACGCTCGATAATGTCAAATACGATAAAAAGGACTGAGAGTTTTAATGCGGTAATTGGTGCGAAGACAGTTATCAAATTTCTAATTTAATTAATAAGTAATAATGATACAGACGTTTCGGCTTTATTTCGAGCCATCTTCAGTGTGTTAAGTATACAAGTATTACATCCGTACTTCTATATGGCCAAACGGGTGGGTGACGGTTCAATCTCATCCTCAGTTGCATTGACACGTGGTTGATAAGTCCAGTGGCAAAGAACTAACTGATGAAATTCTGTGTCAAAGAAAAAGACATTGCCAAAAATGCATGAAAGAAAAGAAAGTAAAGCACTCACCCGCATAGCCATACTTGTCCAAAATTTAAGAAACAAAAATCCGCTGAGTTTTCATATTTTAATTGACAAGACGTAAAACGCTTCTAACGAAGGTCAACATTCGAATAAGTCAACAATATATATATATATATAAAATATATGATATATAACATACATGCTACTAAATTAACAATACTAGTGAATTAACAAAAGGACGATTTAAAGAGAGATCGCAATATAGAAAAATTTTATAATCGTACTTTTATGAATAGAATAATATGAGATAAATCAATTGGTCGAAAGAAAATACATAGTTGCTTTAAAAAAAATATGTATCATATATTCAAAAAAGATAATTTTTTAAATAAGCAACTATGTGTTTTCCTTCCACCAATTGATTCATCTCATTATTCTGTTCATAAAAGTATTAAGGTACGATTATAAAAACATTAACAGTTTACGAGTTATTTAATATTTTATGTCAATATATGCCAGAATAAAGTATAAAATATCTCGTAAATTATAGGTTTTTTTTTTATATTCATTATCTTAATACTTTTATATGCAGAATAATTAGAGGGATCATATTGTGTAAAAACAATCATACAATTCCATTTAAAAAAGTGGAGATGATCTTGAAATCTCCCCAAAGCGCCTCTACTTATATAAAAACTATTAGTAGTATATTGTACCTCTCTTGATGCTATATACAACTTCAATAAATATATTATTTCATATCTATAAAAATAGCAGAAATATTCTAAGTGGACAGAGTTACTGCCCCACCCTGTATATATGTATACATATAAAATATAAAATATGTATGTATACATATATAATATATAGAGTCCTCAAAAAGTTCGAAAACTATACGTAAAAATGAACTTTTAGTGCAAAAATGAAAATAAGAGGAGCAACCTCCAATCTTGATCTTAATAAATATTATCCAGGGTATGACCCTGAACAACATTCAAGAGGTTTTAACCGTCGGTCGAACACCTTGGGTAGTGCTCTAATGCCGGTGGTACTATAACTTTTAAGCCTGATAACTCAATAAGTACTGATTAAAAAAAAAAGCCTATTAAAGTGTTTTGGAAAGCTTACGAGGTCAGCTATTAGATTCGGCAATAAAAAATAGGGTGTTTCGTTTAAACAAAAAGCGATGTGACTTTGACCTGCAGTTATGAATTCATAACGACAGTTGCGCAGCTTTTTTATCATACAAAATATCTGCGCGGCTGTCATTACGAGCACATAACGATTGCATAACGAGTTACAGAATTCCACTGCTGGCCTTGACGACGTCACCCAAGGTCAAACGAATATGAACAGTAAATAGATCTTTTTAAATTCTACAACTTTTGTCCAAAAAATTTTTTTCAAAAATACTTCGTTTTCGAGACATTTGACCGTTTTTGGACTTTTTAAGAACACTGTATATGTATACACGCTTTTATCTATCTATCTCCCTCTCCTTCTCTCTCTCTCTACACCTTGTTTAAAGAAATTTTAAATATCAGAAGGTGCATAGCTAAAATAAATGATTTGATGTTTTCGTAATAAATTGAGAGGATTGGCGGAATAAAGGCTTAATTACAAAATCTTGATTTTGATAAAAATTAAAATAACTTGTTACTTTTTTATTATACCACAAATGGGAACAGTATTAAATGTATATTTATAGTATAATGTCTTTGAGAAGTTATATGTTATAATATTTTTCTATTATGATCAATATTTAAAAAGTTGTTTGCAATTTAAAAAATACACTTAGTCCCTTTTCCCGAATGTTGATTATAATATTGTAAGAATAGACAGAAAGAAAAGACTACGAACTGCAGAAATGTTTTTTTATTTTCACATTCTTCTAGAAGAAATATAAAATGAATATGAAATACATTTTACTTTTATTTGTACAAAATAAATTGAAATAATGTTCAATCACATCATCTGATGAGTTTTCGTAAGATTTTTTAACATAAATATGTTAAATGAAAACACATTATTGTTGTACCATTTTCGTTCAGTCTCTGGTAAAAATAATGATTTTAAATCATTTATGCTCTTTTTCCATAGATTATATCATTTTCACCACCCCAGGACAATCGAAACATGTTCATATTTAACTAATATAAGCAACACCAATTCCTTGTTTATTTGCACTAATCTCCGGAAAAAGGGCCTAAGTAGAATTGTGCCTTTATTCCGCCAATCCCCTCAATTATCGATTTAGTGTAAACTAATCGATTATTTATTTCATTAAAATTATAATAAGTGTTCAAAGTGACTCCATCTATTAAATCCATCCGATAATTTATTACGAAAACACTAAATCATTTATTATAGCTGTGCATTTTCTGATCTTTAAGATTTCTTTAAACAAAGTGGAGAGAAAGAGAGAGGGGGGGGGAGGGAGATTGATAATTACACCGTTTCGCTGCTCACCGTCGTTCTCCTCCCGCCGCGTATTCGTCAGCTCCGCCTTGCTACGTCCCTGCTTTCCCTCTATAGACGGCCGCTAATACGATAACTTTAACATCGTATGACAACAAACCGAAAGCTCAGCTCAAAAAATGACTCAGGACTTTTCTACTTGGATTCTTGTCCTGTATCTCATGGTTCCATATATGTTATTTTAGTTACACACTGTATACGTTTTTTTGACCCAATGTGCTTGTTGGAGTGAGTAGAAGCTATAATAGGAGCATATTGGAACATGCGACGCGAACAAACCTCCAGTGATCGATGGAAAATTTGCTCAATCATTCACGTGGCAAAAATATTTTTTTAGAACTTCTTTTCAAAAAATGCCGCCCCCCCCCCCTAAACTTGCCGCCCCTGGATATAGTCTAGATTAGTCTCTAGTACTAATATGGCACTGCTGATCATATTAAAAAATCAGGAGATTTTAAATTTGTAATTGCGATAGAATCTCAATACAGGATGACAAAAAAATATGGAAACCTTGAAAATTCTCGAAGAATATGGAAGATACTGAAAAATGTTTCGGATGAAACCGAAGTGATTTCGAAGAAGACATATTTTGATCAAAAAGATATGAAGGTCACTTTTTGTTGTACCAATTCATCTCCTTAATTATCCATTTTGTCTATATATATTTTTTTAAACCAGCTATATATTTTTTTTTACCAATTAATTCATCTCCTTATTGTGTTCATAATTCCATTTAGAAAAATAAGGAGATGAATTAATTGGTAAAAAAAAATATATAGCTGGTTTAAAAAAATATATATAGAGAGACAAAATGGATAATTTTTTAAATAAACAACTACGTGTTTTTCTTATACCGATTGATTCATCTTCCTATTCTGTTCATAAAAGTATTTAGGTTTATATATGAAAAATAATTAGAGAAATCATATTATGTAAAAAAATCATATAATTTCATGGGTGTGTGAAGTTGACATTCCCATGCTTCGAAATCGGAATTCTGATAAGAATTCTGGATTCTTTCGAACAAGAGGAAGAGTTCCTGATGATTTTTAGAAAGAGTTCCGCCCATGAAAAAAATAGACTTCGCAAAATGGGGTGCTAACTTCACATCCAACATTAGCACCGAAGTTCTGAATAGCCTATTCGATGTACTTTGACGAGTAATAGAGTTTTTGATACAACAAAATTTAAGGAGGTTCTCGCGTTTGATGAAATATAAGACATGTCTATAATATACATGTAATGCAAAAGTTAATATCAATAATATCTAGAAAAAATTTCATTGACTTTTACCGTACCATTTTGAAGATATTTAATTCTAAATTTATAGAATTTTACATTAAAAGTTGAAGGTATAACCTTATTTTATAGTTATTCTCTTTTAAATTGAGACACTTTCTTTATAAGACACTTGCTGTATAAGACAGCAATTTAAAAATCGTTATAATTATAAGGTAAATACTTAAGTTTGTTCTCGTAAAGTTTCATTTAAACTAACCGTACAGTTTACAAGAAATTTATATTCTAGCTTTTTTCATACGGCGTATACACCAAATAAGCACCTCACAACTTTTATTTTGAAAATATTTAGTAATATGTAAAATTAACAATAATTATGTATGATGGCATAAGATATTGTTGATAATCTTTTTATTCCATTATTTTGTTTTATATATTATTATGAATAAACTATCTATTGACTAGGAAGTAGCGCGAAAATCTCCTTAAAATTTATAGCATTGTCTTCGAATGGAACAAAACTTTCAAGAATCTTGACTCCTCATTATCATTGACTTATATTTATAATCATGTTTGATAAATAAACTTTGCGATTTTATTTAATTTATATTTTTTAAATACATGCTGAAGGACCTGTGGTCACGAAACATACCTTTAGATTTTTAATAAATGTATTGATTAAAAAAATTGTTCTATATCTTTGTACAAGTTGTTCGATCACGGACCGAATTTTTTCTATAATTTATTTAATATCATTTCTAATATGTGCATAATGTTTAATCACAGTTTGTTTGAGATTTCAACAAATATTTTATTGTATATATTAGGTTGGAAAAAAAGTTCTGTAAAATTTTGTTAGATCAAAATTATATAGAGAATATATTTGTTGCGAAATTTTCGACTATCTGTCGAAACTAATTGTAAGCTTAAAATTTTTTCCTAAAAGTTTGTTTTTAAAAAAAGGTTCCTAGGACGTTTTATTATCAAGTTACACGCGGATTAAATACAAGAGCATTCTGATTGCTCATAACTTCGTTAAAAATAATCGCGTATTGTAATTAATAAAACATATTCTTAAAGCTAAAATGTTGCTCCATCAAGTGGTGTAATTGACAATTGAAAAAAATAGAATATATGTACATTTGAGTTAAAAATATGATATTGTCCTTTTTTCCATCGCGCAATGGTTATAAGGATAGTAATATCACATTTTTAACTCAAATTTCTATATATTTTACATTTAAAAAATTTAGCATGATACTATTCGATAGAGCAACATTTCAGCTTTAAGAATCTGTTTTTTTTTAAATTACAGTACGATAATTTTTAATAGAGTTATGAGCAATCAAAATCAGAACGCTCCTTTTTACTTAACTCGCGAATAACTCAAGAACAAAAAATTGTAGGAACATTTTTAAAAAACGATTTTGTAAGGAAAACTCTAAATTTTCACGATATAGATAGTCGAAAATTTTCGCAATTTTTTTGGCACGTGACAGACCCACAGTGAGAAGAAAAATTTCCCTTTTTTTCAGCTCGTAGTTTTCTATATATAGAAATTACAAAATTAACATAAATTAAAAAAATATAGTAACCATTCGAAAGTAGAGATTTCAAGCTTTAAAACCCTTTTTTTATATTTAAATTTTGATCATTTTTAACGAAGATATTGTATATATAACCAGTTTGTGATAAAATGAATATCAATAATGGCCGAAATTGTAAGACGTAGATTTATTTCGAAAGAACTGCTAATGACAACCACTGAATACATCATTGTTAATACATGAATATATCGTTGCCAATATATCGTTGTCTCATTGCAAATGTCTTAACAATTTTCAGATATTAATAAAGACTCGAAGATATCACCCGTGACAGCCTAAAAAGTGTTAATAAATATTCGAATTAAACACACGCTTGATTTACGGTCTTTAATACGCGTATTTTTTTAAATAATCTTTTAAGCTTCTGTGAAGACTATACCCATTTATTAGGATATGCTGAGAATCTTTCACAATATGTCTAGCAATATTAATTTATATTCGCACAAAAAAAGATTTATTCTAACCACTTTTGCATGCACGCACGTGTGTACAATTGCAACAATTGTTGTCCTATGTGGACTGCGTTCCAATATACACTACCAGCACTGAAAATCTATAGTTTACGTTACGCATACTACAGATTTTCAGTACTGACAGTGTATATCAGAATGTGAAAGCCATAATATGAAAAACATTCGAAAAATTGTACAAATGCACACACACACATACACACACACATATACATATATATAATTCGATTATAAATAGAATTCCATCCTAAATTCTTATACAAATTATACATTGTTTAAAGTCAACTTTAAATGCAAAAATATAGAAGCATGATAATATTCAAACAAAATATATTCCATATTATTGTGTATTAAACTTACTCTGCCATATGGTATTCCAGTAGTTGTGTTAAATGCAGGTAAAAATCTATAACCTAACTCTTTAGCCAAGTCCAAAAGTTCTCCTCTATACCATGGCATTATATCAGCTCTCTGTTGCAGATATTCAGCTAATATATGACCACTAAGAAGACCTCTAAAAAAACAGTTATATGACATTTAATATGAAAATTAAACATTTTATAATAAAAAAATGTTTATAAATATATTTTTTAATAAATATATGTAAATGATTTTGACTGTAATGATTTCACTCACCCAAGCATTCTAATATTTGTTTCAAATAAAGAAACAATAACATCTGTATCAAAGCTTACATCTCTAGCAACAAGTTTGACTGCATTCTCGAATTCTTCCAAATCTCCCAGTACCTAATATACATAAAATACTAATATATAAATAGAATTTGTTCTACGTGATATATTACATAGTACTCGTTATAACTTACCACTAATGTATCCAATGTATCTACCAAAGTAAGTGAAAAACTGCAATGATAATACACAAATTAAGTTATAATTCTAGCAACATGAATAATTATCAAGAATCTAACAAAAGCATAAAGCTTACAAAAATACAATTATAATTTTATATAGATATTTTTATGTACAATTTAACTTCTTACTAATCGACCTATAATGATGATACAGTGAATAAGCCTATGTGAGCCAACACAAGTTCTTCGTGTGTAAATGTATATATATATTACAATTAAATTAAAATACAGACGAACGTTTAACTTCTTACTTTCCCAATGTAGAATCTATATCACCCCTATTAGGTTCAGAGCCTCTATATCGTCCTTTACAGCTTAATGGCATCAGTTCATCAGCAGGATATGCATTATCCTTGAAAAAATTATAGCAACATTTTCAGCCGATATTCATAGCCGATTCTTATGTTTAAAACTATAGGGATGCACCAGATATCCAGGGAATATCTGGTATCTGGCATTATCTAACCCTATTCAGCCAGATAGCCGGAAATCATTAGTATCCGGTAATATATCCGATTGAAAATTTATATTGCGTTACTTTACTATTATTGTTTACATCACTAATGCAGAATTTTATTCTTTGCAGCTGAATTTTTTGCAGATGATCTTTCCTTTTTTTCTTTTCGTGTTGCCTCTTTTTTTTAAAAGGTATTTTCCAGATACATCCAAGGAATTATCTGATATCTAGTTAGTTCAATTGAATAATGACCCTATTGGATATCTGATCAAATATCTGAAAAGAATATGATACGGGATATCCGATATTTGATAATTTTATGATCCGGTGCATCCCTATTTAAGACTGTCTTAAAACGGACTCAAGACAGTCATGAACCAATTAGAGAGCCATATTATCATCTTAAGACATTACTTAAGATAGTTTTAAAATAAGAATAGATTATGAATACCAGCCTTCAAGTATTTTGCTTGTTTATATGACTCTGTAAAAGAATAACTTCTTTTTGTTCAAAATACAAAAATTTAAAATACTAATTTTTATAAAATTCTTTCATCTCAAATACAGACTTGAAGCTATTTCTAATTGAGCTATTTACATGTATATGCACGAGATATATTACATTTATCAACCAAGAATTATTAATCATATAAATCAAGAATATAATATATCAGGTATTACTTACCATATATGCATTGTACGCATGATAAAACATATCCCTTGCTTCTTCTCTATAAGATATAATAATACAATTACGAAACGTATAATCCAGATAAAATAAAGATTTAATCATAAAGTAAGTAAACAATATATATACTTTAAAGCTTCTCTCTCTTCCTTATTCATATATTCTGATGGATTATCTTCAGATATAGCCCATAATGTCTGTATGCTGCAACCCACAAACAATAGTCCCCAAATAAGAGCATCACAAGCCATTGTTTGCCAAAAAAAAATTTAAATTCTCTTTTGTCAAGATCGCAAACTCCTAATAGCGCACATGGTCCACCAAAAATTTTTCCAACTAATCTATATCAATTCAACGATTTCATCATTATGGAAAGTATCAACGGAAATGCGTACCATTCCCTCAAGACTTTTTTCCGTCTTTTCCTTTTTGCTTATTTCTATATATATTTCTCCATGGAACATTATCGTCTTTCAATCAGATTGATAACACATATCACATTGCATCAAATCCGATGAAAAACTTGCGGGTTTTAGTTACACACCTGTCACTTCAGTCAGATGGCAGGAATAAATATAATTTTCATCAAACTACAATCACGAGCGATTTAAGTTTAATAAATCATTTGTCGAGTCTCTTCTCTGACAATCGATGATATGTTAAGATTGATTAGAATATAACTGACGAACGGAAAGATGAATTTATAAAATGAATTGTTATCGGAAGGTATATAAACAGCAAGCGGTAGGGACAGCTGATTGTGTATTTTCATCAAGGCCAGATGATGTGGCTGCAGTCGGTTCGTCGAGGCGATTCTTCGTTTTGTAATACGACATATATGACCTTCACCAATACGTTTCCCACGTAACTAGTTTGCTCGCTACTTGTTTTCTTGGATGACCCGATTTCCGTAAAAATACACTAATTCCTTACGTTTCACTGTGTTAACTGATGACAAGTGATAGCATTATCTCCACACATCAAACATGAATATCGCCATTTAATAACCTCCAACTCTAAGCCCGAATCCTCATGCAGAATCCGGCCAGAAACAGAGAGAATCAAAGGGTGCATTCAGTACCACGACCGCTCACTGAGGGCTCAGTGAGCTCTTCTATCTATTTGATCTATATTTTTAGTTCTAACGGAATATGCCAATGAGATGCAAGCGCTCTCTGAGCGCTAAGTGAGCGATTGTAGTACTGAATGCACCCAACGACATATATGCCCTTGTACTTAAGGCTTCCTTACATTTATCTTTAGATGCTCAATAGCCAATGAAATAATTCGTAAAGTATCTAAAGATAAATTTAAGGAAGCCTTAAATATAAGGCCTGACTATGAATACGGGCATATTAGACGGAGCCTTTCTACGAGGGGTAGGCGATAATCGCAGCGAGAGCCCGAGAGGGTGTCTTTTGACTTCGACTAGTTTCGTCGTGATGTTCGGCTCGAATATGTTCGGCTCTCACATGACTACCCACGTGACTATCATATAGTGATCAGTGGTTCTCAATTTTTTGTTTCAAAATTCTTTCCATCTCTAACTGGTCCTCGTTTTTTTTGCTAGTCCGATTTTTGCACTTAAAAACAACGCAAAAACTCATTTTTAAAAACGTAACTTTGCTGTAAAGTGCCGTAAACAGACCAAAACAGATATGAGATGAGAACCGTTGATAAATATGAAAGAGGCGAAGTAGCCGAATGTTAGCGAGTCTCGGCGAAATAAGCCGACGTCAAAAGAGGGGTACGCTATAAGACCGTACTATGGATTTCGTCTTTAAATACGGATCGCGCATGGTGGAATTAAGCCCAGTGTCCACGATGCTAGAAATCCGTCCGAGATCTCGGATGAAGAAAGAATTGACCAATCGCATTGATCATGTGACTAAATTGTTTAAATGTGATTGGTTAATTCTTTCTCTCTCCGAGATCTCGGACCAATTTCTAGCATCGTGGACACAAGGCTTTAGAAAGGTGAACCAACTCGCATAATGGCGGAGGACCCGTCACATGATCTGAGATCTCGACCAACTAGAAATTGAGCTTTTTTGCAGCGTGAACGAGTTATATGCCTCTCTTCAAATTTGCTCAAAACTTGATTGGTTAACAGATCCCCCCCACTACTTTCAACCTACTGCGCATCCATCACCATAGGTATGTTCGCGTCGCATGCTCCAACATGCTCCAACATGTGCCTACTATAGTTCTTACTCACTCCAATGCGCTTGATAGAGTGAGTAGGAGCTATGGTAGGAGCATGTTAAAGCATGTTGAAACTCGTGACGCGAACAAACCTCTTGGTTTACCTTTTTAATTCCACTATGGTCTAAAGAACTTCTAGGAGAGAGATCGTCAACTTAGTCATGTGACCTGCTACTCCATGATTGGCTGGCATCAATACGTGCGAATTTGGGCATTGCGACGCCAATTGGCGTCAGAACGGATATTGTGACAGATATGAGGGTGCTATTACATGAGCGCGGAAACGCGGAAATGCGGAAACGCGTAACCAATCAGAAGCAATCCGCTGTTATGGTTTCGCGTTTCACCGATTACTGATTGGTTGCGCGTTTCCGCACTCATGTAATATCACCCTGAGGTTAGTGGTCGTTGATTACACTAGTAATAGTGTTTTTCTAAAATAATATTATACACTTGAATTTGTTATTTTGACGAAGTTTATTAGGAAAAATTATAAATATACTCTTATTTATAATTTCTCCTAATATCAGAGATGTACAGGCGTTGAAATTATATATATGTTTATTGTTAGTTTGTGGGTGATTATTTGGTGACACACAGAATTCTTAATTAAGTAATTTATTGTACTTATACATATTACTTATACATATTATGTATTGTACATATTATATTACGTACATTACACCATTCGCTATGCCATCGAATTGCACTGCATATTAAGCTGGTTCTACATTAATCGCATCGCAGTGTCGCAAGCGTTGCAGTCCAATCAGAGTCGAGCTAGCATGACGTTGATTGGACCGCAACGCTTGCGACGCTGCGATGCGATCAATTTAGAATCAGCTTGAAGGCCATCACACGTACAAAAATTTTAGTCGTAATCGTAAGGCCGTATGCAAATCGGTCAATCTTTATGCGGGGTCTACAATAGAAGTCGTAGCGGTCGTAGGATCTTAAGTCGTAGAAGATTAACCAATCACAGTCGAATATGAGAAGAATAATCAACT
>NW_017257260.1:139064-139717 GCF_001594055.1 Mycetomoellerius zeteki | reverse complement strand
CTACGACTTCTATTGTAGACCCCGCATTAGTGTTCCAACAGGAGATCAAGGCTATGTATTAATCAAGGCTATGTATTGATCAGATAGCTGCAAGATGAAACTTTGAAAAGAAAATGGATTCTTTTCAAGAATCTCTTTTTTGTTAAAATCTTTTAGTATTTTTATAAAATAATTCTCTAATAATATTATTTTTATATTGCTTCTCAACCATTTATTTTCATATTTCAATTTTGGAAGTAACTATTGTACTTACAATTCTTTAAATGATTTTTATATAATTATATAATTATTAATACATAATTATATCGATCTAGGATGACATTTTCATGATATTTTCGTGACATTTTCATTTTTCATAAATTCACATAAAAATTTTCACTTTTCACAATTCACGCTAGGAGAAAAGTTTTATGATTGGTACCCTAATAAATTCTGCACTTTTTGAATATGATATAGATGGCGGTTATCATTTTTTAAAGTTCGGTAGGTTCTTTGCCGTGGCAATTGTAATGCAGCTGACGCTCTCTGGATACTGGTCTAAGGATTGTTATCAAAGTGGTGCAAGACACGATTTTCTATTTACATATTTGCTTCTAACGGATCTTGATGAATTGAAAATGAGCCGGTCTCTCGCAGCCTATTAAAAGTCATTG
>NW_017257260.1:122636-139003 GCF_001594055.1 Mycetomoellerius zeteki | reverse complement strand
ATCATACTTTTAGATCTAGAAGAATGGTCCTATCTCAGCAGACAATCATAAAACGGTTGCAAAACTGTTGAGTCTGCTGAACGCAGCCATTGTAATGAGTCGCCGCGATCCGGCACTCTTCTGTTTGGAAATCGGCGTACATACTCTCGCACCGCCTCCGTAGCATTAAGCCCATGGCACATACAAAAACGTAAGGCCGTAAGACGTAAGCAGTAAGGAAATCGTAACATTGGATTCGCTACTGGCCTTACGGTCTCTATCGTCATTGGCCAATTCGCTTACTGATTACATCTTACGGCCTTACGTTTTTGTATGTGCCATGGGCTTTACCGTCGCAGAAACCATACATGAAAACCATGTCAGCATATTCAACGTTAGAATATGTACGCGGCATATTGTGACAGAAGTAATTCACTCAGTAACTTCTGACGAGTAACTGACGAATTTATAGGAGAAAGGCAGAAATGTAAACAAACAAAAAAAGTTTTCAGAGGAAGTGCAGGAACGAAACAACTACGTTTTATCTTTTTTGCGATTTTCTCCAAAACGAAGCAGAAACGGGCATATCCCTACAGAACTTTTTTTCTTAGTTATCGATCCTCTACACGCTCCCGAAGTTTAAACATTTAAATTCGGAACACCCTATACATACCCATGTATGCGAATCGAATTGTTATATGTAGAATTTAACATAGAACATTAATCTATACATTTATTTTTATAAATAAAATACACATGTGTACAAAAATATATTAGAAACATTTAATATTCGAAGCAACGCTTATATAAAATTACAGCTGTATTCCAAGAAATATCAACATCACCAGCATCCATGCATGTTCATTTTCATTTTGCATTGATTTCTAAAATATATCTACTATAAAAATTGTTATAGTTATAAAGAATAAATTTTAAAATATTTAAGACATTAACCAATAAAATTCAATTGATTATGAAAATATTGACAATTCAATCACAGTATATACAGTATTATAGCGCACAGTATTATACTCTTCTCTTTGATTTCGATGTTAATGTTGGTCAAAATAAAATGCGTATTCGTGAAATAAGTAAGTTATTTAGCGTTACCACCTAAACTTCTTTCTCTTTTCATCATTTTTCGCTCTGTCAAAGCTCCTCGCAAAATTCACTAGATTTATTCGCGTCGCATTCCAATGAACGCATTGGAGTGAGTAAGAACTATTGTAGGAGCATCTTAGAGCATGCGACGCGAATAAACCTACTTTTGCAATGAAATAATTTAAACTTTATGAAAATTAATAAAAATAATTAATAAAAATAAATTGTAAATACCTATATTGAAAAATAAAGAAAAAATGTAGAAAAATTAGGAAAAATATTATATTATCTTAAAAATATATGTATATTTATATTTATAGAGAAATATTATATAATTGTAAATATACGCTATGAAAATGTTATGAGAAAGTTGAGATAAAAGAAAATTTATATAATATATGTATATGTCCAAAAAATAAATTTATGAAACAATAAATAAAAAGAAATCTTTCTTGCTCGATTTTGTTACTTTTGTTCTCATTTTCACTTTACTTTTTCACAAGAACTAGACCAGGTTTACTCACACAACATTTCACCAAATGGACAATGAACGTAAAGCCCAAGACACAATGCAAGGGAATAGCGATAGCGATAAGAATAACATAGTTTCAACCTATCAGAAACTGTGTATTCCGGTGTATCCGATTTCTGATAGATTGAAATCGTGTTATTCCTATCGCTATCGCTATTCCCTAGCATTGTGTCTTGGGTTTAATACTTTCCTCCAAATTTCTACTCTGAGTAGCGATCATGTAACTTTTTCTCTAGAGCTATACATGGTTCAGTCTTCAGGATAACGATCATGTAACTTTTTCACTAGGGCGGAAACGTGAAAATTTTTTGTATGCATGTGTATATGTACGAACACATACATAAAAATTTTCACTTTTCACGTTTCCGCCCTAGCGAAAAAGTTACATGATCGCTATCCTGAACCATGTATACTTTAAAGCACTGACGAGATACTATCAAAGACCGGTTCTATGGGCAAATTTTCGTGACTATCAATAAGTCTGTTCGCGTTGCATGAAATCCCTAAATATTTTTGCACTTAAAATGAGATAGATATATATTTGGCCTTGAAAAGAGAGAAAGCGAAGATGTCGAGTGCCAAAAATGTAAGCAACGCGAACAGACACCTAATGAGTGTCAATGGGACTCCGGGGACTTGAAGAATGATGATTTTTCATTACCGACAATTAAGGCAGTACAAACGCGACAATTCCGTCTAAGGCCGGTATTCATAGTCAGATCTTATATTCAAGACCATCTTAAGTACAATCTTAAGAAGTCACAAACCAATCAGAGGGCCGCATTAGCGTCTTAAGACATTACTTAAGACGGTCTTGGAATAAGAACGGACTGTGAATACCATCCTAAAAGTTTATTCCCGTCGCGGCGCTCGGTGGCAATACGTCCCAGAGAGAGAGAGAGAGAACTTTCGATTGTTCCTATCCAAGGCCGGAATCAGACTACGCATTAAAGATTGAGATTGAAGATTGAAGATTAAAATTTGACCAGTAAGGACAAAGAAATTTTAGCTCCTATTGTTTTGATTGATCAAATTTCAATCTTTCAATCTTCCATCTCAATATTCAATGCGTAGTCTGATTTCGGCCTTAAGATGCTAATACGGCTCTCTGCGCGGAATCCCTAGACGGTGCTCAAGATTCGAGATGGTCTTAAGCTAGTGCATGAACCAATCAGAGAGCCGTATTAGCATTTTAAGACTTTGCTTGAGTTTAAGAACGAACTATGGATTCCGGCCTCTGATTGGTTCAAGCACTAGCTTATGACCATCTCGAGTCTTGAGCAACGTCTATGGATTCCGCCCTTAATCATTTAAATTTTAACAGTCATGCGAACTTCCATAAGCACTGACCGTTTTTAATAGTATCTCGTAGGTGTTTAATAACAAATGGAACATTGAAACTCTCATTTAAATAGGGAGAGAGTAATAAAGAAGAAGGAAATGAGACGGGACAACTTACTTATTTCACGCATGCGCACACTCCATTTTGGCCAACATAAAATCAGGAGAGTTGCACTATTGTATATACTGTGGTTCAATTGCAGGTGGCGATTGTTGTACCAATTAATCTACAAAGTTTTTACAATATTTTTAGGAGATAAAGGTCTTGCTATCGTTAAATCTAAACGCGGTCCAGCTGCCGCGATCAGCGGAACGGCCAAACAACAATCGCAATCCTCTGTGCTAGCCTCATTTACTCGAAGAATCCTATCATATGGTCGCAATATACCATCACATGGTCCGCCGGGGCGCAAACGATTTATGTAAACTCCTCGTTCGTAAAGACCATCCGACACCGAGAAACCAAAATCTTCATAAACTGGATCCTTATGAAGCGATACGTGCACTATTTGTTGGGATCTGCTGTTGGCACAACTGCTGCGCTCTTGTGTTCTGAAATTTATAAACATAAAAAAAAGAAAACGTTAAACGAATGAATAAAAACAAAAGCTATCGAAAAAATCTTGGTTTTGAGTTAATCAATTGATACTTCGGATAAGATGGTATCGACAAATCTAATTGTCCACTGTCCGTAGAGGCAGTATCCCAAAGTCTCAATATCTCCGGAATGGTACTGCTGTTTTCTTCCAATTCGCCCCAAGAATCCATCGCACTGTCTATACTGGGAAGACTCTCTCTACCTGAGCGTAACGCACCGTTCGCAAATTGTGCCTGAAGTGTATCACTTCCAATATTGAGCTCTTTACAATAATCCCTGCAAAAGTTAAATGTTTTTCAACTCTTAATCTTAATATAAGATTAAATCACAAAATAGATATTCAAGACAATGTGAGTCGACAAGTTCATTGTGTGTAAAATCTGTATATTTGAAATAAAAAGTGGTAAAAGTTTAGATTAGGGGAACATATCCCCCAATGACCTTGACCTTGACATATGTTGTCAAGGTCATAACCCTGAGTGACCTCCAACAGGTTTTAGGTGGCAGTCGTCCTTCATTAAAAAGTTATTAACAAAGAAGTTCAACTGTATAACACGAAAATTCTCTGCTTTAAAATAAATTTCCTGCTTTAAGAAGTTAACAGTGAGGCAAAAAAAAGTTCTACTGTATAAAACAAAAATTTTCTGTTTTAAAATAAATTTCCTGCTTTAAAAAGTTGTTAACAGTCAATATTGGTAATTACTTATTCGCCTTGCATGAAAAGGGGCGCACGACTCCCAAACAAAAGGAAGGGGGGTGAGAATCGCGCGCCCCTTTGCAGGGTGTGGGGGGGATGAGAGTCGGGGGGAGTCGTGCGATCCTTTGCAGGGGAAGGGGGGTGAGAGTCGGAGGTGAGAGTTATGCGCCCCTTTGTAGGGAGAGGGGGGGGGGTGAAAGTGATCGCTTCGTGTTGAAAGTCAAAACCTATGTAGAATAGTATTTAATATTGCATGTATAGCAGAAATAATACATTATTTTTCAAACTTTTTTTGTTAATAACTTTTTAACGAAGGACGACCGCCACCTAAAACCTGTTGGAGGTCATTCAGGGTCATGACCTTGACAACATATGTCAAGGTCAAGGTCATTGGGGAATACTCCCCTAATCTAAAGTTTTACCTAAAAAATTACATATGTTTCAATTCTTAGTATTGGGTCATTCATCCTCAGTGCGAAATTAATAAAATTCATTCGTGATTGTTTAACAAATTACAAAAGAAAAATGATACAAGGTCGCCAGTACATCGTTAACTATCGTCAATAATTAAAATTTAAATGTCAAACCATCCATTTAAAAATTACACTAGTCGATACTAGAGACCTTCTAATCAGAGTCTGGCCACCTTCTCCCCGGTTTGTGACTGGACCTTCTCCCCGATATTTTTTATCCATTCCATTTAAATACATAATGAAAATACATTATGCTTTTACTTTAAATGCATGATGCATGGCCATGGAGTTGCTGTCAACACTACTAAATTTTTACGTTTTTTAAATTTTAATAGCCAGTTAGAGTCGCCTGAACCTGCCAGAATGTTCGTCAAAAACTATGATGCTGGAGTCTTATGAGACGTATTTGTCACGTATCGCGTAACAGCATAACCAACCAGAAGCGATCCGCTGCTGTGGTTTCGTGTCTTACTGATTACTGATTGGTTACGCGGTTACGCGATACTATGATAGAGTTCTAATGTAGGATTCACACTGCGTCAGTGTTGGGTATTATGCGTGGCTAGGAGATATTATGCATTTTATGCGCAAAATATGCATATAATGCAGAAAATATGTATTGGATCCTCCATATTGGATCTGTCAAAACAGCACATTTCTTTCGAAAGTACATGCACATACGAATCAACGACATATAGACGGAGCCTTTCTACGAGGGGTAGGCGATAATCGCAGCGAGAGGGTGTTTTTTGACTTCGACTAGTTTCGTCGTGACTCGATATGTTCGGCTCTCACATGACTACCCACGTGACTATCATATAGTGATCAGTGGATCTCAATTTTTTATTTCAAAATTCTTTCCATCTCTAACTGGTCCTCGTTTTTTTTGCTAGTCCGATTTTTGCACTTAAAAACAACGCAAAAACTCATTTTTAAAAACGTAACTTTGCTGTAAAGTGCCGTAAACAGACTAAAACAGATATGAGATGAGAACCGTTGATAAATATGTAAGAGGCGAAGTAGCCGAATGTTAGCGAGTCTCGGCGAAATAAGCTGACGTCAAAAGAGGGAGGCTATGGTGGGATGGCTCCCATCTTGCCCCGATTATCACACCCTCTCTTGCCCGAAATACCAGCTCATGCTCCGTCTATATGTCGTTGATACAAATAATTTGAGACCTTGAACGCTTATTTTCATTGCGCTGATTTTTGGATACGGAGATGATCCGGTTGACGTTGAACGTCCCATATGTAGTATATTTAGTGATTCAAGATTTGAATCATTTAAAAAGTATTAAAGATCTAGCTTCGACCGTATAGACTTTATATTGCTGATATTGATTATGTGAATGTATTATATAATATATACATTCATTTGCATGTATTTTAAAATGATTTTTTTTTTGTTCATTTTGTAACCAAATAATGTTTTCTAAACAAAACTAATATTTTAAGACTATTTTTATGGGAGGCCATATTACCGCCCATTTTTTTCTTAGAACGGAATCCATAAACGTTGCTCAAGATTCGAGATGGTCTTAAGCTAGCGCATGAACCAATCAGAAGCCGGTATTCATAGTCGGTTCTTATTTCAAAACCATCTTAAGTAATGTCTTAATACGCTAATGCGGCTCTCTGATTGGTTCATGACACCTCAAGGCTGAACTTAAGACGATCTTGAATATAAGAACTGACTATGAATAACGGCCAGAGAGCCCTATTAGCATCTTTAAGAAATTGCTTGAGATCAAGAAGACTAGAACCAGGAGAGTCAACTCGTGCCAATAGCGGTAGTGGGGGTGAGGCAAAAAGTGGCGACGGATAACTTCCCCCACTCTTGCGCTTCATTAGTCCCCTCTGTCGCTCTATATAGTTGTCGCTCTATCGTTCTATAATCGTCACTTTGTCGCTCTTATATCGAACTTTCACACAATGCGCAGTGGCACTGCACGATGGATGCGTTCAGCAGAACGTTTGTTTTGCAACTGTTGTAAGTTTCCTTCGCGCTAATTGGATCATACTTTTAGATCTAGAAGAATGGTCCTATCTCAGCAGACAATCATAAAACGGTTGCAAAACTGTTGAGTCTGCTGAACGCAGCCATTGTGTGAATAACTGCGGACGTTTTTTGACTCACCTCCACCACACGAGTTGATCCTCCTTAGTTCTAGTCTTCTTGCTTGAGATTAAGACCGGATTATGGATTCCGGCCTTAGTGTCATTACGCAATGTCGCCACATTTTTATTAATAGTATCCTAAGTAATAAATATTTCGTAACTTTGAGTCCAGAATGAATTCAATAACATTTTAATGAATGTAATTATCAAGTTTTAAACTTAAATATTGATTATTAAAAAAGTTATTGTGTAAAATGTAACTGTCCATACAGCACCAATTATTGCAGAAAGCTTTCAGAAATGTTTCAATCTTTTACGTCTCATGTGCAACAATTTTGAAAGGTTCTGCAATATGTCATATGAAATGTTTTAACAGAAATGTTTCTAAAATCTATCATATGCAACAAATTGAAAAACATTTAAATAGAACAAAAAATCATCATGATGTTAAAATGGCTTCAAAATGTTTACTAAAAGTCATTTTTTGTTTAATCACGATTCAGTTTAACATCATTTTGATGTTATTGTGACTTAAATTCTACTTTAATTGCGAAAAACTTTTGTACCCAGATAACCGTGATTAATCATATCAAGCAAACTTGCACTGTATGAGTGTTGTCGTTTGTTTGTCAAGTGCTATCGTATTGAGCAACATGAATGATTATACAAGTATTTAGTTGATGGAATCTTGAAAGCAAGCAAAAATATTAGTACGGTATGTTACTAGCAATGTGACGGCAACATGACGACAACCGATGATGAGGAAATATATACTAATGTCAACGAATTACCGTCAATTTGGTGTAATCTGATGTCGAATTCATATAAGTATAACCTAAGACGCACAATGACGAAGCATCTTGGCTCGAATTTCTAGAAATTGATTATTAGCAATATGACGGCAACCTCAGAGGCATTTGGCTATCTGGATATATGAATGATTTGTTCTGCTTTAATTGCGAAAAACTTTTGTATATGAATGATATTGTGTGGAAACTGCAGATGTGATTTTTTAATAGCGATTTATGTATAAGTGCTTATACATATAATATGATTAATTAATCAAAATAATTGGCGGTATAATTACTATTTTTGAGAAATACTTTAAGTTTATTTCAATAAATTTTGTAATCTCTAAACAGATCATAAAACTCTTAATAAATTTTAAGTACTTCAGAAATGATATTTAAATATACGTTTAATTCATACTTAAACAATATTCCAATTTATTATGTCGACATAATAAATTTTAATATTATTTAAATACCAATCAAATATCATTTTTGAAATACCGGCTGAAATTTCTTTGGTAATATTTCAAAAAGATTGCAGATTCTTTCTGCTATGACATTTCATCAATCTTTCAACAAGGTTTCAAGAATCGCGGACATTTTGCTCTTTCAGAGCTGTCTCAGAAATATTGCAGACATATTTCGCAATTTTTATGAAATGTTTCACTTTTCAGGGGATGAAATATTTCTGAGATATTTCTGAAAACTTTCGGTGCTATATGGGTGTTGTCACATTTCAACTGTCTTCAGTGCGGACTAATGTTCGAGCACACAGATACGAAATTTATGCATGTGTGTACGTTTGTTTCAAAAGTTTCTTTCTTCAGAGAGCAGTACACTTTCCGTGCACAACCTACGAATACGCGGAGAGGCGTATTCGTAGGTTGTACACGGAAAGAAAAGTAGCTGTTGTAACTAAAAACTGCGTGTGGTAACTAAATGACAGGTTTAAAATGTGGACAGCTAAAATATAGGTATTGTAACTAGTGTTTTAGCTGTAATATCTATATTATAGCAGCAACAGCAAACCATTTCGTTGTAGTTTATAAATTCATAGTTACGGCAGCAAATATATTATAACAAATTAAGATTAGCTGTGGTAGAGAAAATCTTTTTTTCTGTGTACGCGATTAATTTTCTAACGCGATTGTAGCCGTAGAAATATCTTAAGTGCTAATAAAGAATTTTATCTCAAAAATTGAAATGGGTAAGAGGGTGGCCGATTTGACAGAAAATACTCCATATGTATGTCATAATAACCAAACTTAAAGTCTTTAGTAAGAAATCATTACAACGATTCCCCCGTATAACCGTCATTTTTTATCACTTAACATCATTAATACAAACATGCCTAATGTTTGATATTAAAATATTGTAACATGACTTACTTGCGTAAGTCTAAAAGCCTTTTATTGTTATATCTTCAAAGATAACGGAAGGTTTGCGAGTTATCGCCGTGTTTTCATCTATTGCTAGAGCCTAGTTGGCATTAATGCTTAATTGGCATTAGCAATGGATGAAAACATGGCGATAATCCACAAACCTTTCGATATCTTTGAAGATAATACCCGTAAAAGCCTAAAAAACTTTATTGTTATACTTTATATAACGAATAAAGAATAAATTCTTAAATAAAATTGATATATTATGATATATTTTATCTAAAGCAAAAACCGTTCAAAGAACAATTTTCGTAGAAAACGTTTCTACGAATTCTACATATTATTAAATACCTTATTTCAGCATTAGGATCTGGTTTTCTAATAGTTAAAGCAACCACCGATCCGCCGGGTCGATGCAATAATTGAGCGGCTTGTCTCAAGTCTCCGGGATCCAGTTTTTGCCCATCTATTGCAAGCAGTCTATCCCCTGATGCTAAACTGCCAGTTCGATAAGCGAGTGATCCTCGACGGACTTCTGTGATCATTAGATCCTCATTTACCGTGAGACCTAGATCAGGCTGGCCGCCTAATGGTCTAGCCACTCTCACCGTGAAGATTCCGGAACTTGGCACTATCGATCCACCAACTTTGTACTCTATCACTAACTCGATCTAATCATGTCAACATACGAGAATAATAGAAATTTTCGGTATTTACTTTTGATGAAAAAATTTTATAAGAAAACTCGAAGCAAAATGAATGTTTACCATCTGCGACGTTTCTAATATGTTAATTACTTCAGACGGTTGTAAATCGCGTAACATTCTCCGATTGATTGCGATAGCTTTATCGCCAGGCAAAAGAATGCCGCTTCGTTCTGCTGGACCGCCAGCTTCCAGCAAACTTACTATATAATTCATGCGATCTTCGGCCAATTTAAGCGCAAGTCCAAAACCTCGATGATCTGGTCGGAGAACAACGGTTAAGTTTTCTTTCATTTGTAGAATCTGATTTGAGTTTTGTTGAGTCAGTGACTGTGCCTTTCTTTTGACTGTCCTTGTGCTCAGGGATCGTGGTAATATCTGCAATCTGGCAATGCGAGAACTTTCGGAATTTCTAAGCAGCTTAGCAGCAGTCACTGCATCCTGAACAGGTGTATCATTCACAGCTAACAGCCGATCACCTGCCTGTAACGCACCACACCGATCCGCTGTGCTCGCCGGACGAAGACTGTCGATGTAGACTCCATTTGATGTCTCTCTTACGGTTAAACCAAGCTCTCCTGAATATTTACAATTTATATCTCAATTTAATCTAATACCAATTCAAAAGCTAAATTCGTTCTTTAACTTGCTTTTACGCAGTACTTATAAAAGTTATCATTATATTTAAGGGGATGCTGGATCAACGGCCGAACTTGATCGAGGTTAATAATACAGACTTTTTTAAATTCTAAATTCGATAATAGTGATATCCCAGAGAGAGCACAAAGTCGTCTGAAAGATAACTAAAAGATGACTAAATTGTTATAAAGATATCTTTTAGTGAAAGAATATAATCGACGAAAAGATGACTAAAAGACGACAAATGTCGCACTGCTAGCACGCATCTTATAGCCTTATCCATATGATAACTAAAAGATGACTTCTTTGGATAGACTTCTTTTAGTTTTTATATTTTGGCACATATAACGTTTAATAACATCAAATTTCTAAATTAATTTTTACACAAAACGAAATGAAATTGTATGACTAACAATATACATCCTATTTCTGAGTCCTGTAATGTTTGCCATGTTCTATATGTGCAAGAGCCACTATCTTTCATCATAGTCCCCCCTTTGGGGAACTAAAAAAAATATGTTATTAGTGTTTATTAGAACACGAGTAAAATTTCTTATAATGCTGCGCATCTTTTATTCTATCTTGTATGATTTTCAAACACGAGAAACTGAACTCCACCACGTCCGTCTGGTGGCGATCCCGCGTACTGCTCGCTCGCGAGTGATAAAAAGTACCAAAATAACAGAAAGATATCTTTTTCATATTGTCTTTTCGGCAATACAAAAAGATATCTTTTAGTTGACTTTTTGCTTTGCGAAAATGACAACCATAGAAAGATGATGAAAAGATGTCTTTTTTAAGTTATCTTTTCGACAAAACTAAAAGATGTCTTTTAAATATTTTTTCGTCTTGCTCAAAAGACAATCTAAAAACGATGTCTTTTCGTCATCTTTCAGACATCTTTTCGCTTTGTCGAAAAGACAACTTAAGAAAGATCTCTTTTCGTTATCTTTTAGTATTTTGTGCTGTCTGGGATATTTCATTCATTTCTTATATTATACAATTATTGCTTTGTTTACTATTCCGAGTCTTCGCTCAGTGTTCGTATACACGTTATTTGCAGATCGATATAAATCTTTCTTTTTAAACTTTTAATCTTAGTTTCTTTAGCATAAACTCACATCAGTATTGTTTGTGCACGTAATACGCTTAGTGCTGCACTGTCGTTTGATCCATACGAGCTATAAAACTTTAATTGTATTAAGGAAACATCTATCAAGTAACAGCTTTACGAGTTGAAAAAATGTAAGGTTTTAACTTTTTTTTCGATTTTAGTATAAAGTTACAGCACTACCAAATTTTGCGGTTACTTTAATATCCTGTAAAAGGATATTTTATTCCGTTCAGTAAATTCGAAGATTTATATCGATCTCTGCAAAGTCCCGACAATTTGGCCACTCCAGCATCCCCTTTATTTACGAGAAAATCTCACCAACCTAAAAATAATTTTGAATAAAAATTTGCATGTATGTAAATATGTGGTAAATAAATTTTTTGATAGGTATTTTATGCATAATAATACTATAAAAGAACGTTAACGTAGTTGAGAGATATCGATTATAGATGTTAATACCCAATTACTGGGTATTCAGTGGATACAATAGTTAAGTGAACGCTCACTTATTGTATTGGTATATTCTTCTAGATTTAAAATGAATCTAAAGATGTACTTCAATCAAAAGCAATAATTTTGAGCGTGTATCCAACTGTTATATCCACTGAATGTGGTTGTTATCAAATAGTTACAGGTCTGTATTCAGAACGCGCTTTTATCGATAAAAGCGCGTTTTTATCTCTGAATTTGATAAAGGTGCAATGGACGATCATCCTCTTAAAAATCGATGAAATTATACTCACTCGACGCGGTTTTCCATAAAACGAAAGAATCTGGTAGAAAAAAGCGTCGCTCTGCTCCGCGAACCGAGATATTAAGCGTTAAAGTTCATGACTTTTTGTTCATATTAGAATATCTGTGTGATCTAAGTGATGGGGGGTTCTATTTAAAAAATTCAAACTGACCTTGCTCTGACCTTGACAATGACACCCAAGGTCAAATCCATGGTACCATATCTTGTGTTCCCCTCGAAGTCATATAACTTTTGTCTGAAATTTTTTTCAATCCCACGTCTCCTCGAGATATTTGAGTGGAGCGATTAAAATGAAACACTCTTTTAACGAGAAACGATTCTTACAAAGGTCAACTTTCAAATAAGTCGCAATAATACGTCACTGGGATACCGAGAATAAATTACAGATGGCGTAAAAATGAACAGTATTACCAACAATCAACACCGCTGAAACAAGACCTGTACGCATTATGAAGAAAACAATAACGCTCGTAATTGAAATTATGCATATACATATAATTACAGATTATTGAGAATTGAAATATATGCATGATGTAGGAATTCCGTGTCGGATTGTAAGTTTAACCTATTTTTTTATATCTAAATACGTAACATTTCAGAAATGCGTCGTTTGTAAAGATAAGGTTCATTATCTAAGATTTCCGTGCCTTCCTAATTAAAATCATAGTTATGATCCAATTTATGTTCCGTTATGACAGAATGGTTTCGGATATTTCTTCGATTATATTGCGATGTTCTGAGATTCTAGTTTTTAAAGTTCTCCCCGTCTGCCTGACGTATTGTTTATTAAATTTGGAATTTTCGCACTGATTACCTCACCAAAACTCTCATTAGTCCTTGTTTATTCTCTTGTATTTGACATTTTTGAGAGTTGTTTCTTCGTTTGTTATTTTTTATAAAGTATCTGAAAGAAAGGCAGTATACCTGAGAGATCACGTTCCAATTGAACAAGCAATGGGCCCGAAGTGACTGTCCGTGCCTCCTCCATGTTTGCAACGTCATACTCGATTGTAAGAGATGCGATCGGTGTGTCCGAGTTCCTTCTAAGTGCGTGTTGTGCCTCTGCTAAAGTGAGTCCCCTCAACTCAGTATCGTCTACCGCCAGCAATCGATCACCGGGTCTGACTCTACCCTCTTTGGCGGCTGGACCGTCCGCTTTTACCCCTGTCACTACCAATGCTCTCGACATTCCTCCACGAAGAGTCACACCGAGACTACCGTCTTCGCGCTCCACTTTCACTTGCGCGACTTTCGATGAGACGCTAGAAAGTGACGACAACGCGCCAAAAATATTCACTTCTTGATCATCCAGTAATAGAAAGTTATGAGGATGGTACTGTATCTGTGTTAATGTCTCTTCTGTTCTTGAATCGGAACTCGCAGATGTAGCAACACTTCCTGGCCTAGCACGGTTTTTGTGCGAGCGCATCGTAACCAGTCTTAACGAACTGAACATCTTTGTCAACTTCTATTCCGATTTGAAACCGTAATATTCATATAGATACATATACAGGGTGTTTCAGAAATAGTTGGCCAAACTTTAAGAGCATATTCCACTTATTGTAAGGATGAAAAAAAGTCATATAAATATGGGTTCGGAAACGCTTCCTTTTCAAGTTATAAATATTCTTTATTTGCTCATATCTATATTTTCATTACAGAAATTGCTGGAAATGATCGTCTTTGAGGAAAGATTTGTTGAAAGAGACTTTGAGCTTCTCTGCAGTTTCCATTAGCTCGCCCATACATGTAGTAGATATTTACCAATTCGATGTTAGAATAAGCTGCCATGTTGATGAATACTATCTTCACTCTTAAATGCTTAAATAAAGACTGATTCCAATTCCATACAGACCTACCTAATAACTTTTTGTTTACTTTAGAAGGTAAATAGAAGTAAAATTCATGAAACGTCGAAGCGAGGTATGTCGTCCGTTGTAAATACGTACAAACAAATAAGAAATGTTTAAATTAGGAAAGGAAGCGTTTCCGAATGTTTCCCATGTTTATGACTTTTTTTCATCCTTACAATGAGTGGAATATGCTCTTAAAGTTTGGCTAACTTTTTTGAATTTTATGTTAAAAACACTTTTACGTTAAAAAATTTAACGTTAAAAAATAAATGCAATATGGCGGATGAAAAAAATTAATTCTATATTCGTACAAGTATCAAGTATTTTGTCAATTAATGATTATGAAGAGAATTGTAATCCTTAGAGTAAAAATATTGAAATTGGTATGTTTCTATATAAACACCTAATTGTAAGTAAAAAAAGGAGATCTCATTTTGAAAATTATATGAAAAATGTAGTACCATGTTACAATATAATGGCTGCATCCCTTAAAGTGCGCATGATATATGTCACGTCCTGACATTGTGAAATTAATTATTTAAATAATCGGGGGAGGTCAGGAAGCACGCGGGGTGAAACCTTGACTCCGAACGAGATAGTTAAATTTAATAAATCAGTTACATTTTTATGTATTCACATCAGCCTTCGTACTCTTTTGGGACTCTGTCAGAAGCGCATCATAACATGCCACACATAAGCGGCGACGTCTTTCTCGCGGCAGCGAAGGTTACCGTCATAGAGTCCGCGTAGAAGGGTAGGAAAGTGAATTAATTGGAAGAGAATTGGTTTCAGTCTACTAGCTTTGGAAAAGAAGAACAAACAAAAAGAAATAGAGCTCTACACGGGGTAAATACGGGACCGAGTTAAGAAGGAACGAATATGAAGCGCACAGCTATGGAGCGCGTCGTTATTCGCTGCGAGGAATGCCCTTCAGAAGCGCGCAGTGTCAAGGAGGGGAACGCAAAGCGCACAATTTAACAGAGCGCGATGCGCAAGGCTGATTGTGAGTAAGGAAGGCGATTCAGAACAGCCCTTGATGAGAGCGCGCTGAATCTGGCGAAAAAGGAGGTGTGAAACGCCCAATAGTAAGCGCGAAACACCATGGGTTCTATGGGGAAGTTACATACTGTATTTTAATAACATTTTGAATAAATCTTATAAATATGTTTAAAATATATAACATTAAAAAAAAATAAATAGAAATGAATATTTACTAATATTTCTCATAAATATCCTGTGCTGTTTGAGTTATTTTTGTCGGGATGTGATTGATTTATAGCATTTTAAAGGTATACTTAAGGTGGTCTTAAGTATAAGAATTGACTACGAATATACTAGCCTCAGTTCTTAAAAAAAATTTATTGCGTCGATTATGATTAAAAGGTATTCACAATTAATATAGGGCCTTGTATCTTACAGATTCCCGGGAAAAATTTTATATATATGGATACATGAAACATTTTTTCCTGGGTTATTTAGGTTAATCCCAGTAAACATCAATTAACAGTAATACAACATCAATGTTATAATTTCCTACTCAACAATATAAATGCAATATAAATAACACATGTGTTATATAGCATTTATATTAGATTACTGTTAATTAGTGTTTACTGGGATATATTTACCAAACATGTTTTAAATTATATTATTTAAATTTAAGTTTTCCGGTATACAAAGTTTTTTTAATTTTTCTAAATACAAATATGATGTCAGATTGATAAATTCAATTTAAATTACATAAAAAACTGTTATACATAAAATATATATATTCCAAAAATATTTATTTCGACATTTTTAATTTATTAATTTTGATCAAATTAATATTCATCCCGCGCGATTTGAAAATACCCTTAAATTTAAATAATATAATTAAAAAATAATTTTTTTAATACATTCTTAACAGCATGTGTAAATTATAATACATAGGGGAGAGTGGTCTAAATCGGACCGTGTTCTAAATAGGACCTTTTTAATTTAAATGAATACGGTTAAGCAGATTTGCGTACTATTTATAACGTAAAGTCCTTATTATGAGACACCGAACATGTGATAGCAGTTTGACAGTTCTTTGTCATAACATTCATAAAATAAAGGCAAATATGTATTTTCAGCCATCGTGCGAAAATTTTTTTAAAAAAGAAAATCCTTGTAAATCATTATTTAAAAGATGTTAAAAATTTGAAAAGTAATTAATTTAAGATAATTAAAGAGTGTAGAATTAAAAAATATCAAGCATTTCGTGATCACTTTTGCGGTTTATTGTAAAATTTGTTCCAAAGTTCGAAAGGA
>NW_017257260.1:120495-122332 GCF_001594055.1 Mycetomoellerius zeteki | reverse complement strand
ATTAAATGATCTTTCCAACAGCACCTTCGATTTTACGATCGGACTTTATTTATGCCTTATAGAGAGCAAAAACTGCAAATAGGTCCGATTTAGACCACTTTCCCCTATATATATAAAAATCCTTTTCTTAACCATAATTATTGACACAACAAATACCTTTTAAGAATTAAAAGTGCTAACTTAACTTTTATTGCAATAAAACTTCTCCAACATGTCACATGTCGAAAATATAATATACTAATAATTACATTGAAAATGACCCGATCGAGGTCGAAACGTCTGTAGTGTATTAATATTAAACATTCTTTATATTGTATCTGGCTCGTAGCTCTTTTTTTAATTATTGATTTATTCTGATTGAGCCATTTTAATAATTTATTTTATTATATAATATACTAAAATATATTAAAAGCTTCTCTTGTAATTTTAATGCAAATATTTCAAAATTATAACGAAATAGAACAATTTGGTAAACGGAATCATATTCATTGCCTAAAAAACTGCGGGAATTAATTACCTTCGATCTTATGCATTTTTTTATTGACTAGTATAATAAATTTACAAAAGCTGACATATTTATAGAAATAAAACACACCCATACGCATATGCGTAATATGTGAGCATGCATATGGTTTCTTATTATCATAGCTTTCATATCAGCTTTGGAAAATTTATTAAATATTGAAAGGAAGCGCTCACACATCAGCATACGCACATGCGAATATATGTCGAATATATATCTCCGATGCACCGGCTTAATTAGAAAAAATAAACCTTTCACCTAGCGGAAAAAGAACAGTAACGCGAATATAAGAAATTAAATCCTAATGGCATAGTCAATAACTTTTGCTCACGTATTAAGTTAATTATGCCTTGGTTTCTTTGTTCTGTATATGATGCGTGAAACCATTTGCACTGCTTGCCGCGACCGAAACCTTATAGAACTGAACGCAGCACTGTAACGAGTCACGATATGACTCTCAAAAATAACTCTTCTATATAGGACCGCATCTCCGTGCAGACGAACGGTTCTATTTATACGATCGACATCTACGTTTTTGTTTTATACGAGGAGATTATGCGGCCCTGTGTACGGATACTTCGCAGTAATCATAACGTCGAATGAGAGACCATGCTTCCCATTAAACACTTTACACCTCATTTATTTATGAGCATTTTGTGAATATGTCTAATTTAATATGATTTTTATACCAGGTTAGATATATTCAAGAATGTCTCTCTCTCTCTCTCTCCCTCCCTCTCCTTTCTTCCTTCCCTCTCTTTCTATTTTTATTTCATTCCCTTCTTTCTTTCTCCTCCTATATTTTTTTATGTTTTTTTGGATTTATAGAATGGATCAAGAGACGAATAAATTAAATTGTGATTTTAAGGTGGTTGTATCGCAAAATGACTTTTCTTAAGATTTGTTTGAAGCTACTTTTACTATTTGAAGATAATGACATTCTCTATACATACGTATCATTTTGAGGGAAAGTAACCAAGCATGTTCAAAAGATAAATTGCATTTGAAGTTAGTACTTTTAACATGTGCTAGACAAAGAGTTCCCTGTGCTAGATAAGGAGCGACAATACATTTTCAATTATAGCGCAAAAACGATATTTAGAAATTCGCTTAAAAACTAAAGGACTATAGATAAATATAATATGAATCTCCTAAACCGAAGAAAATGAGGATAATCAGGCAGAAATTAATTATAAAACATTATGTTGCTTTATATTACTTCACTAATATCCACTTCGCTTATCAACTCATTCTCAAATACCGACGCACAGTGGGGAAATAAAAATTATTGTGGGGAAGTAAAAATTATTGTAG
>NW_017257260.1:109673-120478 GCF_001594055.1 Mycetomoellerius zeteki | reverse complement strand
TGTTCAAAAATTGTGATCTGCAGCAATTTTTTAACACTAATTTTTTCCCCATCGAACGACGCCCTCATGCGTTAGCACTTCGGGCGATTATTGCTCCTCCCCCTTCACAGGCCGCACCTGTGCGATACAGGCTGCGGTCCACTTGACGCTACAAACGCTTCGAAGCATTCTTTAATTAGTCAATTCGTAAATTCTTTGTTCTGATTGGTCTCTCAAACGTTTCGAAGCGTTTGTAACATCAAGTGAACCGCAGCCTATAAGGGTGACCGTGTAAACGTAGTCTATGCTGAGAACGGCATAAAAAATTTCGAACTTGAGATCTTCTGTACCATTTCTTAATCCAACTTCGACCGTTATAGGTTTTTAATTCCATAAAATAGCGAGTTCTTTGCCCCGCTCTTGTTTCATTTATTCAATGAGCAAAAGACGCAAGAAAAAAATTGCTAAGCAAAATCGATGATTGAATTTAAGAATCTGTAGGGCAAAGAATAAAATTAGGAAACACAATTAGAACTACAATGAGAATTTTATTTACATCTAAAATAAAACGTGTACTTATAATTATAATAATTATAATATTAATAATAATAATAATGCTGTTATAGTGTACATTTCCACAAACTTTGAAATATAAATGAAAGTACAAGTAATGGCAATATTATATGCTACAAATACTATAACTCATATCCAACCATTCTCATATATTTTTTAATGGTAAATTATACATATTCAAATTATTTATTTAAATGTACAGTTGATGTAACAAATTACCCTTTCTGAACAAAAACGATGCCTGTAATACACAATTACGCATTATTCGATAATATACAGGATCTCCGACCTACGGAATCACCTCTCATGAGCAGGTAAAGCGGACTAAACTGAGTCGAAAAATCCTTCGCTCTTTTGCTACTTTGCTATTTTGTTATTTTTATATTACTTTAGGGGATATTAATTTCTAAAGATCAAATAAGCATGTATTCGCGCGGACTATCGCCATGTACGCGCCCATCGATCACAGTCGCTCGTCGCGCGGGGACTGCCTGATAGGCGCGCACTAAGGCCTAGTTCCACAACTCACGGTTAACGCTTAATCGAGGTTCAACTTATTCACTGTCTCTTTCTAATTCTAGAATTAAGAAAAGAGATGAGAAACAAGTTGAACCTCGGTTAAGAGTTAACTATGAGTTGTGGAACCTGGGCCTAAGGATCTCTTTTACCAACCTCGGTTAAGCTAACCGACGGTTACATGGGGCTCATTTAGGTTCAGTTTCACAGCTCATGGTTAACTTTTAACCGACGTTCAACTTATTTTAAGTTATTTTAAGTTGTGATACTAGGCCTAAATGTGAGCCCCATATAACTATCGGTTAACTTAACCGAGGTTGGTGAAAGAGACCCTAGGGCCCAGTTTAACAACTCACGATTAACTCTTAACCGAGGTTGGTAAAACTTATTCATTATCTCTTTCCAATTCTAGAATTGGAAAGAGATGAGAAACAAGTTGAACCTCGGTTATGAGTTAACCGTAAGTTGTGAAACTGGGTCTTATGAGTCATAACTCAAGCGGCGCGCCTACCAAACAGTTCCTTCTCCCCGAGCAACAAGCGATCGGGACCGATGGGCATATACTTCGCGGTAGCCTGAGCGGATACGAGTTTATTCAGTGATCTTTAGAAATTAATATCTCCAAAGTATTATGAAAATTGCAAAATGAACTTTTCAATTCAGTTCAGTCCGCTCTACCCGTCCACGAGAGGCGATCCCGTAAGTCGGGGACACCCTGTATACAGGATGTATCTGAAACAACGTTCACTAATCATACAGTGCTATTCTTAATAAAAAAACTGAGTCGAAAAGTCCTCTACCATTTTGCAATTTCAGCAATAGTTAACGAGATATTAATTTCATTAATTATACAGATATACAGACTATCCTCCGACTGTCCTTGACCTTGACATATGTTGTCAAGGTCATTACCCTGAGTGGCCTTCGACAGGTTTTAGCCGTCACTCATTATTCATTAAAAAGTTATTAGCAAAAAAAATTTGAAAAAATTTCTCTTTTCGACTATATCGCTTCGTGTGAAAAGTTGCAAAACATATTTTAAAACAGAAATTTTCTGCTTTAAAATATATTTTGCAACTTTTCACACGAAGCGACTCCCACCCCATCTTCCCTCTGTAGTCTATACAGTACATGAGGTGTCAGGAAATTATGTAACATTTATGACGTTTTTTGTTGATAACTTTTTAACGCGAATGACGAGCGAATGACGGCTAAAATTTGTTCAAGGTCATTCAGGGTCATGACCTTACATATGTCAAGGTCAAGGACATCGGGGAGGATAAGTCGTATATCTGCATAATTACCTTAATTTCTAAAGATTGCCGAATAAATGGATAAAATCGATGTATAAGACAATTTTAAGATATCTTTCAGTATTCCTTGTGAAATATCTATCTTAAAGATGTTTCTTAAAGAATTTTTAAAGATATCTTAAAGTTGTCTTATACGTTGATTTTATCCATTTTGCTCATTGGGTAACTTAAAAAAAAAGTATTGCGAAAATTGCCAATTGAGGGCTTTTTGACTTAGTTTATTTTTTATTTTATTAGGAATAGCACTATATGATTAGTGGGCGTTATTTCAGATACACTCTGTATATACGTACGCACGCAGTGTTCATTGTAACGATTCGTACGATTTTTCAGACACTTCCGACGAAGTTAAGAGAAAAAGTTGAAAAATGAATATTCGTCCGTTTTATACAGATTACATTCTACAACATATGATAAAAAATTTTTTTCATTTCTTTTTTATACGGAAGAATCAAAGTCATCTTAAATTTTTTAAATAGCACCTTATAATCTTTTTTCCATAATATTGTAGGGATCTTTAAGACAAATTCAACTCACTATCGAGAATGTTATTTTTGTTGATGTTTTAATGAGTTTATTGATATTTAATATCAAATATGCAGCATTATTTGTAACAACAGTACTTACAGCTCTGATTAGAAATGTATGTACACAAAATGGTCCAGCTCATAATGCATGAATGGTTCAAAATTATCTGTGTTATAAATACATATGGACTAGTCCGATAGCCGGCACGTTCTCTAGATTTATTCCTCGTGGACTTTTTCTCGTGGGGACACTTGAAATCTTTTGTGTATACCAAACTCTATTATAACCAATACCTGAATAATGTTCAAGATCTTCGAGAAAGAATAATTACAGGTTGTGCAACTTCGGATCAAAATAGTATAATAGCTGCTACGCATAATAATTTTTTGAAACGAGCAGAACTTTTGTGTTGCAAAAGGAGACAAGCAATTTGAACATTTGCTCTTACATAAGTTACATCTTTTCTTTATTAATTTATGTTTATATAATATTCTTTGCTAATGGATATTTATGATACATATTATGTACTTATGTAACAAAATAAGCAATAAAATCAATAAAATATCAATAAAAGTGACATTTCGATAGCAATTTGAATTCGTCTTGAAGACTCCTACAATATTATGGAAAAAAATTCAAGATGACTGTTTTATTAAAAAAAAATTTCTTTTAATTTTTTTTATCACATATTGTAGCCTGCATACAATAGATGAATATTCATCTTTCAACTTCTTTTCTTAATTGTCGGAAATGTCTGGAAAATCATGCGGGGTGTTACGTTAAACATCCTGTATACAAACATTTTAAAATATTCTTGAGATTTTTTTAAAGAATCGTAATTACTAATTATAATTTATTTTAAGATTTGTTATAACATATAGACTTATTATTAATATTATGATGTTCCTTAATCTGTTTTTTTTTTTTTAATAACGCCCTTTTATTTAAAATGACATTAAATTTCAAATAAAAAAAGGGAATATATCAATTGAAAAGGATATAAACAGATTTTATATTCTTAAAAAAAAATAATCTAATGTGTACAAGAGCGTCAAACTCGTATTAAGTGCCACAACTTAATCTCCTCTCAATAAATACTGGTGCAACTACTGAAAGCTGCAACTTCTGAAGGAAGGCACAAATCATAGCCATTCTATTGCGCATACTAAATAGTCTTATTAATATTCCTGAAGAATTTAACTCCTTTCATATCTTAATGACTTCTATGTTGCACAAATTAAGCTGATGCTTAATGCCTCGCCAGAATTGTCAATGGCTGTCAATGGTCCGTTGCCAATTTCTTAGGATGACGTTCTTGCGCGCGTTTAAGTCGCTGTAATAAAAGACTGTGCAGTTGATCGACTTCTTTAGGTGCCGCTTGTACAATAAAGATTCGAATATCCCCATGAACATCCATAGCAGTTAATCTTAATGATTTAGATCCAGCACGTTCTGCGGTCATACCCGGCCATACTTTTGTATTCAAGATCAAACGTTGTGTTCCAGCAGTACGGCCGACTAAACGAGATTCTTCATCTCGATCATTGAGTCTTAACATACCTCTTCCCCTTTCCTGCCAACTGCTAGTACTCTACAACATATAGCAACTATGAAATCAGTATTAAATTAGTATAATTTAAATGTGTATACATATAATTTATATTGAGTATTCATTATTTATAAAATTTAATTGAAGAATATGACATATTAATTTTTTTCTCTTTTTTTCATCAGCGATTGACACCCAACATTGAAATAGCCTATTAGTATTAGCTGGAATAGCCTGTAGTGATACAAGGTACTACTGAATATAAAATTCAAATTGGTATCATTTTATACCAATTTGAACTTAATATTCAGTAGGGATTCTTGTATCATTACAGTTAATTTGAGTTTGTAAAATTTAATTTAAACTATTCAATATAGATTACTTTAAATATCAAAAAATATATTATTCTCGAGGCATACACACCTTATCAAAGGCAAATAATTTGCAATTTATCTGAAGAACATTCGTTTCTCCTTCTTCACCAGTTAATAATGTCACTTGATTATATTTTCTTTTGTTTGCACGATTAGCTTCTTCCAATACCTGTGCTGCTTGAGTCAATGTTAAACCTGGTCTTACCATAGTACGGCAATTTGCAGCTGCATTTGAGAATAAAAGTTCAGAACCATTTTCATTACTTTCTTCGCTTCTCATTTCATTTTTCTCGGAATTATTTGAACTTTCTATATCATTTGAAACAGTAACACGCTCTTTCAAATTCTGACCAAATACAAAACTAGGAGTGGATGTACTGGATGCCACAGAATTATTTATATTATTTTCATTCTCCTTAGTGCTTGCACCCAAAGGCAAAAATTTCAATTTTACATCCTCTGTAGATTTTTCCTCACTTTTAAAATCTTTAGTTGTTTCGGTTTTATTGTTCTTCGTTATGGACTCATCCTCACCTACAGAATTGTCACTAGTTTTTGTAAATGGATTGCGAAATTTTGCAGGTTGTAAAACAGTTTTGTCAGTAGTACCCATAGAACTATTGGTTATCACACTTAATTGTGACGGTCTTAGTATAGACGACTTTGATTTGCTAGTTACAGGATTCAAAGATTCATTAATACCGAATGAATTTTCTAGTTTTGAAACAGCTAGCACAGAATCTACAAACATATAATACATACTAATACACAATGAAAATGTCACATTACATTTTCTTATTAAATCAATGTCAAACTTACAATGTTTCTTATTAAGAGGCTTAACAGCTGCTGAAGTGGATTCTTGATCATTAGATTCTGCTGTACAGTTTTTTGTTTCATCTGCAAAATCCATGAGTTTATCATACTCTATGACTAAATATCTCATTAGTATGGTAAATAATTATTCTTAATTGTTACCCGCATTTGCCAATGAGACAATTATATGAGAAATTATATAAATATTTTAGAATAACCATGAACATGTGTATCCCGATCAGTTGGTGCTGCTGAATTGCTAATCGTTGAGTCTTCGGTAGAATCTTCCAGTAACTCCTCGGGCGGATCAATCTTCAGAACGAGTGGTGGATGATCGATATCCTCTAAGCCCTCTAAATGAAATAGAAACAAACTTGAAAAATCATTATCGTGAACGGTTCGAACGATTTTTTGACACAAGTGGCAATTTCATTAAAAAACGTCCCGTATTATGTGCCATATGACTTTATATCATATAAAACAGAATACTTTTAATATTTAATCGATATTATTTCACTTCCAAGCACACAACACACATGCAACTGAATCTGGAGAAACACAAAACGCACCCTCACAATCCGCCATTTTTTGCATTAAAATGAATATAGAGAAATAAGGCTACCGCTATAGTATTGCCCACAGAATAAGAAAGCAGGAGATCAAACTCGGGAATGAGAAGTAGGCTTCAATCGACAACGTTGTGAACCGGGCCCGCCGCTTTCTGGCGCATGCGCGGCTAATGCGGGGTCTACAATAGAAGTCGTACCAGGGTTTTTAAGTCGTAGAAAATTGACCAATCACAGTCGAATATGAGAAGAATAATCAACTGTGATTGGTCAATTTTCTACTAATACGGCAAGTTGGGCCGGAATCAGACTATGCATTGAAGATTGAGATTGAAGATTAAAGATTGAAATTTCACCAATGAGGACTCCTCAATTCTGGCTCCTTTTGTTCTGATTGGTCAAACTTCAATCTTTCAATCTTCATTCTCATTGTCGTACGACGAAAATCGGATGCAGTGTGAATCCAGCATTAGTATGAACGAAAGCATTGAAATCCTATGGTTGAACTTTACCGGCACCGGCACATAAATTAACGGTTACGGCCATTATAAATCAGACTTTCTTGTTCTAAATTTGTACAAACTCGTATTGTACGTACGCGATAGAAAGTACCGGTTCCCCATGAGGCGTACTTTTTGAGTTGCGTAGGTTACGAAAACCAATCGTAAATTCGTTTAGCATTTCTGTTAGAGTGTACAACAGCAATTGGTTGCATTAGTTCATTTCTCTAATCTTCCGCGAAATACGCCCAATGTGAATGCCGGCTTTCAGAATGGCGTATTCTAGTAAATAAAAAATAACGTATTCTAGTAAATTACTAGAATACGCAAGTTACGCTTACGCAGGTTACGCCGCATGTGACGGCACCCTGCGGGTGCTATTACATGAGCGCGGAAACGCGGAAATGCGGAAACGCGTAACCAATCAGAAGCAATCCGCTGTTATGGTTTCGCGTTTCATCGATTACTGATTGGTTGCGCGCTTCCGTATTGCCGTGTTTCCGCACTCATGTAATATCAGCCTGACTGTATCCTTGCTGGAAAGCAAGGGCGGATATTAACTAGTAACTTTCTATTAAATTATTTTAATTTCAGCAACGTATTTAAAGAATGATGTACTAAATTGGTGGAATATGCATCAAAATGATTAATTAAATACACATATCGTGTATATGTTTACGCGATTCGCCGAAATTAAGATATTTCAATAGAAAGTTACTAGTTAGTATCCGTATCAAGTGCACGATGTAAACTAGGCATATGCTGTCGTGTGCTTAATTCCACCATGATCGGTGGTGACGCAAACGTATTGGAGTGCGTTGGAATAAATGGGAGCATATTGGAGCGTGTGACGCGATTAACCTTTAAACGACAGGTCGAAATTACTTTAAACGAAATTATTGCCTTTATCCAAAAGACACTCCAAAAAATTACATGTTTTAATCAGGGAACATGGTAGTCTCAGCGCTAAGATAAGCGCAGCAACACGTAGCATGATATATAGATACAAAAAGACTGTATCCTATAACCTATAAAGACAAGGTCCAAAACGCAAATTCTTTCTGACGAAAGAAAAATTCCAAGAAGAACACGTTTTAAATGTGCAAATAATAATTTGAGACATTTTGTATTTTATGAGGGCATACAAATATATCGGATTTAAATTATTATAACAAAAATTTTATATGTGGATATATAGGTGAAAATTTTTTTAAGTACTTTTTGTGAGACAAAAAATGAATAAAAAACCGATTGATTTAAATGACGCAAAACAAAGTTTTGTTGAATTGATGCGATCGTTGGACGCAACCGATCAACAAAAATTTTTAACGTTTATTATGAAGGAATGGAAACTTAAACCATTTATGGCTTATAATGATTCAGGTTTGTTGCAATTTTTTTTATATGTACAAATATGATATAAATTTGTTATATTTTGTTATAAAATAAAGCGATCAAAATAAATTAATGAATTATATTTCTCTTTATATACTCAATTTTTTGCTTCTTTTAGCTTTTTTGTTACAATTATAAAAAAGTATATGAACGTCTTATAATAAAACTAAAAATAACAAATCATATTACTTTATTTGATATAATAATTCCACAATCAAAACAAATTAATTTTTTTCTATTAAAATTATTGTTAATAGGGGATGATACATGTAATAGTAAAAAATTAATGGATGAGTCAATGTCTATTTTAAATTCTATTGTTTCCGATATTAAACAAAAGATTCCATTTAATGCCATATTGTCATCTGAAAATTTTATCACTCCTTTAACAGGAGAGGTATGTCTTGTCATGAATAAATATAAAGAAATAACTGTTTAATTTTTGAAAAATATCAAAATAACATTTTTTTGTCTTAGAATTCAGATTGCGATCCTAGTGTCACATTGCATATGGATGAGTTCCTTTATAATGATGAAGATATTGACAAGCTTATAGAAAGTAATCAATTAGAAAGATACTATTGCACTGATTGTAGATCTAGAAATATACAGCCATTGAGTAAGTAAAATTGAAATTAAATTTTTTCTTTATATTTTATGATTTATGTTATGTAAATATAATATATTTATAATTTTAGTTTTTTTATCACACTCCATGTCTCAGGATGGATTGTACTTTATATTTAAAGTGCTACTGCCTACTTTGGAAAACAAAACTGTACTTGACGTAGGATCAAGATTAGGTGCAGTTCTTTATGGGGTAAGAATATTATTTAAAAATATGTATTATTGTACACGTATAACTAATAATATTATTAATAAATTAATTGCTGAATAAGCGATAAGAAAGTTTTTGTTTACAGCAATTTTTTTTATCATATTGATGCTTTTGCTTTACAGGCGTACGTATATACAGATGCTAGAAGAATTATTGGTGTTGAAATGAACAGAGAATTCTGCAATCTCCAAAATGAAACTGTATGTAAATACAAAATGGACAACCGTATATCTATCTTGCACAAAAGAATAGAAGAGGTTCCGGAGATAATCAAGCAAAGTGATGTTATTATCATTAATAATGCATTTGAATTTTATTTACCGAGAGATGTACAAATAGATATATGGAAATGTTTGAGAACTGCAATAAAACCAGGAACGCTGCTTGTCACTCGTCCATCTGTCGAAACAACTTTTAAAATTTTACTAATCGGAATTTCGGTAGAAAAGTGGTTAAAACCTTTTAAAAAACCAGATTTTAATCAATTTTCTTTCTTACTTGACTACGAAGATAAATTCTCTGAAATATGGTGTTACGAAGTTCTTTAAGAAAATCTTATATCTTTTAAGAAAATACAATTTTATTGAAGATACTAGACTTTAAATATTTGATATATATATATATATATAAATTTGTTATATGTCATTGCAAAATAGGACGAATAAAATAGATAAATCTCTCTGTCTCATATAATTTCTGACTATTTGTTACAACATTGGAAATATCTTTTAAAGAAAATTCCAATGAAATTTTACAAATGGAGCCTCAGATTTAACGTTCTTGATTTTGTTATATTTGTATACGATTCCAAGTAATTTTTAAAAGATTTTAATTGTTGCTCCTCATTATTTACTTAAAAGTTAAAATCATGGTGAAAATATACAAGGTGTGCCATTGCGCATAAGTCCGATCACGATGTTAGAAGTACAGGTGGTCCGATTGAATACCTTTTTCATATGCAGTCCTGTGACCATGAATAAGGAGATCTAACTACATGGATTGGAAGTAGTCATGAAAAATGTTCCGTATACTACCAGGTTCGCTGAATGGAATAACTTGCAACATTTTCGTTGCCATATTGAGCATTCAGCATTGAGCATAATTTTCCAGTCGTATACATGTAATTTCCATATAAAATTATATGCATTTTTTTCAGTGTATATGTACGATGTACAGTGTCACATTTAATTGTATTAGTGAATTAAGTGTAGAAGTGAATTTAATCTGTTTAGTAAAGTTCAGTAGAATTTCTGTAATTTTGTACATTGTTTAAAGAGTATAATTTAATTACATTTTATTTGTAATTGAATGATATAATTTTGATGAAAATTACTATGTTTACACCGTTCGTTTAGGCCGCGGCCTATACAATAGATGTCCTTGTTTAGCCTGTATATTAAATAAAGACACCTATCGTATAGGTCGCAGACTAAATGCACGATGTAAACGTAGCCACTGTCACCAAGCTCAGTTAACTCAAGTAATTGGCCAGTTACCCCAGATCTACAATAGGGTTTTAAGCCTTAAGCCATAAGAAATGGACGAATCATAGTCGATTATTCTCCTCGAATTCGACTGTGATTGGTCAATTTCTTACGATTTAGGCTTAAAACACCTATTGTAGATCCGGGGTTAGTCCATCGGAATTGACCAATCGCATTTGTCATTTTGTTTGCTTTAAAGTTTGCCAATTAAGTTAACTGAGCTTGGTGACAGTGGTCCTAATGCGGGGTCTACAATAGAAGTCATAACGGTCGTAAGGTCTTAAGTCGTAGAAAATTGGCCAATCACAGTTGATTATTCTTCTCATATTCGACTGTGATTAGTCAATTTTCTACGACTTAATGGTTCCCGCACA
>NW_017257260.1:108821-109629 GCF_001594055.1 Mycetomoellerius zeteki | reverse complement strand
TAGCCAATAAGCTTACAGCTTCTAACATGTTCATTGGTTACCACGGCGCATTTTGCCGCGCGGTAAGCTTTTCCGCGTCCAGTGTGCAGGAGTCATAAGACCCTACGACTGCTACGACTTCTATTGTAGACCCCGCATAATACTTTTACGTGCAATGGCCTTTTATTGGTCGATTTGCTTACGGCCTTACGATTACGACTAAAATTTTTTTACGTGTGATGGCCTTTAGGTTTGTTCGCATCGCAAGATCCAACATGCTCCAACATACTACCATAGCTCCTACCATAGCTCCTGCTCACTCTATCAAGCGCATTGGAGTGAGTAAGAGCCATAGTAGGAATATATTGGAACACGTTGGAGCATGCGATGCGAACAAACCTCTGGTATTTATATCAAGGTCCGTCTACAATACACGTAGTAAGCTTGGTTTAAGGAGTAAGGCCGGAATCAGACTACGCATTGAAGATTGAGGTTGAAGATTGAAGATTGAAACTTAATCAATAAGGACAAAGAAATTTTAGCTCCTTTCGTTTCGATTGGTCAAATTTGAATTTTTTAATCTTCAATCTCAATCTTCAATGCGTAGTCTGATTCCGGCTTAAGAGTAAGAAATTGATCAATCACAGTCGATTGTAAAAAGAATAATCGACTGTTGCTAGATTCACACTGCATCCGATTTTCGTCGTACAACGCTCTGCATCCAATCAGAAAACAGGATTCCGATAATACGAAATAAAATTCATCGGAATCCTGTTTTCTGATTGGTTGCAGAGCGTTGTACGACGAAAATCGGATGCAGTGTGAATCC
>NW_017257260.1:96847-108721 GCF_001594055.1 Mycetomoellerius zeteki | reverse complement strand
CCAGCCAATCTATCCAAAATGCAGCGCGATTTTCAAAGACAACATTGATAAATGTGTATGATAAAAATGTAAATAAAAACGTTTGTAAATATATAATATGAAAATACTGTTATAAAAGCCTCGTAAAATAATAAAAATACATAATAAAAGTAAAATAATTATAAATAGATACATTGATCAATAAATTAATAAGTAAAATAGTAATATAGAAGATTAAATGATTACGAATAAGAAATAGAAAAACATAAGTACATATTCATAAGAAATTAAACATTATCTTACTAATGCGCGCGTTTCTGGTTCAAATTTACTCCAATCTCTTTTACAACAAAGGTTTTTGCGGAATTGTTGCAGGCATTATAGTGAGTTTTATCTATATTTAATAAAGTTTAGTAAATATTTAGTAAAATTTAATGAAAACTTGCAGCAGTTTTAAGTGTTGTCAGCGTCATTTTATGTATCAGGATTTATAATAAATGTAATTGCATGATTTAACAAAAGATCTCTTTATTTAGAATATTTTTTCAACCTATGTTTTCTTTATTACATAAACGATATAGTTTTTTCCTCCCTTTTTTAGCAATATTGTTCTGTACAATTTCTTTATTTAGTTTTCTTAGTCGTATATATGTTCTTGTGCGAACAAGGCAAGAAATTACTTCTTTAGGAATATTATTATTAATTAATAATAATTAATTTCTTAGCCACTTACTAATTCACGACGTCGACTACGGCGTAAGAGCTAACCTAATCAGGCCCACGTCCCGTATCATAGAGGCAGCCATATTGCTTTTTGCACTTTGGACAGATTTCTGATTGGCTGACAAAATTGGTTACTACGCATTCTTCTACTTGGTTCACCTGTCTTATTACATCATGGACGGATCATCATAGTTTCATTTCGAGTTTGATCTCTTTTTACTCCGTGAGAATGGCTACGTTCAGCAGAGAAAGCAGCTTTGCAACTGTTGTAAAATTCTTCAATATGATTGGTTTATACGTTTAGATCTGTAAGGAACCAAAAGCAAGAACCAATCGTATTGAAGAATTTTACAACAGTTGCAAAGCTGCTTTCTCTGCTGAACGCAGCCATTGGTCGCGTTCAGCAGACTCAACTGTTGCGGAGCGGATCAATGAGCTCTCGCTGCTATTGGATGATCTAAAAGAATACACCAATAGCAGTGAGCGCTCACGGATCCGCTCCACAACAGTTGAGTCTGCTGAACGCGACCATTGACAACATTTTGATGGAGCAAAACGAGCAAAACGTATAATGTCCCAAAGGGGACATGTGTACCAAAGAAATAGAAAAGAAATTCTAATTTATTGATTAACTAAATTTTGAATTTTCCGGTGTCCGTATAATGGGTCCGCCAAAGCGCTTCAAAAAAGATAACAGTACATAACCTATATATGTATTTTGTTTAATTTTTCTATTTGATTACATTTCTCAATTTTACTATGATTTATTTTTATATTAATATTATATTTATGTAATTTTTTAAATTGTATTTATGTACTAAAAAATATATACATTTATGCAAAAAAATAATTATGTATACTACGTTTCGTTTTTATCTTCTATTGCGTTGAATAAAGGTAAATTGAAGAAGCGCAAGGACGATTATGATGAATACAACGATGACGATTCGATAGACAGTAGTGAGACAGATGGTATACCAGATGCGGCAAAAAATGATGTAGAAAAACAAGATGAATGCGCGATCGAGGATGAATTTGGTGCAAAAGATTATCGCTCACAAATGATTTTAAAATCAGATTGTTCATCTAGACCATTATGGGTGGTAAGTATCTTTCCATTTCTAAAATTTGGCGAAAGAATTAAATTTATTTTATAAAACTTATAAAAAAAATCTTTTAAATCAAGAGACGATGGTCTCAGATGTCAAGTATACATTTCATATGTCATGTGATTACCGGGACCGTGGAACTGATTAAGTTCTGAATAGATTGAATCAAAAGTATGGGTTTGAATTTAACATCTCTGTATTTTTTTAGGCACCAAATGGACATATTTTTTTGGAATCCTTTTCTCCTGTGTATAAACATGCTCATGACTTTTTAATAGCCATATCGGAACCTGTATGTCGGCCTGAACATATTCACGAAGTAAGATTAAAAATTTGAAAACCAGAAAACTTTAAATTTCATTAGAAAGAGAACAAGTTGTAGATATTAGTTGTAGAGATTAGAAAGATATATAGTTGTAAACAGAACACTTTTTCAATGGATTTCGGAATGCAGCCTGCCTACTGAGAGTGATTGATCTTTACTTACAGATCTGTAAATAAGTAATACTCTCGGTGAGCAGACTGCATTGCAAAACTCATTAAAGAAACTGTTGCAACTATTTTGTCCAGGACTGTATAATACTTATAAGATACTTTTATTTTTTAGTATAAATTAACTGCATATTCACTTTATGCTGCGGTTAGTGTAGGCCTACAAACACAAGATATAATTGAGTATTTAAAGAGATTGAGTAAGACTAGTATTCCTGATGGTATAATTGAATTTATCAAACTGTGTACATTGTCTTATGGAAAAGTGAGTATAAAAACAACTTTTAATAAATGTTTAATATTGTCGAGAAATTAGCTTAATAAAATATTACACATTTTACATACAGGTTAAACTTGTCCTAAAACATAATAAATATTTCATTGAATCACCATTTCCTGAAGTGCTGCAACGGTTATTAAAGGATCCAGTAATTCAAGAGTGTCGATTAAGAAAGCTTGTGGAAGATACAGAAATCAATGATATCGTCACAAATATTCAAGCAAAAATAAAAGTTCCACAGGTCTGTTGAGATATTCATGCCAATAATTTATCAAGTAATTTTGATAATAAGATAAGATACATGTTTTTATTCCTTTATGTTTGAATATAGTTTGGGTCAAAAGTACTTGTAAATGCGTCTGTACCCAGTAAGACGAATTCAGAGACTGAATCTGATCCAATATTAACAGAAAAAGCTACCATTCCAGAAGATATAACTGCTTTTTATGACAAAATCGACAAGGAGGATGAAGATGAAGAAGAAGATCAGGAATTGAAAACAGTTAGTTTTGAAGTGAATCAGGTATATATTTTATTTTATGTATGTTTATACAAAATATAATATAATGTATTTATATCAATGTTACCTGTATTATTATGATGAAAAGGAGAAAATTGAAGTTATACAAAAACGATGCATCGAGTTGGAGCATCCTTTATTGGCAGAATATGATTTTCGCAATGATAGCATAAATCCTGATATAAAGTAAGTAAATTGATGAAATTAATATATTTTGAAAAGTGGTTCTTATTCAAATAAGTAAATATAAATTTAAACAAACATCTAATATTTCATCAGTATTGACTTGAAGCCATCAGCTGTATTAAGACCTTATCAAGAAAAAAGTTTGAGGAAAATGTTTGGTAATGGACGAGCTAGATCTGGAGTAATAGTCTTACCTTGCGGTAAGTGCACTTGATAAAATCCAACCATTTCAAATATGATGTAGACAGAAGAGCTATGGCAACATATTTGTAAATGATTTTGGACCTCTTCTTAAACGCAGGCGCTGGCAAAAGTTTAGTTGGAGTGACAGCTTGTTGTACAGTACGTAAACGTGCCCTGGTGCTATGTAATTCCGGTGTATCTGTAGAACAATGGAAGCAACAATTTAAAATGTGGTCTACCGCCGACGATTCAATGATTTGTCGTTTCACCAGCGAAGTGAAGGATAAACCTATGGGTTGTGGAATATTAATAACTACATATTCCATGATCACGCATACTCAGAAACGTTCGTGGGAAGCTGAGCAAACAATGCGTTGGCTTCAAGAACAGGAATGGGGTATTATGGTCTTGGATGGTAAATTTTATTTTTCTAATTATTTAACAAAGTAAAATATATATATATATATTTGTTTCCATGTAACAAATATGATTTTTATTTAGAGGTGCATACTATTCCTGCAAAAATGTTCCGTAGAGTATTAACGATCGTTCAGTCTCATTGTAAGTTAGGTTTAACGGCTACACTCTTACGAGAGGATGACAAAATTGCCGATCTGAATTTTTTAATTGGTCCTAAATTATACGAGGCTAACTGGTTGGAATTGCAAAAAAGAGGATTTATTGCAAGAGTACAATGTGCGGAAGTTTGGTGTCCTATGACATCAGAATTTTACAAGGAGTATCTTGTTTGCAAGATGAGTCGAAAACTGGTTAAATTTTATTATATCTACATAATTTATAATTTTAATCTATATTGTATCTCTGCATATTACATTGCTTTATAATTTTAGTTATTATATGTGATGAATCCAAATAAATTTCGTTGTTGCCAATATTTAATTCAATATCATGAAAGACGTGGCGATAAGACAATCGTTTTCTCTGACAACGTATTTGCATTGAAACATTATGCTATTAAAATGAATAAGCCATATATTTATGGTCCTACTAGTCAGGTAAACATTAATTGATTCAATTAAATTAATCGTACACAATAAAATGTGATACACAACAATGATTTTCGAGTATGCGAAATTATATTTCGTAACTATTTCTTCCTCGTAATGATTGATGTTTCATTTTCAGAGTGAAAGGATACAAATTTTGCAAAATTTTAAATTTAACATGAAAGTGAATACGATATTTGTCAGTAAAGTAGCTGATACTTCTTTCGATTTACCAGAGGCTAATGTCTTGATTCAGATTTCATCCCATGGTGGGTCCAGAAGGCAAGAAGCACAACGATTAGGGCGCATTCTTAGAGCTAAAAAAGGTATAATTTATTTATTTCGGAGACAAGTTCGTGTTATTAAAATTTTCATCACTTAGGTGCAATTGCGGAGGAATATAACGCATTTTTTTACACGCTCGTATCACAAGATACAATGGAAATGAATTACTCCAGAAAACGTCAACGATTTCTCGTGAATCAAGGTTACGCATACAAAGTTATCACGAAACTTGCAGGCATGGATGAGGTAACGACATGGTTGATAAAATAATTGTACAACGTTGCAATGTTTTCTCTTTTTATTTTTATGCACAGTATATTATTTAAGAGGATCCTAAAGTCGTGTATGTGTTTTACCGACTATTTTTTAAATAAATATTTTTCTAACTGCCTTTATATATACAGGGTGTCCCATTTTAAATAATGCATTAAGATTTCTCGAAAACTATGGTAGATACGGAAAAATGTTTCAAACAAAAGTTGTATGGTTCGGAGGGGGATATAAGAAGGTATCATTGATTTGACCTTGGGTGAGGTCGCCAAGGCCAGGTCAAGGTAACGTCGATTTTTTAAATGGAACCCCCTATTTTTCATTACATTGGCTACGTTTACACCGTGCGCTTAGTCCGCGACCTATACGATAGGCCAAGGCCAGGTCAAGGTAACGTCGATTTTTTAAATGGAACCCCCTATTTTTCATTACATTTTCTTGTAGCTTACATCGAGAGCTTTTCAAAGCACTATATAATAAAATATTTTTTCATTAAGTATTTTTCGAATTATAAGGCTCGAAAGTTACAGTCGGCGTTAGCATTACGCAAGTTTAAATAAAAATGAATTTTTAGTACAAAAATGAAAATAAGAGGAATAATCTCTAATGGTTTTGATCTTGACAAATGTTATCCAAGACATGATCCTGAACATTTAAGAAGTTTTAGCCGTCGGTCGGACAACTTGCGTAATGCTAATGCCGACTGTACTGTAACTTTAGAGCCTTATAACTCGAAAAATATTTAATGAAAAAATATTTTATTATAGTGTGTTTTGGAAAGCTCTCGAAGCTACAAGAATATGTAATGACAAATAGTGGTGGGTTTAATTTAAGAAATTGAAGGTGATCTTTAAGCGACTATCCAATAATATAATATTTTTAAATCTGTATATATATATATATGTGTATATATATTTATATATGTATATACACACAGATTAAAAAATCTTTTTCCACAATTAAAGTATAAACGATAATGTAGTCCAGTGCTGGGATTTATTTGCACATTTTGACTGATTTTCAACCTGGTTCCTGCCCTTTGTTCACCAACCTGCGCACCGATCGGCATTTCTGTGCGCGGGTTGGTGAAATAAGGGAATTGATTTTATCGTTATTTGTCTTCCTCCAGATCATAAAACGTTTATCTGAAACATTTTTGCTCAGGATTAATTCATTAGGACAGTTAAATTAGGACAAGTAAACATGATGTATATGAGTTTTTTTACAACCATAAAATACGATTATGATTGTAATTTTTCTAGGAGCCGGATTTGATGTATGGAAATCGAGACGAGCAGGGTCAATTATTGCAGCAGGTGTTAACAGCTAGCGACACTGATGCAGATGAAGAAAGAATACCAGGCGAGGGATCAAAACCAGTGAGTAATATTCATATGAATTTAGTTGACAATGTTCTTTTAGGGCCATAGCACACAAAAAAAATTTAAGGCCATGGCACACACCTTCTGTAACAGTAATTATAAGACGTACCGTAAGAATCAGCCAATTAGAATTAAGAGTTCAAAAGAGTTCTCGATTGTGATTGGCTGATTTTTACGGTACGTCTTATGGTTACTGTTCCGGAAGGTGTGTGCCATGGCCTTTAAGCAGTAAAATGTAAGCAGTAAGCGAATTGCTCAATCACAGTAGAATCCGTAAGGCCATAACATAAGCAGTAGCCAATCCAACATATTGATTTCCTTACTGCTTACATCTTGGTGCTTTAAATTTTTTTGTATGCTATGGCCCTTAAATATAATTTCTTTATTCTAACTTTAAAGTTATTTATATTTCATATGAAGACTTTTGAAGTGTAATTAAAGAGATTTCTGTGCGCATGTTTCATTTTTATGCAGAAATAAATATAAAAAGAACAATCTTGACATGTTAGGAATGTTCTTAATCTTGACATGTTAGGAATGTCACGGTCATGACCCTGAACAACATTCAAAGTTTTAGCCATCGAACATCTTGGCTAATGCTAATGTCGGAAGTACTGTGATTTTCAAGTCTCATAATTCGGAAAGTATTTTATGAAAAAGAATTTTATTGTAATGTTTTGAAAAGCTGTCAAAGTCGGATATAATGAACAAATCCAAAGTCCAAAGCTCCAAAGTTTAAAGCTTCCCATCTGAATATTTATTAAAAAATTTTTGAGGGTAATAAATTAAAATTTACTATCCTCTTATTTTCCAAAAAGAAAGTAATAGGAACTTTAATCGTATACAAACTTACCTTTTTAAAAAAAGGTAAAAAGAGCGATAAACGTGCATGCTTCTCGTGTAGAACCACCATTTGGGCCGGTTTCACTATCGCCAATTACTTAATCAGCCGTGGAACTGATGACTAATCGCGTTTGCTATTCAGTAGAATCTTCTTATTCCTTCCAAAGAAAAAGTAATCAATAGTATTTTCATCGATGGTTTCTTTATTCCAATCCAAGTTATAATAGCTTTATTCCCCTTCAAAAATTATTACATGAAAAAAATCACAAAATTTATTAAACTTAATGATATGTATCATTTGTATAAATGATTTGATATCAACAACTGGCGCCAAGTTAAATTTTACTATCCTCTTATTCCTCCCAAAGAAAAAATAATAGTAACTTTAATTTTTTTTCTTAAAAAATATTTTTATTGAATACAGATGATCATCGTTGTATTACTATTATAAGACAGACGATGAGGGTGGTGGTTTAAGTTAATTTTAATGATATCTATCGTTTATATCGTTTATATAAAAGTATAAAAGATTTGATATCAACATATTAGATTAATATTCATTATTTAATTTGGCTATCAAATCCTTTTTACGAATAATACATAAAATTTTGATAAATTTAATTAAATTAACAGAATTTAACTTGGCGCCACAATTGTTGATATCAAATCTTTTATACAGATGATACATATATCATTAGATTTAGTAAATTTTGTGATATAATGATTTTCATGTAATAATTTTTGAAGGGGAATAAAACGATTATAACTTGGGTTGAAATGTATCATACACAAAGAATTTCATCAAACAGCAAACGCAATTAGTCATCAGTTCCATGGCCGATTAAGTAATTGATGTTGGTGAAACCGGCCCAAATGGTGGTGTCCATACGAGAAGCACGCACGCTTAGCGCTTTTTTTACCTTTTTTTTTTAAAAAAAGGTAAGTTTGTATACAATTAATATTACTATTACTCAATTAAAAAATCCAACCACCATCCCCATCTTTTATACAAAAACCTCCTTGACATTCAGAGAGTGACAAAGATAGAACAACACTTGTATCAACTTGTGTCATCAAATAGGAAGCACCCACTTATCATTTAGGTTTTATGATATATAGGTATCGATATAGTGTAACCTAGACACCCATTTCCTCGACGGCGAATACCTAGACACTCATTTCCCCGACGGCGAAAACCTAGATACCCACTTCCTCGACAGCAAACATGTAGACAACACCTAGACACCTAATTCCTATTAATAAAAACATGAAATTCATCATGTTTTAAACTCATTTTGTCCCCAAAATAATTTACGGCTGACTGTGTAAAGAGAAATATTTATTCTTCTTATCAATCTTTATTCATTAATGATTAATAACTTTTTAACGAATAACAAGCGATGACTAAAACCTTTTGGATGCCACTCAGGAGAATTTCTTTTGTGATATTATATGTCAAGATCATGGAAAGTGTCCCCTAAAGTCAATGTGACTACCGTAACTTCTTTTATCATATTATCTATGTATGTCTCATTATCGAAGTGTAATAATGAATTTTTTCTCAGATTATACGTAAAGCTGGCACGATGATGTCAATATCGGGAGCAGATGATACCGTTTATTACGAGTACAAGAAAGCTCCTGGCTCATCGACGGCAAATAAGCATCCTCTTTTTAAAAAGTTTAGAACATAAGTAGTATAATTTTCCTAATATTTTCTCAACATCACAAATTGATAAATGATAAATAAATGATTTTGTTACTATCTAGTTTAATTTGTATAGTATATATTCCATGTATCGCTTGTAACGATAAAAGAAAAACCCTTATCCATTTTTGTATGGGTTTTGAGCTCCTTATATAATATATATATGGTAATGAAACTTATTGTTAGTTAAAACACTGACGAGATACTTATTAAAAACCGTCAACCCTGGACAAATTTTCGGCGGTATAAACAGGACCCCAAGGGCCCGGAGATAATTGAAAAACGCTGACATTATCGACAATTGATATAAATTTGATATTATTAATATAAAAATATTTAGCTAATACATTATTAAACTCATGATTTTTTATTACATAAATGTTCTATAAATAAATATGCATACTTGTAAATCTATAATATCCTATATATTACTGAGAAAAATTACAATTTTTTCTCTGCAGTTATGATTTCTGTTGATAATCAAATTTTGACGATAACACTGAAGTCACAATTTTAAAGAAAAATTAAAGTATTATTGAGTTTTAAATGCATATACACTGATAAACACGTCTACTAAACTAATAACTCATAAAATTAGTACAATATTATCAGTTTTTACTCTTAATGACTTAATATTAACAAGGACGCGAACTCCCATAAGGATGTCGGTTTTTAATAGAAATATCTCGTCGGTGGTTAAAATGAAAGATTATTGTTAGATGATTAAAGGTTGTATTCCGTTAGCTGTATAGAAAATTATCTTTTTTGGTAATAAAAATATTATTAGAGAACAACTATCCATTAAAATTTATTTTTGACAACACACACACACACACACAATATTAATAAACATTTGAAGTATCTAAACAGTATGAGTGAACACAATTAAATTAATTTAAATAATTTTTATGCCAAAAGTTGTGTTACCAATAAATTTGATGCTGTAAAAACTTTTCATAAAATTTGTGATAAATATTTTATTATAGAATATGAATAAACAGTTCGCGCTTTAAATAATATCGAAAATGCTGCAATACATGACAAATAGACGAATACGTGATTAATAATTTGTGTGTATAAACTGCTTCCACATTTCGGTCTTCAACGTATGGTTGAACCGTTCGACGACTGTCGATTCAAAGAAAAAGAAAAGTTCAGGAACATGAAAAAATCTCCATTTAGCAAATTGAGGTTGAGGTTTCTGGGACCCCAGTGTGTATAGCTAGAGTTAAAAGTGATTCGATAGACGTTCGACAACGGTTCGATTCTGCTTGTCACTTCAAAACCTGCACGTTCCTGTTTTTTCTTATCGGGAATGGAAAATGAGTCTTCCTCCTTTCTCTATTAGTTAAGAATTAATTAATAATATGATAGCTGTTTAGTAGTATGTATATAGTTTAATAAGTGTTCGATAGCTACTCGATAATAGTTTTTTAATAATGATTCGATAATTAGGAACGCTCGGTTATTTCTAGTACATTATTTTAAAAATATTATTATAATTAGTTGCTAAGTTACATCATATAAAAATCATAAATATCTATTTAATAAAATCTCGTGCGAAAGAAGAAAAGAGAACAAAAAGAGAGAGTACAATGGCAGGAAGAGAGCGCGAATACTATGGTAAGTATAGGGCCGCAACGGGTGGGACAGAGAGAACTGCATCATACAACGGGTGGGAGAGAGAGGACAACGGGTTAGAAAGAGACTGCAACGGGCGAGAGAGAGAGAGAGAGAGAGAGAGAGAGAGAGAGAGAGAGAAGGAACAAACCCCCTTCCCTCTCTAACACGGACCTCGGTAACGCGCTTCCCCCTCCCTGACCCTCTCACACCATACACACGCTATATGTATACGCACTAACACATAGGCTACGTTTACACCGTGCGCTTAGTCCGCGACCTATACGATAGGTGTCTTTGTTTAACCTACAGGATAAACAAGGACGTCTATTGTATAGGCCGCGGCCTAAATGCACGGTGTAAACGTAGCCATAGTGAGTTAGAATTGGCCTAGCTTTACTACTCTCCCATCATGCGTGATGGCGTAATGCATCTCACGTGTGTGCCCTCATCACACGTGATGGCAATATGAAGGCGATCTTGCGCGCATAATGATCATATGTGATGGCAGTGTCAGTGTTTTCCCGTTTACTAACTGTTTTGTATGATTATATATACTATTTTTATACGACTTTTTACGCTCGCATATATGCTCCATCATTACGCTTGCACGTGTACGACCATCATATCATGAGGGTGATATGATGGCGTTCTTGCACGCACAACCTAGCTGATACTCACATGTGAGGGCTATATGAGATCGCACTAAATGTTATCCGGGTAGTGCAATCTAGAACTGACGAGTGTAAGCGTGCAGGGACTGCACTGCAGGTAAGAAATAAAAAAACATTCTAGTGCAAGATAAAAATGGCGTTCCATATTGTTTACATGGAAGTATTAGATTCATGTGATGAAAATGAAAGTATTCATGCAATTCCATTAAAAAAATTCTTAATTAAAGATAATGATGACACAAAATGTTTTTGTATGTAGGCTTGTTTTCATTTATATACCCGGGAAAAAAAATTTATATATGTATAATTATATATAATTATATATGACCATATATAGCACAATCATATATGGACTTTGTCTCTATATGATCATATATGTACATAGGTCGTGTGTCTAAAAAGTTTTGAGCCTCAACATGAAGATGTTGCATTACTCGTCAAAACAATTTTGGTACTGTAATCGTACATACTTTGAAAGATACCTGCGAAAATTGTAGCTACTTCCGGCGCTTAGTTGTTGTTAGACAGTCATTTGTGCCAGTCAATGTCAATGTTTTTGTAAAAATGGAAAAAATCGAATATCAGCAGTCGCCATGATAAAAATTCACGAATT
>NW_017257260.1:94384-96644 GCF_001594055.1 Mycetomoellerius zeteki | reverse complement strand
AAAAAATGTATCTACTTAAAAGGAGACTATGTGGAAAAATAAAATTGAATTTGACCGAAAAATTACTTGTTTCTATGTTAGGCTTAAAACTTTTCAGACGACGTATATATATGATCATATATACGTATATATGCCCGCGCGAGGAAAAAAGTTTATATATAATTATATATAATTATACATATATGGCCATATATTATTATATAACACATTCATATATGATTGTGTTATGGTCAATTTCATAATAATGTGTTAAGTATTATTTTTTAAAGCTGATATTATTTTTAGATTGAAAGGCATAGAAATGTGCTTCATGTAATTCCTAAATGTGCTTCATATAATTCCTAAATAAATGAATAAAAATTTATCATTTTTAGATTTTATTATTTTTAGATCAATCCACAGCTGATCAATTATATTATCGCTGTTTTTCTCTTTTGCTTTCCCCTTTTTTATAAAGAATTAATTTATTTTATTAAAGAATTTTGAGAAATTTATACTGGACATCTGGAAAATATCCGGTATCCGGCCGGATATTTACCTACCGGATATTCGATCATATATTGGATATTTGGTGTCACATTCTTTTCAAATATTCGATATTCGGTAATTTTACGATCCGGTGAATCCCTAATAGATATTGTAAAATTAATAGTTTACGACATATTTTATACTTTATATACATATTCTGGTATATTTTGACATAAAATATCTTGCAAACAATTAACTTTTTGATAAAAATATCATAATATTTTTATACACAATGTATAAAATATTTCATAAATTATTGATTTTTTGGTATCTGTACCTTAATACTTTTATATGTAGAATAATTAGAACAATCGTATTATGTGACAAAAATTGTTATAATTCCATTAAAAAAAATGGCGACCTTCATATTAGGGATGCATCGGATATCCTGAAAGTATCCGGTATCCGGCACTTTTTTACTATCCGACTGGATAGTCAGATATCATTAGTATCCGGGAATATGTCCGGTTGAAATTTGATACCATTAAAATTGTTAATTTTTTATTATATAAATGTTCTAAAAATAAGTGTGCATATTCATAATGCTATAATATCTTATACATTGTTGCAAAATTACAATTTTTTCTTTATAGGCTTTTTTTTTAAGACGTTTTCCCGGAATCCGATCGGATATCTGGAAAATGTCTGATATCCGACTCGAAGAAATGCCTTCTCAGATATTCGATGTTACATTTTGTCCGGATATTCGATCCGATATCCGGTAATTTTACGATCCGGTGCATCCCTACTTCACATGACTTCAAAAAATTAATATTTTTTACAATTAATTTAGCAATATTTTTCCCCCTCTAGATTATACAATTTTTTTCTAAAATGTTTTCTTTTAAATCTTATAGATTTTGAGATATTTGACTGCATGATAGTGATAGTTAAAGTGAGACACTCTGTGTAAATGGGAAAGTAAATGAATTGTATTACGTTCTATTATTATATACGATTTACGACATACGCTAATCTACGTTTATCTCGACGTTAATCTACTGTTACTCGAAGTAGAAAGTTTTCTTTTCATTATGTAGAATCAAGTGAACGTATGTTATTTAAGTTGTCATTTTCCGATGCAATTCTCTAATAGTGACTATTTACGATGTATCCGTAACTCGCACATCGTGAAACGACATCCTTGTCTTGCCGTTTGTTAATCATAGATTAGTGGCACGAGGCCATTCAGTGACTATTCATTGTGATCGCATCAATTCAAATTATGATTGTATGTGAAATTTGTATGCATAAGAAAAAGAGTTTAGTTATAAGAGCGAATATTGACACTTGGTTTGACTGCTGGTGACCTCGATTCTAAATCCCGCAGGCTATCCTTTCACTTTAAAAGCGTTTCAATGAGTATTCTTTCTCGCACCAGCTTAATACTGAAGACATTCGTATTTCATAAAAGAAACCTCAGTTCGTTTCTAGAACGCCGATTAGTGAGTCGTCCGTCGTTGGTGTTCCTAAGTTTTACTTTCATGTAAGTTTTAGAACAGAGCGTGATCGTTATATATTGTCATGTTTTCTTCATACCATGACGTATTCTCTTTATTTATTTGACATAGTTAAATGGTGTTTTGTTGAGGAAGCAGCTACAGAAAATAAGAAATAATACGGAAATAATATAATAATATGAGTACATATTAATGTGTATACGTGTGCGTGCGTGCGTGCGTGCGTGCGTGCGTGTGTGTAATACAATAAGTATATATATATATATATATAT
>NW_017257260.1:75389-94051 GCF_001594055.1 Mycetomoellerius zeteki | reverse complement strand
TACAGGGTGTTTCCAAATTAAATGGCAAAACTTCGGGAGCGTGTAGAGGAGTAAAAAACTAAGAAAAAAAGTCCTATAGACATATGCTCCTTTTTGCTTTGTTTCGCAGGAAATCACGAAAAAAGAAAAAAATATATTTAATTTATTATTTTAATTATTTTATTTATAAACTTTTTAATGAAGATTTTGTTCGAAATGTGCACCTCTTGCAGCAATACAAGCATTGCATCTGTCAAACACGGCTCTTGTAGCAGCCAGGCACTGTTCTTGCGATATTCTGTTCGCTGCAGCTACGATACGATTTCTCAAATGTTGCTCTGATTGAATAGGCGAAGAATAAACTTCTTGCTTCAGAGTACCCCATGCATAGAAATCTAATGGCGTTAAGTCGGGCGAACGAGTTGCCCAATGTACTGCTCCTCCACGTCCAATCCATCGTTGTGGGAATTTTCTATCTAACCAGGTTCTAGCGACTCTGCTGTAATGAGCAGGGCATCCATCTAATTGAAACCACATTTCAGTACGTTGTTGTAATGGGATGTTTTCTAAATAGTCAGAAAATTCATTCTCCAAGAAATTTAGAAAACGGTCCCCATTTAATCTTGCAGGTAAAAAAAACATTTTTTTTCGATTTCTCTGAAACGGAGCAAAAACGAGCATATGTCTATAGGACTTTTTTTCTTAGTTTTTTACTCCTCTACACGCTCCCGAAGTTTTGCGATTTAATTTGGAAACACCCTGTATATATATACACACGAGTACATATATCTGTCTTTTTGCAGTTTTTTTTCATATTTTTTCACATATAATTATGCGTAAATTGGTAGCTTTGTGTTTTTGAGACATATATGTATACTCAACAGTAAAATTAAAACATTACCTATTTTATCCCCCCCCCCCCAAAATAGGCAAATTTTAAGACAGTATAACTTCGTCAAAAATCATCGCATCGAGATGTTTAAAAATGTATTTTACAGCTTGAAATTTCTACTTTCGCGAATGGTAATTGAGATTTCGATTTGGCTGATATTTTATGGAGCTATACGGATACAAATAGAAATCGGTCAAATCTGAAAATTTTGAACGAAGTTTATAAAGTTCCATGGTCTGAATTAAAAATAGTAAACAAATTCTGTTTACCCGCAAACTATCTGGTATCGATAAATATCAACAATAGAGGACTCAACTCGGATGAGCTTGACCTTGACATATGTTATCAAGGTCATGATCCTGTGTGACCTTCAAATGATTTTAGTTGGTGCTCGTCCTTCGTTAAAAAGTTATTAATAAAAAATGGTTCTATTATATAACACGAGAATTCTTTGTTTTATAAAATAGATTTTCTGCTTTAAAAACAAAAAAATCTCTGCTTTAAAATAGATTTCCTGCTTTAAAAACAAAAATCTCTGCTTTAAAATAAATTTCCTGTTTTAAAAACAAAAAATCTCTGCTTCAAAATAGATTTCCTGCTTTAAAAACAAAAAAATCTCTACTTTAAAATAGATTTCCCGCTTTAAAAACAAAAGTGCACAAGTTGCACATGTGTTCCAACGTTATGCAACTGTTCAATTACCCCGGATCTACAATAGGATTTTAAGCCTTAAGCCATAAGATATGGATGAATCAATTATTCCTCTCGGATTCGACTGTAATTGGTCAATTTCTTATGGCTTAAGTCTTAAAACACCTATTGTAGATCCGGACTTATGGAAATCGTGTGCCCCTTATGCAGAGGGAAGAGTTGATTTGCGTGGAAAAGATTCCCAAACAGAGGAAGGGGCGGATGAGAGTCGAAGGTAAGAGTCGCGCGCCCCTTTTCAGGGGAGAGCGGGGATGAGAATACTAATGAGGGAGGTTGAGTACTAATGTTGACATTATTTTTCACATTTGATAAACGTATAGACGCATTTTTTGAAATCATGAGTAAGTTATATTCAATAAATTAATTTTTGACGTATTAATATCTTATTTTTGAATATCTTATATACATTTAACGTTTATGTTATATATGTATAATTGTGGGGTAGACCTCGCTTTTGTTTGGAACTTTTTTGGTAATAACTTTTAAATGAAGGACGAGCACCAACTGAAGAAAAACCATCTGAAGATCACTCAGGATCATGACCTTGACAATATATGTCAAGGTCAAGGTCATCCGAACTGGGTCCCTTATTGTCGATATTTACCAAAAATAAACGCTTAACTGAGAAAAAGTACTTCTGGTAATTTTTAACATGCCGAATTTTGCTGAGCAAAGAATTTGCATAAAATTTTTTGTCTTCGGAACGAAATTTCATTGTGGAAGTGTTTCGATGATGAATGTATGTCAAGAACAAGAACAATTTTTGAGGTATAAAATGTTCAAAGAAGGCACAGAACGCGTTGAAGATGAAGATCGCTCCAAAGGATCTTTCACTTCAACAGAATAAAACATTCAAAGAACTCAAGAATGTAGTGTTTAATGATCGATGATTGACAATTCAAAATATATTTGACCGTATTAGAATATGGTTCATGTTCCAAAAACGCAGAATATTTTTTTGTTTTGTTTATAATGTCGCGATATAATTTTAGTTTGGAAAATTTAAGTTTTTAACATCATTAATGAATAAATGACAAGCCATTTTTTACTTTTTATAGCATAAAATAATGCCCGGGAAAAAATATTTTAATTATATATAAAACATTTTTTCCCGGGTGTTTCCTGAGACTAATATTAAAAAGCACAAATTTATATTTCTTGAATTGAAATTATGTTGCAATACAATAATAATAATAATAATAATTCGACGAATTAAAATTATGTCGACGTAAAAATTGTTTTCATTTTAATTTAGACACGATTTCAATATCAAATTGATTGTGTTGGAGATATAATAAAAATTTGGAATTATTATTATGTCGGGATATTATTTTAATTCGTAGAATTATTATTATGACTTGACATTAGTTCTGGCTCAGTAAATTCTGCTTAACTGTCAGAGTATAATATTAGCCTATAAAAGTGCCATTTAAATATTGTTATTCAAAAAGAAATACATATATTTATTTTTCTAATTATAATAAAATAAAAAATTATTTTATAAAAAAGTATTTTTTTTATTTTAGTCTGTTCTTATTTATTACATTTTTCTCAGTTTAAGATTAACATTATTTACGAATGTAATAAAATTTGTATAAGCAGTATGAAAAAATTAAAATAAAATTTACAGTACAATAGTTCAATAGTACCTTAGATAATTAAAAAATAATACCTAATTGCCCTAAAAATTAATCTTTATTTGTCATATTTAGTTATATATAGAACAGCTATTGAAATTAAACGCACTTGAATATGAATAATCGGTGTGCACGCAGAGATTTCTTCTTTAAAATGATCGTGAAGACCCTGGTTTCACAGTTGCTGCTTTTGTTAGTCTTCTACGACCGTAAGTATATCATTTGTTTCGTATGCAATATTCCTAAATAGCACGTATGCAATATTCCTAAATAGCACTATTGAGAAAAAAAGTTGGTATTGAATCTTTCCTTGTTTAACATACTTTATGTTTCTCTTTCTATAGAAAGAAAACCTAAGATACACATTATAAAGTATGTTAAACAAGGAAAAATTCAGTATCAATTTCACAACGCGAAACAGGCCGATATTCATAGTCGATTCTTGTATTTAAAACTGTCTTAAGTACAGTCTTAAGATGTCATAAGTCAATCCGAGAACTGTATTAGCATCTTAACCCTTTCAGTCACGAAATTTAGGGGATGTAGCAATCATTATAGGAAGGTGGTTTCTTAGGTTTTCGAGGCCGCTGAATCTGGGGTCGAATTACAAAAAAAATCAAATCCAAGATGGTGGACCATAGACGGCGATTCAGTAAATTGACAATTTTTCGTTTGATGATTAACGATGATTGACGATTTTCTGATGCAAGTAATTTAATGGCCAATTCAAACTCATTGTTCTCAAATATATTAACAATAATAATTTATAGTGTTAAAAATGACTGATTCAATGCAATAGCAATTGACCAATTGCAAAAATAATCACTTTTTTGTAGTTTTGGCCGCCATATTGGATCCGCCATTTTGAATTTTAAAAAATCTGATGGCGAATTTGAATTCAGCGATCTCAAAAAGATTGGAAACAATGATTTGCAATGCATGTTTATTGTCAAAATCTGCCACAAATGAATTAAATTTGGAAAAATGCATTTTTTTGTATAAATTTGTTTATACTCATACAGCACCGATTGTTGCAGAAAATTTTTAGAAATGTTTCAATCTTTCACATCTCATGTGCAACAATTCTGAAAGTATCCTGCAATATGTCATATGAAATGTTTCAACAGAAATGTTTCTAAAATCTATTATATACAATAAATTGAAAAACATATTTAAACAGAACAAAATCATCATGATGTTAAAATGGCTCTAAAATGTTTCCTAAAAGTCATTTTTTGATCAATCAAGATTCTTAATGTCATTTAATGTCATTTTGATGTTATCGTAAGATCCTTAATGTCGTTCAATGTCATTTTGATGTTATCGTAAGTTGTTCTACTTTAATTGCGAAAAATTTTTGTATATGAATGACTTGCTCTGCTTTAACTTCGAAAAGCTTTTGTATATGAATAATGATATTGTGTGGAAACTACAGGTGTAAGTGAGTTTCTATTTTTCTACTGATTATGTATATGTGCTTATACATATAATGTGATTAATTAATCAAAATAGTTGGCGATATAATTCATTTATATCTGACGATTAAAAATTGATATAAAAATAAAATTCACAGATGTAACAAGCCTAATTATACCAGAAGAGCTTCCGACGATTCTAAGTTTAATATATTCCAATATATCACCTATCAAAAAAGTTAAGTATATCATAAGTTAATAATATAACTTTACCTTGTTACATAATCCTTGTTAACTTATATCAATGTTTATTATGAAATCTACAGGAACCGATTCCAGATTCGGCGTGGGTTTTCGATTAGGTGAACACGCGGATTTTCAAATTCTTATTGAACTAGGACCTCAGACCGACACAGATCCGATAGGTACATCCAACGATGCCAAAAGGCGACGAGATGTAAGAATTTGCATAATTTGTACACTAAACCATTACACATTTAATAAAAAAAAATTTTTTTTTATAAATAGGCGACGATAAATGCTGCGATGAAAGGAGAGCTAGGACCATTGGCACAAGCACTGGCTAAATATGAAATAAACCGTAAAATCCAAAAAGAAATGGATGAACTCAAAATAATAGAGGAGAAACTTAAAAAGATTAAAACGGAGAATACAAAGGCTCAAGATGTAAGTATGAAATTTATACAAAATGAGCCAAAGAAAATTTAAAGGCTTAGAAACTTTTTTCAATTAATTTTCATTACATCAAAATATAGAACATAATGTGCCATTTACATATCATCTTATCAAATTCATCAATACTAATCGCGTCGGTTGGCGAATGGCGAATTGTGTTGTAGATTGTGACTGATGGGCAGACACTATTGTATAATCTCATTAATGTCATTTAATAAACATGAAGCATTGAGTGACGAACAACGTACATGTTTGTTATAAAGTTACTGCACCATATGGCTGTTCGTAGAGCGTTTCGTTACATATTACTTTCATCTCTGTCACGATTTTGTACCAATAGGCTGTTTCAGAAGCTTCCCAGAGAGCATAAACTCGTCTAAAAGATGACTAAATTGTTATAAAAATATCTTTTAGTGAAAGAATATAGTCAACAAAAAGATGACTAAAAGATGACAGATCGCATTGCGACATATAATGTTTAATAACATCGAATTCCTAAATTAATTTTTACATAAAACGAAATGAAATTGTATGACTAACAATATACATTCTATTTCTGAGTCCTGTAATGTTTGCCGTGTCCTATATATGCAAGAGCCACTATCTTTCATTCTCCCCTTTGGGGAACTCGATTTCAAAAAAATATATTATTAGTGTTCATTAGAGAACACGAGTAAAATTTCTCATAATACTGCGCACCTTTTATTCTATCTTGTATAATTTTCAAACACAAGAAACTGAACTCCACCATGTCCGTCTGGTGATCCCACGTACTGCTCGCGAGTGAGTGATAAAAAGTTCCAAAATAACGGAAAGATATCTTTTTCATGTTGTCTTTTCGGTAATGTCTTTAAAAGATATCTTTACGAAAAGATATCTTTCAGTTGATATCTTTTTGCTTTGCGAAAATGACAACCATAGAAAGATAACGAAAAGATGTCTTTTTTAGAGTTATCTTTTCAACAAAAGATGTCTTATAGACATCTTTTCGTCTTGCTTAAAAGACAATCTAAAAACGATGTCTTTTCGTCATCTTTCAGACATTTTTTTCGCTTTTTCAAAAAGGCAACTTAAGAAAGATCTCTTTTCGTTATCTTTTAGTATTTTGTGCTATCTGGATTGTATGTTTACATTATAAGGTTTTAATAAATTGTTTATTATTGTTTATACACGCTGTCTGAAAAATGCGTTATGTTTCTACATATCGGTTATTACGGACAATATTACTAAGGCTTCGGTGATTTTAGGACGCTCACACGGAATGCTAGAGATCCATGTTCGAGCCGAGATAATATTTTTCGCAATAAAATTTACAGATTTTCAGCACATTAACATATCACTAATAGGATCCCTGTTGAAAATTTTTGTACCAGATCTTAAAAGAGTTGTATGTGATCAATCAAGATTATTAAATGAACATACATGATCATATAAGAATCTTATATAATTTATACATGAATCTCACCAGTAATCTTTAATGACCTTAGGAATCTGGAATGAATCGTACACGACGATTTCTATCACAATGAAAAGATCTTGCCTTAACCTTATAAGAAACTCTTAAAAAATAATTTCTTTACAGGATCATCTAAGAATATGGTATTAATTATGTATAATTCCTAAGTGTTACATGAAAGATCATGTGTCAGTTTTAAAAAGCATATAGTTACGAAATAATTCATCTTTCAAGTTGGGATCTGGCATGATTCGTACACGACGATTTATATCGCAATGAAAAGATTTTAATTGCTTTAGCCTAATAAGATACTCTTAAGGAATATTTTCTTTATATGATCGCTCCAAAGTAATAAAGTTATCGATCATCCCAGTAAACGAATTGGAATTATTGAATGAACAGAAAGTGGATTGAATATATGAAATGAAAAAGAATGAAGAAAAATTAAAAAATTTGTTAGAATATTGAAGATTACTGAATAAAAGGTCGAAACGTACATTATCATTGTAAACGTATATTATCACTGTCTTAATGAATTGATAAATTGTAATTTCGCTATAATAACTAGCGTAGACTTTCTATGCACCTCTTTCCTAAATTAAGTTTGATTTAGTTGAAAAGCCGTTATTCAATTTGTGTAAAAAGAATTAATTTTTAACCAAAATGAATTCTTTTAAATTCCATTCAACTTCTTGCCTGTTCCATTCCATTTTATTTACTAGAATATGAGCAATAAATCACACCAAATTCCAATAATATTCTTGTAATATTTTCATAATGACACTCCAATTATATTCTTGCAAGATTCACGTTACATGAGCGCAAGATTCACGTAATCTGCGCGCAAGATTCATGTAACATATGCGTGTAAGATTCATGCAACAAGGATGTAAGATTCATGCAAGATTCTTGATTTATTCACAGGTATCGTATGCGATATATTCTTATACGATTTTGTATACGATCCTGTCCGAAATTTGTATGTGAAAATTTTCTTGGAAGATCTCACAAGAATTTTTCTTGTAAGAATTTGCAGCAGGGATTGAGCATCAAATTATTAAATTGCTTATCAATTTAATTTATGATATTACTACAGTAGTTTAGTTGTGTTTTTAAGTCCGGAAAATTAATTTGGTGCGCAGCTCAAATGACTACATATGTGTAAGTATGACTGCTTTCCTTTTAGGTGATACAGTCGACACACTTGACACAAATCGACGCACGTCACTTTCCATTTACAATTTTGTTCAAACTTAATCGACACACTTTGTCTCTGTTAGGGAGGAAAGTCAGAGTATGTCAAGTGCGATTTTGACGAATTTAACAATATCAGAATACGTAAACCAGTTTCTATCATTTTGTTCTGTTTTTTTGATTATCTTTGATTAAAATCTTTTAAAAGGTTAGAGATATTATATATAAAAGTTCGCACGCACACTACACATATCGCGTTCCATTTAAATGTGGCAAACTGTGTTCGAGTGTATTAAACTGTGTCGATTTGTGTCTTCTAAAAGGAAAGCAGCCAACATTATAGTCTTGTAGAAATTATTTAAACATCTAAGATCCAGCTTTAATCGTTATAGGCACAATTAAACATTTTTTCTCTTTTGTCTTCTTTCAGTTAGCCTTTTAATTTTAAAAAACATTTTAGAAAAGTAAATGTTTAGATAATATTTTACACTACAAAAAAAATCGACACTTTCGCGAAAAATCATCGTATCAATTTTTTTCAAATAGCATTTTTTAAGCCTATTTTAAAATAATTAAAATTTTGTCCGATGATGTTTCATCAAACCAGTTCAAATAATAAAAACATTACAAAAAATATTAATTTTTAATTTAACATAATTTAGGGACAAAATGTTATAGAAAAAGAATCAAACGCAGATTTAAAGTTCTCTTTTTGCACCTCAAAATGCATGATCGAAAACTTTTTACGATTTTTTTTCATTAATATACTTAACTTTTTGTTAAATGCAACAAAAGTATTAGTTTCAAAATATTTATGGACGCTATTGTATATGTAATATAAAGTAATTGAAAATTTATTAAAAAAGGTTATGTGTTTAACAGAAATTTAAAAAAGAAGAAGCTCCACGCGTGGTGATGTATAGTCGATGAAGAAACTGCAGCAACATATATTGTAGCGGACGAAGCAGAGTTATTGTATGCCTTTTAAGTGCATAATAGAGTATTCAACTTGTTGTTACGCAAATATTCTTAAATATATCAACCACAAAATTCTTATAATTATCTATTTCTTTACAAAGTTATTCTACTGTTGTGGCAAAATTTATTCATGAATATAACAATACTCTAGAAGCAAAATCGGTTGATAATGAATCATGTGTATAATAATCAAATGTTGATCGACAACCTTGATATATAATGTTTTATTATTTTTAAGCCAAATTTCTTGTTTGTAATTCAAATTATAATTTTTATATTATTTTTAAACTAAGGTTTCTTGTTCGTAATTCGAATTATATTTTCTTTATTTAAAAGTTCATCTTCCTTTTTTGTATTTCAAAGTTTAATATCCATTTGATATATAATATAATTTTATGCATGTTAATGCGAACTAAACATCAAATGCAATTAAAATATATGCATAGTAGAGTTCTATTTTTTAATTATATTCCTCCCAGATAGCAAAGTGTGTCTCAGCAAAATCGCACAAATCTGTGATTGTTTATGATGCTGGCAACTTGACGTAGATTTGTCTTCAACGATTTCGAATATACCGACATTGTAGCAACATACAGATAACAATGCGTATATGTATTGCCAGCAGTTTAACAGCAAGATAGCTGCGTCAATGGCTGCGTTCTTGCTTTTGGTTCCTTATAGATCTAAACGTATAAACCAATCATATTGAAGAATTTTACAACAGTTGCAAAGTTGCTTTCTCTGCTGAACGCAGCCAATGTTATCTTGTATTGTCGGCAATATGACAGCATTTTATGATGCTACATATTATAGCAACATGATGGCAATAGTACGAATTTTGATGATGACGATTTTAATGTTGTCGGCAAATTGCTGGTAAGTTTCTACTCAATGTTATCATATCGTGAAGGCATCAAGTTGCCAACAAATGAGGACTCAGTTGTTGCAATTCTGGTAGCAACACATACTTAGCAATGCATACTTAGCAAGCAACATGCCAGCAACAAGACAGACACGTTGCTATCTGCGGGCCTTACATGCTTTGTTTAAAAAGTTTATTTTTTTATGCTTCTAAGTTTATTGTTCATGCATTGTACACGTATAAAAATATAAGATATATTTTTAAAAATAAAGATAAATATTTCTTTTACTTTTGCTTACTATTTATTATATCCTAGCTATAAACACGTGTTAAACCTATTGTATATAGTTAACTTGTTTTAAATGTATTAGGGGAAAGTGGGAGAACTATGCGCAGCGGGTAATTGTGCGCATCCTGGTTTGATACTTTTCCAATGGATGAAGACATCACTGTGGTGAAATTTTTATGCAGGAGATCGTCCTCTTAAGATATAACTACAAAAGATACGACGTAAATACGTTGCTAACCAGAGAAATACAGAAAAGTGAAATCACATCTTTTCTTGTTATTTTAGCATTCAGAAAATAAGGTGGTAAGTTCGTATTTTTAATTTGTTTGTTTAAAGTTGCATACGTTATTAAAGTATGTTATTATGTGCGTCTGTTATTTATTAAGTTTGGTTAAGAAATATTGAACTAATTGTATTTCATATCGAGTCAGGTCGAGGCGGGCAACTGTGCGCAAGCATTTTGAAGTGCGCACAATTACCCATCTTCCATACACTATATGACTAGCACTAATTTTTTTTCGTTTTTTCTTTGCATTATTATTTTATTTTGCCATTTTATTTTGCCAAAGTCTATACGTATTATTATTATATTAGTTTTGTATTTCTGCTTAATATATATAATATATATTTAAAATATATTTAATATATATTTATATTGCAATATAATAAATATATTTTCTGATTTCTTTGTCAACATTCCATAATTCATTCATTTCCTACGACTTTTGCTTTGCGCACAATTACCCAACCCATGCGCACAATTACCCGACGCGCAAGAAACTTTTTCGCTTTTCCGTTTTTTCCTTCTTGCTAAATACAATCTTATTGAATGAAAATCTGTTCAATGTGAGCTGGATACGTAATGGTAGAAGAATCCACATCTGTCACACAACTCGCGAAATACAAACAGACTTATTTTCCTTTATTTTTAACTGATTATAACAATACCTGCTACATATTACATATGTATACGTATTTCGACTTAAATATGCACAATATATCTGCTACATGTTATATATGTATTAAGTACGTATTTCGACTTGGATATTTCATATCCATTGCGTTAATTACGTATTTAATACATTATATTTGATATGAAGTGAAACGCAATATAAATGCAATATATAGATACGTATTTAATATATATTTGCAATGAAAGATGCTGTACAATTACAATTTGGACAACCAGGTAATTATTTAAAATACTCCCATCGCTTCAAATCTTAATAAAAATGTATTCATTATATGTACTCATTGTAAATGTACTCAATTTTCACATTTTTTGCAACTATTGCAGACTTTCTCGGCTTCGAATTCCTTGCTGCTTGTTCTTCGTCCGGTTTAACTTCAATGAGATGCGGCAAAATGTATTTTGTGCCGGAAATGTGTTATCTCATGTAACATTTTTAACCAATAGTAATGAATTGCTGCCACAGCGTGCGTATGAAAAATCAGCTTCAGGAGTAAGCTTATTGGCTATTGCATCACATTTTGCCGCATGGTAAGCGTTTCCGCGTCCATTGTGTAGGGCCATTGTGTAGTAGCGTATTTGATTTGTTGACTCCAAGAAGACTAGAACCAAGAAGACTAGAACTAAGGAGGATCAACTCGTGCCAATAGCGGTAGTGGGGGTGAGGCAAAAAGTGGCGACGGATAACTTCCCCCACTCTTGCGCTTCATTAGTCCTCTCTGTCGCTCTATATAGTTGTCGCTCTATCGTTCTATAATCGTCACTTTGTCGCTCTTATATCGGACTTTCACACAATGCGCAGTGCCGCTGCACATCGTGTGAATAGCCGCGGACGTTTTTTGACTCACCCCCACCACGCGAGTTGATCCTCCTTAGTTCTAGTCTTCTTGGTTGACTCGAACCGATTTTTGATGGTTTGTTCTTTTTAGCTGCATTTCCTTTTTGAAATTTTGCATATAGCGTTTTCGGCCCGATCGGGTTTGCACCAATCTGGAATTAATCTTTCCTATTGGTTGACGTTACACTCTCTACCAATAGGAGAGCACAAAACGCCATTAATCCAATCCAGATTGATGCAAACCCGGCCGGGTCGAAACGCCAAGTCCGGATCTACAATAGGTGTTTTAAGCTTTAAGTCGTAAGAAATTGACTAATTACAGTCGAATTCGAGGAGAATAATCGACTATGATTCGTCCATTTTTTATGGCTTAAGGCTTAAAACTCTATTGTAGATCCGGGGTAATAGGTTAACTCTTCTTTCGTAGCTAAAAAGAACAGACCATGGACTCGGAGTCGATCGAGTCAGCAAATCGAATAATACGCTAAAGAGATTGAAAGAGATTGCTGTGGTTTTGAGAAAGGTTGAACTACTAATTTGGAATTTTGCATAGATCAAGCTCGTTGAATTCGCCCACTCGTAAACCGGAATAGTGAGCCAAAGTGTGTTCGCCAATTTAATGTGTTATTTCCGTATGTTCTTCCAAGCCAGATAGAACAGTATAAAGTTTTCCAGGCTTCTGAAAGTCGATTAGTTAATGCGAATGTTATATTGTAACCTGTAAATTAATTTTCGCAAGTATGGTAAGTCACATTATTCCGTAACATCGAACTTGTTTGACTTGTAACGCTAAGTATAACGCTCTTTTAACTGTATTGATTATGGAAAATGTACTAAGATAAGTATCCGCTCTGATAACGATTTGTGTAGATTTCTAATTTCAAGTAAAAATGTTTTGGCCTTTTTAGCCAATGTCATCCCATATAAACTTCTATATATATATATATATATTTATGGATTTATATATATATATATATATAAAATCAGTAACTTTCTATTGAATTGTCTTAATTTCAGCAAACATATTTTAAGAATGATGTACTAAATTGGTACAATATGCATCAAAATGATTAATTAAATATTCATATCATATATATGGTTACGTGTATCTCTGAAATTAAGATAATTCAATAGACAGATACTAATTAGTATCCGTATCAAGTGCACGATGTAAACTAGGCTATTGGTTCTACAATGCGTCCAGTAGTTTGTTGTCGGTGAGTCTGAAGGGTAGTCAGTAAATCAGTAGAGTTGGCCAACAACAGCCAACTTCTAAAACTATCGACTCATTGTGAAACTGTTATATGACTCATTGTAATATTTGATATTTCATGATATTTATTTAATTTATTTTTTACAGTCGGGTACATTAAAGCCCTATTTGACAGCGGTCAGGCGTACACTTACTGCCGCTATGTGCCTGGAGAATTTCTCCTCTCAAATTGTAGAAAAACATAACAAGCCCGAAGTAGAAGTAAGGGCAAGCAAAGAACTGCTTTTAACACCCATCTTGATAAGTAGAAACGACAAAGAGAAAGTCTTGATCGAATCCAGTATAAATAGTATGAGAATAAGTATTGCCGTGAAACAAGCTGATGATCTAGAAAAGATTCTTTGTCATAATTTTACAAGATTCATGACAATGAGGGCTGAACATTTTATGATTCTCAGAAGAAAACCAGTAGAAGTGAATACCCATAAATCTATTTGTAAGCTTTTAAGCTTTAATGATTCATAATATTGTATCATTTATTTTTAGGGTTACGATATTAGTTTTTTAATTACTAATATTCATGTAGAACAAATGTACAAACACAAGATAGTAGATTTTGTTATTCATTTCATGGAAGAAATTGATAGAGAAATAAGTGAAATGAAATTATCAGTTAATGCTAGAGCACGTATTTGCGCAGAGGAATTCCTAAAAAGGGTAAGTATCCAAATGTACTGCACATCTATTCCCACTTTGTAAATGTTACCTTCAATATTGGGTTTCCTTTTCAGTTTTAATTCATTTATTATCGACTTTCCAAGGTATCCGTTGGAAAGAATTATGATAAAGGATATATATCGATAGTATTGTCCCCAATGGATCGTACAACTTTTAATAACTGGGACAAAATTGAAAGAGATCTTTTTAAAGTCTAGTGACGTGTCCTTGTCCACATGTCACTTGGATTATTCTATATTAAATGAATTGATATATAAATCATCAATGTTAATTTTCTTTAAATATTGTTATATGGAAATATACAAGCAATATTAAAAGTGAGAACAGCTATTTAATCTTTTGTCAGGATTGATTTTAGATATTTGTTTAGCAGAGCTTATATCATCAAACTAATTATTCGCATTTAATGAATTGTCAAAAAAATAAGGCGAGTTTTTTAATTCATCGATTGATCAATCGCATTGTGGGCAAATGTAAGTTTTTTCCGTAAAAAGCTGCATTTGCACATAATGCGATCGATCAGTCGATGAATTAAAAAACTCACCTATGTCATGATGCAAGTAGATAAGGGCTGCGTTCCGTTTTACGCACGATGCGCATGATGCATCATTTATCCTTGTTTAACATTCGGTGAATAACAAGGATAAAAGATGCATCATGCGCATCGTGCGTGAAACGGAACACAGCCACAGTATGCTCATAACTGAACAGCAACATTATTCTTTGGATCGCCTCTTTATATTCCCTCGAAATGCATGTGTAGAAAATAAAATAAAATTTGATTTAAAAAATATCTGTTTTACTTATCCATTATTTATAAAATTTGTATAAAAGTTATATGGAGAATACTTTATATTCAATAAAAAATGAAATTTTTCTCTTAAGAACACGATAAAAAGGACGAAAAACAAAAACTAAAATTGGTGGTGTCGGAAAATCTGCACACCTTCATATAAGCCATAAATTGAGTGAATTTATGGCTTATATGAAGGTGTGCAGATTTTCCGATTTTCGATTTACTTATATCATGATTTCCTCAGCACAATTCTTTTCCTACACGATTCTACATTCCATGTAAATACTAAATAAAAAACACTGGGTGCCTTAATTCCAACAAGCGACACAAATGACACGGTGTGACACAGGGAGCTTTCCAATAAGAGACAGGCTACGGTCCACTTGACGCTGCAAACGCTTCGAAGCATTCTTCGATTGGTCAATTCGTAAAATTTTTTGTTCTGATTGGTCCCTCAAACGCTTCGAAGCGTTTGTAGCGTCAAGTGGCCCGCAGCCAATAAAGCCCAAGACGCGAGCGAGGGAATAGCGATAGGAATAACATGATTTCAACCTATCAGAAATCGGATATATCGGAATAGACAGTTTCTGATAGATTGGCTGCATTCAGCGGACTCAACAGTTGAGTGAGCGTTCGCTGCTATTGACGTATTCTTCTAGATCTAAAATTATGATTGGATGATCTAAAAGAATACACCAATAACAGCGAGCGCTCACTCAACTGTTGAGTCCGCTGAATGAGCCCATTGAAATCGTGTTATTCCGCTATCGCTATTCCCTCGCATTGTGTCTTGGGCTTTAGTATCTAAAACGCATCCGCATGTGGACGTAGAGCATGAAAATGCGACCGCAGCGCATGTTTGTATCGCACTATTTCGTGGCTGTGACAGATTTCCTAATCTAAATGGTTCTCAACTTTGACGTTTAATATCTTGGTTCGCGAGGTAGAGCGATTTTTTTCTGCCAGATTCTTTCGTTTCGTGTAAAAACGCATCGATTGAGTATATTTTTATCAAAATTTGAGGTGGAATGGTGGTCTTCTTAACATTTACCTTTAACAAAATATATATGTATCATTTCATTGTCAAAGTTGATTATATTGTATCACTACATTGAGACATTTTGTGTAAAGCAGCTTTTGACACGCACTGATTCAGTGTAGTGCGAGTGATCGAATTCAGTAAGTTTTTCTGTCAGATTCTTTCATTTTGAGTGAAAACGCGTCGAATGAGTATATTTTTATTAAGATTTTAGGTGGAGATGGGTTATTTTAAATAATTACCATGTTTATAAATATTCGCGCATGAAAAATGTTTATTTTATTTTTTATCCAATATTTTTTTATATTTTAGCATATACAACATATATGAAACGTGCTATTAAACCTAAACTTTAAAGCTAAAATACCTAAACTATTACAACATAAATAAATAATGTATACATAATGATAATGCATAATAATACATTTATATAATACACAGCACCCGTCGAAACCGAGGGACGTCCATTTCCTTGCATACCAAGAATGCCGTGCCGAGCCTGTGGAAAGAACGAAAATTATGAAAATTTATGATGATACAGCATGAAACAGAGGTCTCGTTGAAAAATATCGTACATACTATTTACGTAAATATTCAGTTCACTCTCTACATATAATATAATTCTGTATAATTTCTTTTAGCAATATGTTGGCATTACCTCTAAGTTTATAGCGTGTCCATCGGTGGCTAATACAGTTAGTAGTTTGCAGTGCATCGAATTAACTATTGCCTGGCAATAAACAGGATGCTAGTTCAGCCCAAGCTACACTGTAAAAAATTTTGTGTAAAATTACAACTATTATAGTGGGTAATTTTGAGACCCACTATAATAGTTGTAAATGTCTATGTGTTTGTAAATTTGTAATATGCAAATAAAAATAATTTCTTGGTTTGTAACTAAACAGATTGTGGAAGTACAATTACAATGTGTATAGGAACGATAATATGACAATACATTTCGCACTATTATATATTATTATACATTTAACATTATACATTTAACAGCAATACGCAAAAAATTACTGTTATATTACGTAATATTACTAAAATTTGGATAATTACAGAAAATATTCAAAATATCCTGCTATTTACGTAATTTTTTATATAAAATAAGATACATTTACACAATAAAAGCAAATTTACATATAAAGAAATGTACTTTTCTTTGGATTTTACATAAGAAATATTTTAATTGTACTTGTACATCTTAATTGGCTCCATCATTGACTTGATTTCTTTATCTTGCTTTTGCTTAATACGAGCGAAATCTATACTTTTACTTTCAAATTTACATAATTTTTATGGAATTACATAATTTCTGTAAAAAAAATTGCATGATTTTTTTTATACAGGATTTTTATACAGGAGGATTTTTTACAGGACTAATCATGTAATTTTTACATCTATTATATGTGTAAATTTACCAAGTTTTTTTACAGTGTAGATGCACGCTCGTTGCTCAAAGATTTCCAATGAGGTCTAGAGATCTTGGAGGCCAAAATTTAACTGTATGATGTCTGAATGGTCCTCATATTGAACTCTGGTAATCCTAGCGGTATGGTTTGGATTGTTATCTTCCACGACGACAATCCTGAGGTGATCTTGTTCGTTATAGCATCTTCGTACTCTGGGCAGCATGATTCCATCTAGAATGTCCACATACTGCTCAGCGATGGTAAAATGTTGTTCTACTCGTATCTGGTATTGTCGATTCTCCAGACGCGATAACGACTGTCTTTGTCAATCAAGAAAGTTTTCTCATCGAATATTTTCCTACGTATATCATATTTCACCTAAGACAAAACACCAAAATATATCGAAAATTGAACTTAATAGGCAAAAATATTTTAGACGAAAGTTGTACGTGGTTTGAGGGGGGACATAAGATGGCAACATTATTTCGACCTTGGCATTGTTAAGGTCGGGGTGAATTCAGGGCACTTTGAATTTTTTAAATGGAACTCATATTTCATTGTATATTTTCGTAACTTACCTCTACAGTTTTCCAAAACACTGTAATAAAATTTTTTTTATTAAGTACTTTTCGAGTCAATATTTGAAGATTACAATATCATCAGTGTTAGTATTATTTAAGGTGTTTGACCAAAAAAAGCTAAAACTTCTTAAATGTTGTTTAGGATCATGATCTGGATAACATTTGTCATGTCAAGGTCATTAGAGATTGCTTCTCTTATTTTCATTTTTAAGATTTTTAGTGCAAAATGAAAATAGGAGGAACAAGATCCAATGACCTTAATCTCGCAAATGTCATCCAAATCATCTAAATCATAATTCTGAATAACATTTAAGAAGTTTTAACCATCAGTTAGACACCTTAGATGATATTAATGCCAGTGGTACTGTAACTTTCAAGCACTATATTTTGAAAAGTACTTAACGAAAAAATATTTTATTATAGTGTTTTGAAAAGCTCTTGTGGTAAGCTACAAGAATATGCAATGAAAAATGGGATGTTCCGTTTAAAAAATTCAAAATGCCCTTGCCCTCACCTCAACATCACCCAAGATCAAACTAATGATACCATCTTCCGTCCTCCCTCAAGCCATATAACTTTTGTCTGAAACATTTTTGCCTACCAGGTTCAGTTTTTCGATATATTTCAGTGCTTTTTCTTTGGTAAAATACCTTGTATATATTATAATAAGGTATATAATGTACTGTGAATTATAACTCATCGATATAATGTATAACTGGCAGAAATATGTACAATACATATTTGAAATAAAAAATTTCTATTAATTAAATTATTTTTTATATATAACAAAATAATATGACAAAAAGCTATGTATATAAGCAAAAATCACTGCTTGAAAAGATTTGCGTACTTACTAGCATAATACCAACATTTTGAGATACAAACTACTTGAACACGATGTGCTGTCACTGTATTTGTCAGGTGCGGAATGAACTGGATATCATAGTGGATAGCATGCTGTTG
>NW_017257260.1:28139-75189 GCF_001594055.1 Mycetomoellerius zeteki | reverse complement strand
GCCGAGCCTGTGGAGAGAACGAAAATTATGAAAATTTATGATGATACAGCATGAAACAGAGGTCTCGTTGAAAAATATCGTACATACTATTTACGTAAATATTCAGTTCACTCTCTACATATAATATAATTCTGTATAATTTCTTTTAGCAATATGTTGGCATTACCTCTAAGTTTATAGCGTGTCCATCGGTGGCTAATACAGTTAGTAGTTTGCAGTGCATCGAATTAACTATTGCCTGGCAATAAACAGGATGCTAGTTCAGCCCAAGCTACACTGTAAAAAATTTTGTGTAAAATTACAACTATTATAGTGGGTAATTTTGAGACCCACTATAATAGTTGTAAATGTCTATGTGTTTGTAAATTTGTAATATGCAAATAAAAATAATTTCTTGGTTTGTAACTAAACAGATTGTGGAAGTACAATTACAATGTGTATAGGAACGATAATATGACAATACATTTCGCACTATTATATATTATTATACATTTAACATTATACATTTAACAGCAATACGCAAAAAATTACTGTTATATTACGTAATATTACTAAAATTTGGATAATTACAGAAAATATTCAAAATATCCTGCTATTTACGTAATTTTTTATATAAAATAAGATACATTTACACAATAAAAGCAAATTTACATATAAAGAAATGTACTTTTCTTTGGATTTTACATAAGAAATATTTTAATTGTACTTGTACATCTTAATTGGCTCCATCATTGACTTGATTTCTTTATCTTGCTTTTGCTTAATACGAGCGAAATCTATACTTTTACTTTCAAATTTACATAATTTTTATGGAATTACATAATTTCTGTAAAAAAAATTGCATGATTTTTTTTATACAGGATTTTTATACAGGAGGATTTTTTACAGGACTAATCATGTAATTTTTACATCTATTATATGTGTAAATTTACCAAGTTTTTTTACAGTGTAGATGCACGCTCGTTGCTCAAAGATTTCCAATGAGGTCTAGAGATCTTGGAGGCCAAAATTTAACTGTATGATGTCTGAATGGTCCTCATATTGAACTCTGGTAATCCTAGCGGTATGGTTTGGATTGTTATCTTCCACGACGACAATCCTGAGGTGATCTTGTTCGTTATAGCATCTTCGTACTCTGGGCAGCATGATTCCATCTAGAATGTCCACATACTGCTCAGCGATGGTAAAATGTTGTTCTACTCGTATCTGGTATTGTCGATTCTCCAGACGCGATAACGACTGTCTTTGTCAATCAAGAAAGTTTTCTCATCGAATATTTTCCTACGTATATCATATTTCACCTAAGACAAAACACCAAAATATATCGAAAATTGAACTTAATAGGCAAAAATATTTTAGACGAAAGTTGTACGTGGTTTGAGGGGGGACATAAGATGGCAACATTATTTCGACCTTGGCATTGTTAAGGTCGGGGTGAATTCAGGGCACTTTGAATTTTTTAAATGGAACTCATATTTCATTGTATATTTTCGTAACTTACCTCTACAGTTTTCCAAAACACTGTAATAAAATTTTTTTTATTAAGTACTTTTCGAGTCAATATTTGAAGATTACAATATCATCAGTGTTAGTATTATTTAAGGTGTTTGACCAAAAAAAGCTAAAACTTCTTAAATGTTGTTTAGGATCATGATCTGGATAACATTTGTCATGTCAAGGTCATTAGAGATTGCTTCTCTTATTTTCATTTTTAAGATTTTTAGTGCAAAATGAAAATAGGAGGAACAAGATCCAATGACCTTAATCTCGCAAATGTCATCCAAATCATCTAAATCATAATTCTGAATAACATTTAAGAAGTTTTAACCATCAGTTAGACACCTTAGATGATATTAATGCCAGTGGTACTGTAACTTTCAAGCACTATATTTTGAAAAGTACTTAACGAAAAAATATTTTATTATAGTGTTTTGAAAAGCTCTTGTGGTAAGCTACAAGAATATGCAATGAAAAATGGGATGTTCCGTTTAAAAAATTCAAAATGCCCTTGCCCTCACCTCAACATCACCCAAGATCAAACTAATGATACCATCTTCCGTCCTCCCTCAAGCCATATAACTTTTGTCTGAAACATTTTTGCCTACCAGGTTCAGTTTTTCGATATATTTCAGTGCTTTTTCTTTGGTAAAATACCTTGTATATATTATAATAAGGTATATAATGTACTGTGAATTATAACTCATCGATATAATGTATAACTGGCAGAAATATGTACAATACATATTTGAAATAAAAAATTTCTATTAATTAAATTATTTTTTATATATAACAAAATAATATGACAAAAAGCTATGTATATAAGCAAAAATCACTGCTTGAAAAGATTTGCGTACTTACTAGCATAATACCAACATTTTGAGATACAAACTACTTGAACACGATGTGCTGTCACTGTATTTGTCAGGTGCGGAATGAACTGGATATCATAGTGGATAGCATGCTGTTGCACACGTGCATGCATTATGCCGGCATTACACAAACATTTAATTATTATCTGAATTAATACGTAGAAATTTTTCAATCAGTTTTATCGACTGCTACAAAATGTGAATCGTTACAGTTTTAGAAATCGAAAGTAAATGTAGGCGGCGTTTGTATCTGAAAACTATTCTGTAGTTTTCTACTCTGTTCGTTATCCGGCTATCCAACTAACAGCAGAAACGGCTTAGTTGAATAATACGATAAATACGATAAAATTTTTTAAAAAATAGTATCAGATGAAAGTTCGATTGGCGGTCCTTTGAGTATTACGAGATATATTTGTCGCAAAACGCTCAAGAGTGGGCTTGCTGTAAGTTTGAGCGAGCAGAGCTGGGCTGGATTCAGCTCCTTCTAGTCACGCGTTCCACGAATCGTTGCGTGCGTGCTGCTAATCCGAATCATCGACACGGGGTGTTTTTCTTTCGATAATTAAAAATAATCGAGAAACGATACGCATTAAGTGTATACACATCAATACGAGAGAATGCGCGTCAGAGAGAGAGAGAGAGAGAGAGATATTAGTGAGTCATTCGTGACGAAATAAAGGTGTTGGTTTCTACGTATGATGAAGAAAGATGAGAGAGGGAAGGTTAGTCGATGAGACGCGTCATTGCGCGCGTCGCATCTGGTCAGGTACACATCTCTACCACTCTCTTTCACTCTCTTGTTTGATTCGCGTAACATAAAGCGCGGAGAATAAGATAACCAAGTTCGATTCGAGCGACCCGAGAACGTCAAAGAGTTATGACAGTGCACGATTTGTCAGTGTCGATGGAAAGGAAGAGTATCAATGTTATGAAAAGCGGTCGCGGGGAATAGTGACGTATTTAGGGCGACTGGTGAAGTCTGTAACGACGATGCGATCCGATCACGGTTTAACTATTCCGTTTGCTCGTCGACGGAAGATAAATTCCCATCCTGAGCAAGAAGCAAGTTGCCTCAACACGGATCAGTCGCGCAGTTGACGCGCTCGTCAAGGTGCGAGTCAAGGAGGTTACCGTAGTTTAAGCGAGCTGGAGTGGACCGGAGCGTGAATGTGTTGCAAGAGGCGAGCACGTTGCCGCCGCCGTCGTCGTCGTGGTCGTCGTCGCCGTCGCCGCCGTCGTACTGTGAAAACGACAGTGATGCTCGATCAGTAGGGCGCGTCACTTGACGTGGGACGAAGATTCCCGTGATGTGTCCGCACGAGGGTGTCCGGTCGAGGCAAGAAGTAGTGGAAAGAAAGCAGGGCAAAAAGAAGGAAGGGGGTGCCGCGCCGGTTTGAACACGCCGGCACGCTAGATTGCGGTGGCCTAAAGCCCTCGCTCTCTTGTTCCTTGGAAAATGAACTCCATGCTATATACTCTCTACGGGTTCGCGATATTTTTCATGATATTCTGGTCGGGTATGTGGGTGGTTCACGTGCTGGCATTGATTGCCGGTCGTTGGAAGCTGCATCGGAAGATGAATCAGGCAGCGAGCTACGAGACACCGCTGCCAGGAGTATCCGTGATAAAACCCCTGATGGGGGTTGATCCAAATCTTTTCAGTAACCTCGAGACCTTCTTCACCATGGAATATCCCCGATACGAGCTCCTATTTTGCGTCGAGGATGACTCCGATCCCGTGCTGATGTTGGTGCGCAAGCTTGTTGAGAAGTATCCGGAAGTCGAGGCCACGCTCTTCGTCGGTGGTTGTAAAGTAGGGGTGAATCCAAAGATCAACAACATGCAACCGGCGTACGAGGCCGCCAAGTACGAACTTGTGCTGATCAGCGACAGTGGCATACGCATGAAGGAGGACACTCTACTAGATATGGTCCATCATATGACGGACAGAGTGGCTTTGGTTCATCAGATGCCGTTTACCTGCGACCGCGAAGGTTTCGCCGCCGCGTACGAAAAGATCTTCTTCGGTACGGTGCAGTCACGGATGTACCTAGCTGCGGATATGCTCAGGATAAACTGTCATACCGGTATGTCAGCACTCCTGAAAAAATTCACATTAGACGAGGTCGGTGGTCTAAAAGCGTTTGGCATCTATCTCGCAGAGGATTTTTTTTACGCGAAATCATTGACCGACCGCGGCTGGCGCATCACCGTCTCCTCGCAGCCGGCGCTACAGAACAGTGGCCATTGCGCGGTCGATTCCTTCCAAGCGCGACTACGACGATGGGCTAAATTGAGGGTTGCAATGCTGCCTACCACCATTGTTCTCGAACCGTTGAGTGAATGCCTCGTTCTGGGTGGGTTCGCTTCCTGGGCGGCCAGCGTCCTGTTCGAGTGGGATTCTCTAGTTTTTTATTTGGTACACATACTCTTGTGGTTTATGTTCGATTGGACGTTACTGTGTGTAGTACAGAACGGTCCGCTGCCTTTTAACAAACTTGAGTTTGTGTGCGGTTGGTTGCTCAGTGAAATCACGAGACCGTACCTTTTCCTTCAGGCTGTCTTGGATCCTCTCATACAGTGGCGTTCACGTGTTTACAAGCTCAAATGGGGTGGCGTCGCGGAGGAAGTTAAGGCGAAAGTCAAATATTAAAAATTCATGCGTGAGTGTATACGTACATGCGTACGTGTTAGGTTAAGACACAGAAATAGAGCTGGCGTTTTTCTTTTTTTTTTTCCTTTTTTCAACTAATAAGCGCGTATATATGTGAGGTGTTCTAATCATTATGAGATATTTTGATCTTTCTCTTAGTTAATCTTTTGATAAAATTTATAGTATTTTAATTTATAATTGTAATAAATCAAAGATAAAGACAGCGGATATATGCTAAGAAGTTAAACGAGAATTAACAAATTTTTGTTTTACACTAAGGGATTTGTCTTGAAAAATTTGTCATTCTCCAAGTTATCAAGATATTGATAATTTGAATAATTTCTATTTAAAACTATACATATTATTAAAATTATATAAAAAATAAATATCTTCTTTTCTATTGACTTTTTTTATTAGGAAGACAGTATGCCATGCTTTCAAATTCGATGAAATTTTTAAGCTATTAGGTTTGAAAGAGAAATACAATATAGACAAAGATCTTATATTGTGCATTTTTGAATTTTTAAATAACTGTCATTCGGATAAACTAGAATTCTGTTGCACATGTTCTTTCACTATACATTCGGTACATAATCAAGTGAGCGTGCGTTAATTCAGAAAACGTTGGAAAGAACACACAATGACATTTTAATTTTACATACTATTCAAATAAGAGTACAGATTGAAAAATTTCAGAATATGGGGAGCTCAATTCCAATCGTTCTATAATAGGCTTTCTACAATAAGCCATAACCTAAGCTTTAAGTCTCAAGCAAAAAATTGGCCAATCACAGTCGAATGTGAGAAGAATAATCGTTTATGATTGGTCAATTTCTTACGGCTTAAGACATAAAGATTAAGTTACTTGTGGTTTATCGTAGAAAACCCATTATAGAAAGATTTTACTGTTTCACCCTAATAGCACAGATATCGCACGAATGATTCCGTACTTATACTATTATCATACGTACCGTTGCACACATACCAATAACGTTTGTATAACAATCTGTGTAGTTTATCATTTGTCGTTTATTCTTAAGCTCATACTCAGAATATATAAACTAAACTTTGATTTTTGTACAAATTATCTAATAACGTCCCGTATAATATCCCGCATACGAATTTCACGTTCATTCTCCAGAACAAACTCAGTTCAAAGAAACTGAATCATAAGCAAATGCAAAAATGCCATCTATGTATTCTTAGTACTCTACTAGTCTACTGTCATGGTGGAACTTTCACCATGTTCTTAGTGCTCGAGTATCACGATAGAAATCGATTTTATCCTTGTTAATTGGCAAACAAGGATATAATGATACTGTGTTACACCGTATCATCTGTGTTTCTTGCTGGAAAACATTCTAAGGGCTATGACAGAGAACGAGATGTAACGAGACGTAACGAGACGTAGTCGTGACGTGTGATAGGACAGAGAAAAACGTAGAAGTAGCAGTCGTGATTGGTCGGGAAAGTGTTTCTACGGGCTATGGCAGAGAACGAGATGTAACAAGACGTAACGAAACATAGTCGTGACGTGTGATAGGACAGAGAAAAACGTAGAAGTAGCAATCGTGATTGGTCGGAAAAGTGCTTCGATCTCGAAGACTAATCACGACTGTGATTTCTACGTTTTTCTCTATTTTAGTTCACGTCACGATTATGTCTCGTTACATCTCGTTCTCTGCCACAGCCCTAAATATAATATACAAATGCGCGCGCGAAGTTGTATATGCGTGCTTATACGTGATATTTCATATAACCTTTCTATAGACCAAGCCTGTCCAATTTGTGCTCCGGAGCCAAAACGCAAAGCCATCGACGCAAAATAATTCAATGTGAGTAAGATTTTAGGAACTATAAAGTGTTGATAAGCGTCATTCAGATGCGTATTGACACACACTTTACAGTCCCCTAAATCTTATCTACATTAAATTTTTTGCGTCGATGGCTTTGCGTTTTGGCTCCGGAGCTCAAATTGGACAGGTCCGCTATAGACAATACTGCAAATTATCGATAGTACATAACCTAGTTGCATGCTGGTACCGTTCACAGAGAGAGACCGTAATTGTACTATAAGCACACTGCGGGACATTTTTAGTATGTACCAGTAACTAAAATACGCGAGACATAGGAACTATCTCAGTATGTACTATAATACGTTGCAGTGCGTATTTCGAACGTTCTGAGAATGAACGCAATATACTTTTTATATATCCCGCGGAACCTGCTCAGAATCAACATGTGCTGTTAGGGTACAAATTAATGTTCAGAACACCTCGTTTTAGAATAGAATTTCTCGAGTAAAAATTTGGATATACGTTCTGCGATTTTCAAGTTATGATGTGTTTTTCAAAAACGTTCAAATTTGTTTAATGACAAATCTCTCTTATGAAAATTGTTATTAAAAAGATGAATTTAATTCAACACTTTATATGTATATAATATTATTAGTACCATAATAAATAATAAAATCTGTAAAATAAATAAAATAAAATTTTTTTTGTATTTATCCTGAAACATTGCGGATTAATAAAAAATTGTTTAAACAATGTCCGCACTCTTACATGAGGAATTCTAGCTTAGATTATTATTTCACTTGTAAAATTAATTTTTCAAATTTGTTGATTGACTATAGGACAAAGAATTTCTAAAGATTTGAGAATTTCTCCTTCCGCAGCCAATCAACGCATTTGAAATTATTGTATAATAAATAGAGTAATATCTTTATAACTTTCTGTATGTGTAATTATCGGTACGCGCGTTTTAAATTTATTATGAAGACCAATTTGTCTACCTTTATTGAATACATAACAAATAAGAGATAAAGCCTGTAACGGTCGAAGCTAGATCTTAAGTGCTTAAATATTTCCATTTGAATACTACAGTCATATGCAATACATATAATTATTTGAATTGCGCGTCGAATTGATTTTTCGGATTTAGAAACGCAACTTAACTATTGTAGTAATATCACAAATTAAATTGATAAGCAATTTAATAATTTGATATTCAATCAGGCATCCTATTAGAAAGATCTTAATATGCTGAAAAACTGTGAATAAATTTATTACGAAAAATATTATCTCGAGAGTCGAATCCGGATTTCTCAGTATTCCGTGTGAGCGTCTTAAGTCTCGTCTAGATAAGTCACAGCTCGCAAATCGCATTCGCATTCGCATTTGCGACATCCAATCAGAAATACGGTAATGATACTAATGACTGATTGGCTGTTGCGAATGCGAATGTGAATATATTTTGCGTGTTGCAATTTACCTAGACGGGACTTTAAGTCTTTAGACTATTTTAACAACCAAACTCTCGTACGGAATGCTGAGAAATCCAGGTTCGACTCGGTCCGGCCGAGGTAATATTTTTCGCAATAAATTTATTTACAATAATAAAAGGAGCTAAAAGCCAACGCTAGTTCTTGATAGTTAATATTTAATGTCTTTCAAATTTTTAACAAACATTTCATCTTTAAACTGGGACCTTTTCAATGTTAATATATAAAAACAAAACCTACCTTACATACTAAGTCTAATATTAACATGAAAACAAATCCTACCTTATATAATAAGTCAAATATTAAAAATGGTTTGAATATTACAAATTAAAGTTCTTCTAAGTATGCGATGAATATAATTTCCATGCATCACTGTCATTTCTTCATTAATCAATTTATTTTAATAGATATCAATTTTAATCTAATGATCGGAATTCTCGAACTAATATACGTTTCCAGTGAATCGACCTAATTTTAAAATTATGTAATTAATATTTAAGCTTTGTATCTGATCTGGCATTGCAGAAAATATAAATAAATTTGTTTTTATGTTTTAATATTGGTAGATATAAAGATAGGTTTTGTTTTTATGTATTAACATTGAAAAGGTCCTAGTTTAAGGACGAAACGTTTGTTAAAAATTTGAAAGACATTAAATATTAGCTATCAAGAACTAGCGTTGGCTCTTAGTCCTTTTTACCTTTTATTATTGTTTTATTCAATTGAGCCTGATAATTCAGTTCTTATTAATTTATTTACAGATTTTCAGCATGTTAAGATCTCTCTAATAGGATCCCTAATTGAGTATTGAATTATTAAATTGCTTGTCAATTTAATTTGTGATATTACTACAGCAGTTCAGTTGTGTCTCTAAGGGTGGTTAACATGATGCTATAAATGCTTTGAAGAGTTTTTTTATTCAATTTGTAAAATTCTTTCTTCTGATTGGTTCATCAAACGCTTCAAAGCATTTGTAGCGAAACTTTAGCTACAGCCTAAGTCCGAGAAATCAATTCGGCGTGCAGTTCAAATGATTACGATATGTAGTATGTAAATTCGACATGAGAATATTTAAGCACTTAAGATCCACTTTCGATTGTTACAAGCTTTATCTCTTACTAACAAGTAACGATTCAGCAATGTTACCAGCAAAGCTTAAAACGTAACGGAATCAATGATTTAGTCAATTTCTTGACGATTTCATATTATGTAAATTATAATAGAAAAAGTCAATAAAACCAATAAATGATATATTAAGACCGTATAATGTGAATACACAATCGGTATTCACATAATATGATCTTAAATATGGTCTTAATATATCATTTATTGGTTTTATTGATTTTTCTATTATAATTTACAAAATATGCAGTCAAGAAATCGATTAAATCATCGATTCCGTTGCGTTTTAAGCTTTGCTGATGACATTACTGAATATAAATTTAGAAAATATTGAAACAAGATAGATATGTGTCAAATACATTTTTTATGTATATGAAGTATATACATTCCAAAACTGAGAATAAATATTTTAAACACATTCTTTGTAATATTCTAAGACGATAAATCTAATATGAAAATTTCGAGGCTAGGAAAGTTTTCAAATAGGAGAAGAATTTAAAAATTACGAATGACAGGACTAGAATTTCGTGCGCTCAAGAATGGAAAGATGATCGGTGTGAATTGTGAAATGCTGAATTTTCTTATTATCAAAGGCATGAAGCATCTTCACATTGACTAACTTGCCATTTCTAAGCGCGCGAAATTCTAATCTTGTCATTCATAATTTTTAAACTTTTCTGATTTAAAAACTATTATAGCTTCGACATTTTCGTATTGGACGTATTGTCTTAAAATATTACAAAAAATCTGTCTTTAAAATATTTATCGTCAGTTTTGGGACACCGTGTATATATTTGCGTATATACCGATCATATTATATTATCATATTATCAACAATCCGCCATATATATATAAATATATGGTATATATATGGCGGATTGTTCCATGTCAAATCGGCCACCCCCTCTCGAAAACTATATAAAACCAAACTTGTAGGGTACCAAAATTTAGGTTGAAGCTTCTAGTTTCCGATGCCACTTTAAAAGCTTCAATTTTAAAAAACATAAAGTAATGTATGACCATGATTTCGTTTGTCCAATCTCTACTATTTTTTGAAAATAAAGGACAATGATCATTTTCAATGTAATTTTGTATGCTGAATGTAAATGTGAAATTAAAATTAACCAATAATGTTAAATAAAATTAACCATGCTTGAATTGCGCGGAAAGTAGCCAAAAAAATCAAAACATTTTTCGTCATAATTATTTTCTCTTTGCAACATTTAGTTTCTATTAGTATCCACTTTTGAAGAATTGATGAAAATAATTGTATTCTTTTTAAAGAATGCTTTTTTTTTATTAATACGGCATTTTTATGAAATTATGTATTGCATAAATACATATCATTTGTCAACACTGATTTTTAATAGTTTGTTATGAAAAAGGCAAAAAGCTAGCTTTCTGCGTTCATATAAGGTTAAGTTTGTCTTTGGATTACTTCTCAAAGCCAGCATTACTTTTTCTTCTTTGTATCTTTTCATGTTTATTTGTTTATTGAAAATTATTTATGCTTCAATTTTATAATTTAATTTTTATTCTTTTAATTAAAATTTTTTTTTTTTGTAATCTAATTTTAATTTTTTATTGTAACACAAATACTTTTATAATGAGTTGCGCGAATCTTAATACTGAAAAGTCGTACCATATTAAACTTAAAGATCTTTTAATAATTAAGTCTTTGCCTCTTACTGGTATAAATGCACGTTTTTATATGTTAGGGATAGTTTCTGTGTTTTTAAATCGACTTCAAAGAGACCTTGCTATTTTTTTTATGTTCTTTGTTACTGAAAAATAGAATTTTAATATTTGAAAACTTCCTTTCTACCTAAACAAACAATGTCTCAAAAGTTAAAATAGGGGATATGCTTCTGAAGTGAAGAAACTAACTCAAGTTTGAGTTAATTCCACTAGGACCGAAAAATATGATAGACATAACCACCTAGTACCTTCATGATTTATGACAAGTCAACGCTGTCGTATATGCCATGAGTTGAGTTAGTTAATCTATTTATGACCTATTTACGTTGAGTTAGCTGATAGCAATAAAATCGGAGAAGTAGTAAGAAGTAATTTCGCAAAATTTTACGAATTGTGAGACGCAATACGTTTTATTAATTTATACTAAAATTAAATTTACTTAAAGTTACAATCATATAAAATTATCGTGCGATTTTAAAATGCGTTATCGTAAATTAAAAAAATTTAACTATAATTATTTAACTTATTCACAAACATTATTATTACATAATTAACAGAATATTATTAAAACAATAAAAATTGACATAAACGGCTATAAGGAGTAAAGAAACATTTTATTGTTCGAATATCGAGGAATCCGTTAACTAACAAGGGAAGTTTCACAACTGTCCGGAATCGATTTGATTCTCCATGAAATATGTTGTTAAACACGAAAATCTAAGAGCCGTATTTTTTTATACGTGCGCTAACTCATGTTTAAGGGGTGAAACACCCTGTCGAAAAAAATGATATTTCTATTTCGAGCCGAATACCGTCGGAAGTATAAAAGAGAGAGAGAGATGGAAAAAAATTTTTTTAAATAAAACAATTAACAAAAAATTAAAAAAAATTTTTCTTCACAACATTGAAGCACTCTTGAAACCGTACAACTTTTGTTAAAAAAATTTTTTTTCGACTTTGCATCGTCATGTGAGAAAAAGCAGAGCTTTCATTGGATGTTGCTCGTCGCTTATCACTTATTGCGTCCAGTGTGCAGTGAATACATCACGCTTGGCAAAAGACAACACGATAACCAATTAGACTCTTCCATTGTCTCTTGCCACGCGTTGATGCATCCTATGACGTGCAGGTCATAAGCTACGTTTATACCGTGCGCTTAGTCGCGTTTATAGTGCGCGACCTATACGATAGGTGTCTTTGTTTAACCTACAGAATAAACAAGGACATCTATTGTATAGGCCGCGGCCTAAATGCACGGTATAAACGTAGTCATTGAGTATCTATAAGTTATATTTAATTTGATACTAGACAGGAGGGTGGCCTATTTAAGGTGGAATGATCCATATACATAAAAAATATAAAATTTCAAATATTATTCACAAGAAAATAAACTTGGCCAAATTGATCCGTACAATATGTTGACGCGTCAGCCAATAAAAGAAACATTTAACATTTTCGTTAAATATGTTCAATATAGTGCAATGCTTTTTGTTTAGGCTATTTATTTATTGGTAGAACCTCTCTATTCTATTATATCATCTTTTTAATATTCCCTTGTATATATTTTCTTGGAACATAATCTTCTATATAGATTCTTCCGATTTATTAATCAAAATTTGGTTGAAAAATTGATATTAAATGTTAGCAATAGGAACGGTGGCCATATTTAAGGAAGCCTAATATATCTATTGTTTAAATTGGCCTTAGTTATTATCATCAATGAAATATTACTAGAAACGCTTAATCCGGTATAAATTTTTAAAACTTTTTCTGTTTTGTTTCTGTCTTGTTATGCCAGAACACCGACGAGATGTTACTAAAGACGGCCAGTTTTATGAAAGTTTGTGTTAAAATTTAAGTGATTAATAAGAATTTTACTGGACCGTTGAAAATTGGAACTGGACATTTGAAAATTGAACAATAAGAAATAAAAGTAATGGCCATAACAGTCAAAGCTAGATCTTTAATGCTTAAACAATTCAATCTGAATTACTATATATATTATACAGGGTGTCTCATTTTAATGTCCCAGCTAGAGACGTGCAAAATGTCGTAACTTCAGGCTCAAGCTCGACTGAAAAATTAGAAGTTCGAACTCTGTCAGGTTCGAGCTGCTGTCTAGTCTGAAGCTCGATACGGTTTAAGATGTTTTGAATTGGGACAGTTAATGTTTCTTGAAATCGATATTTTAAAACAATAGCATCGCATGAATATAAGATGTGTTCAAAAAGACGTTATTACTATTATTAGTGCTATTGACTGTGTACTGTCTCGAGCCTGAACGGCTCAAATTCATATTGAACCTCTCGACCCTAATAAGCTCAATAAGCTGAACTCAGGTTTTTTTCTTCCCCTTTTCAATTTCATTTGTCCCCACTTCGCCTAGTAGAACATCAAGTCTGAGAAATATAGAACTATCGAGCTCGAGCCCGAGTTGAAGACGTTTCGCAGACCTCTAGTCCTAATACAAATAATTTTTTTATTTTTGATCTTGGAAAAAAATGTTTCAGACAAAAGTTGTATGGCTTTGAGGGGGACATAAGGTGTCATTAGTTTAACCTTGAATAGTTGCTTGAAGGTCACGTGAAGGTCACCTTCAATTTTTTAAATAGGAAAGCCCTATTTTTCATTGGATATTCTTGTAGCTTACTTCAAGAGCTTTCCAAAATACTACAATAAAATACTTTTTCATTAGGTACTTTTTTAGTTATGATGCTCGAAAGTTACAGTACCTCCGGCATTTAGCATTATCCAAAGTGTCCGACTGACAGCTAAAACCTCTTAAATGTTGTTTAGGACCATAAACTGGATAATATTTATCAAAATCAAGGTCATTGGAAGTTGTACATCTTATTTTCATTTTTACGTTAAAATGAAAATAAGAGGAACACCTCCAATAGCCTTGATCTTAACAAATGTTATTTAGTTCATGAATTCATGATCTTAAACAACATTCAAGAGATTTTAGCCATTGGTTAGACATCTTAGATAATGCTAAATGCCGGCGGTACTGTAACCTTCGAGCATCATAACTAAAAAAATACTTAATGAAAAATATTTTATTATAATGTTTTGGAAAGCTCTCGACTCGTTGTTAATTTCCCGGGAAATTTAAATATAAAGTTGGGAAAGAACCTATCTTTCCCGGAATTTTTTCGAGGAAAGAACCCAGAACTAGGAAAAAACTTTTTTTTAATGTAAGTAATTATAAAAATATCAAAGTGTTATTACTAAAATTTTTTTAGCACTTTTAAAGCTCAGCATGAAAAATAAAATACATTAAACATTTAAAAACTGTTAAAAATAGATATAAGCTTAGAATAATGAACATTATCGTGAAGATAGAAACGTGCAGGATAAGAAAATTAAGAAATTACAAACCAGAATCAGAAAATTTCCATGTTAAGTATCAATTATAAGTAATTTTATTTTGTTATTATAAGTAATTTTATATAGAGTATTATATGTAAATGACATACAAAAATCTTAAAACAACAAATATTATATTATAATGCAAATCAGATATTAAACTTTGAAAGTTGAAACACTTGAACTTAAAACACATCTTTAATTTTACTTAATAATACTTATAAGTATTTCACAGCATTTTTCTTTGCTAAATAATAATAATTTTATTAAAAGACTAGCTGCTTTGTACTCTTATTCCAAAGTATTGGAATTACTAACAATACTAACTGACGAATCACTAGAAATAATATCATCATTATCATCATATGCATAATTGTCAGGAAACTCAAAGGACTCTTTGTCATTATTCTGTTCGCCTTCCTCTTCGTATTCCAAAAGTGGTATTGCACCGAGTTCGAAGATTACTTTTCTCCTCTTTTCAGAGCTCTCCTCACGAGATAAATGAAATAAATTTTCTTTTCTCAATACTCGAAGATTAGCTTTAACAGCCACCAACTTTTCGGTTCTTTGATTGAGGAGTTTGTTTCTTTTCTTTGAATGTATGTACTCATAATCTGATCAAATACGTTCACAACTTGCAGATGATGGGAGAAGTGACAAAAGGCGCATTGCAATAGGATAAACCGGCTGCTGTTGACAAAATCCATCCCACCATTTAATTGGATCACTGCTTCTTACTGTTTTCCATAAAATATCATTTTGATAAAAATCTTTCTTGGTTCTAGTAAATTCTAAATTACTTTATCTATATTAAGTTTGAGAGTAGTAGCAATGTTTTGAATCACTTGTGTTGCAGCAAGAATTTCCATGTCACTTAATTCTTTTCCACAGAAGTTAGGATCTAAAAAATAAGTTGCTTTGTGTATATCTTTCATTCCGTACTCCATACGATATTTGAGAGCCTTCTTAATTCTTGAGATATCATCAAGAGAAAAAGGCGATTCTCTGATATTATTTTCGATGATCTACTTCTAATATTCATAAATATGGCAACTGTATGGGATAGCTTTGCATCATCAGCTTCCACGAGCAAGATTCCATCCGCTACGGGCTGAAGGAATTTAATGACATAAGTCAAGTCTGACCAAAATCCTATGTCATCTAAGATATAGGTACGAATATTACTTGGAATATCCAAATCTTCTGAGAGAACAGTCTCTTGTAATGCTCTTTTATTTGCTTGGATGGACTTAAATGTTAAATATGCACCATTAAATCTTGTAGGAGATGGTACAACCAGACTAACTACATTACCGCCATATTTTTCCTTCTGCTTCTCTCTAAACACAGTCATAATTAATATTTTTTTTTAATCGTTAAAATGGCTTTAACCTTCTGCAAAAGAGTCTTTAATAGGTTTGTCATCATAAAATTCTTAAACAAAAGATTTAGACAATGTGCCCCACAATCAATGGCATAAATATGTGTACATATATTTGGCTAATTTCCAAGTAGCACGCATAGCACTAGCATTATCAGTGACTATAAGCATAACATGGGTTGATCCTAATTTTTCAATCACAGAAATCAATTGATTTGATATATAAGCAGAGTTCTCTCTTTGAGTACCAGGTTCAATACTTTTGAAGAAAATAGGGTGTACCAAGGACAAAATTAATTAATGCTTCAGATCTACGATTTGTCCAACCATCACTCATTATAGTCAAAACCAAACCTTAGATATTTTGAGCGAAGCAGATTTCATAACGTTGTCATACTCATTATCAAGTAATTTTCCACCTAACTGATAACGAGAAAGTGGCTTATATGATGGGCGTAGCTTCTTAAATGCTACAGTCATATCTGATCCCTCAAATAAAGAAAGAGAATATCCCGATGCATATACAGCTCTTGCAAATAATTCGTCTAAATTGTCTTTTTCAATTTTTGATATAGAATGCAAAAACGATGACAGACACATTTTTCTTGCCTTCTTAGTAGGTGGGACATCTAACTGATCCTGCTTATTATGAGCCAAGACTTGCTGATTAGAGAAACTAATATTAATGGATGAATTTGCACTGTTGTTCCTATTGTTCAACATCTGCTCATCTTCAATAATTTCAATACTATCACATTCATCCACATTTATTGTTTCTTCACGAAAGTTGGTATTCTCTAAAGTTAAAAAATATGGAATAAATATTAATGTCAAATACAAAATACACATAATATAGGATCAGTGCAAAAGTTCGTGCCCGATTTATTATTCAAAGTTCAAACAGCTGAAATTTTGTTTAAAATAAACGAAATTTAAATTTGAAAAAGAGTTTTAAAGTTCTTTCCCTTAAAGCGTGGGAAGAAACGTTTTTCGTTCCCGTTCTTTCCCAGGTTTTTTCCCTCCCTCGCAACACTACTCTCGAGGTAAACTACATGAATATGCAATGAAAAATAAGGGTTTCCATTTAAGAAATTGAAGGGAACCTTCTCACGTGACCTTCAAGCAACTATTCAAGGTCAAATTAATGACACCATCTTATGTCCGCCTCAAAGCCATATAACTTTTGTTTGAAACATTTTTTTCTAAGATTAAAAATAAAAAAGTTATTTGGAGTGGGACATTAAAATGAAACACCCTGTATATGCACTTGCATATATACCATATTTGTAGTCATTCGAACTGCGCGCAGAATTGGTTTTCCGGATTTATAAATTAAATTACTGTAATAATATTACGAATTAAATTGACAAGCAATTTTAATAATTTGATTCTCAATCAGGCATCCTATTAAAAAGATGTTAATATGCTGAAAATAAATTTATTGCGAAAAATATATTACTTCGACCGGGAGTTGAACCCGGATCTCTTGTAGGTTCTAAAGGCTTAGAACGCTCATACGGAATACATATTTTTTTTTTTTTAAAACCTACTGAGACCTTAGTAATATTAATATTCTTTGCAATAAGTAATCGATATATGTATGGAAATGTCTTTCTTTCAGGCAACGTATAATATAAATAAGAATTTTACTGGACCGTACATTTGAAAATTTAACAATAAGAAATAGAAGTAATGGCTGTAACGGTAAAAATTAGATCTTTAATGCGTAAATAATTCAGATTGAATTATATACATAGTGTGTCTCAAAAGTTCGGCAACAGTTGAGTATCTCGGAAAGTATACATTTTTAAGAAAAATGTTTTAGACAAAAATTATAGAGCTTAAAAAGCTCTATTTAATGATCTTATCCGTTTGACCTTAGGTGGCGTCGCCAATGTCAGGTCAAGGTCATGTCGATTTTTTTTTAATGGGACACCCTATTTTTGATTCCATCAATCTAATAGCCGATGTCGAGTGCTTTCCAAAACATTATAATAAAGTTGTTTTTCATTGAGTACTTTTCGAGTTATAAGGCTCGAAAGTTACAGTACCGCCGGCATTAGTATTACGCAAGGTATTCGACCGATGGCTAAAACTTCTTGAATGTTGTTCAGGCCCTGGATAATATTTATTAAGATCGAGGACGGGAGATTGTTTCTCTTATTTTCATTTTTGAACTGAAAATTCATTTTTATGTAAAAATGACAAGAAGCATAAATGCCTCTTTTACGTTTCGTTGTTTCAATTTTTCGCCTCCTAGAAGCTTCGTTTACGCTTCTATTACTCTCCCATTACATTCGACTTACGCTCCGATTTTTATTTTCACCAGGGCAAGTACAATTTTGGAACGGTGAGTGGCTGCCTTGACAAACAATGTCCCAGGTATAATTTTCGTTGTATCTATTTATCTTTTACTTATTGGATTGCAAGCAAAATGCAAAATTGCTAGTGACCTAGTAAGATCTAGTTCTAAGTAAATTTATGTAACATTTTTATGATAATAAGGTTGCTTTTACTGATTTATTAAAATTATATTATTATATTGCGTTCTATACTGAACTAATTTAGAACCGATACATTTATACATATATAATGGACATCAATTATCTAGACATCAACAATCTAAACAGCGATTCGTTCTAACAATCGATGTGCAAACAAAAATTTATTATTGTATTTTTACTTTCATGTTTACGTTTAAATTGTACACTCATCAGCTAAAGGATTACAACACTTTTTCCAATAGATTTCAGAATGCAACCTGCTCACCGAGCGATTGGTTCTTACTTATGGATCAGATGGATCTAACTATTTACGTTCAACCACTCTAAATATAAGACTAAGTTCCGAAATCCTTCAAAAAATAAATCTTGCAATCTTTTAACTGATGAGTGTACAGCCACAGAAAGGTTGAAACACTTTTTTCGATAGATTTCGGAACTCAGCCTTACTCATAGATCGTAGAGTGGTTGAATGTAATTGGTTAGATCTATGAATAAGAGCCAATCACACAGTGAGCACGCTCTATTTCAAAATCCATGGAAGAAAGTGTTGCAAACTTTCTGTGATCCACTGTACATGTTTAATGCGTCGTTTACATTTTGTTTTTTCTTCGTTTATTTTTTAATTTTTTTCTATGCTAACCTTGGTGAAAATTTTTCTCAGAATTTTTCATATAATTTTTCAGAATTTCTATATAATTTTATAACTTTCTCACATTTTTTATACGAATTGGAACACTTCTCAGAAAATCTACATCTTTTCTCAGAATTTTTCATATAAGTATGTTAATTATGAAATGGCGTAAAGTTTCTTAGATCTTTTATAAGTATAATTTCTGATGAAATGTTATAAAATGTAAAAAATTTTAAAATTATGGGATGAGAAATCTCGAAATATTTCAGAATTCACACGTATGAAAAATTCTGAGAGATGTAAACTTTCCCAATATTTTTGAGTATTTCTGAAAAATATTCCAATTCGTATAAAAATTATAAAACAAATTTTCACCAGGGTAATCCATAATGAGTGTATTGATTTCTCGATGTGTCTTGATAATTGATATCTATAATACGTATTTACGGCGCATCTTTGTGATTTTTTGAAGACTTTTATAATGAGCTTGTTTTTGTGTGTGTGTGTGTGAAGTTAACACATTAAGTCTTATAGTTTTGATTCTTGCTTTATTTTGAAGACTAAGAGTTTTTCATAATTTATAACAGATTAGTTTTTTGTAGCTGAACTAGTGTACACTTTTGGAACTTAAAGCGAAATATGTATGTTTAATATTTGGCGAAAGCGAAAAAAGTTCTAGTGCAATCTAGTGCAGGAATAAAAAACACATTTAATAAGAGTTCTGTTCAATGACAATGTGAAATTTAATACCTTTTGAATATCAATAAAAAGTATCACTCTATTTTTTAATTTTAGGTTTCAGATTATTATTAAGCGGAACTCTTGTTACAAATTATAGGAAACTTTTAGTCTCTTCAAAAAGAAACGGAAATTCTGGTTTAGAACTATTTTTAATGTTCGGAGTGTTAATTTCATACATACCTTGTTTTTAGTAAGTGCGAAGTTTATTATGCCAGGTCAAATAAATAAGTTGCATTAAGAAGACAACATTAATTGAAATTTGGATAATATACTTAGAGTAATAAGAATCCTGTTTAAAATCTGCGCGAAATTGTAAGTTGTCGTTAAAACATCGAAAATGATAGACTTTGTATACATTGTTACAATGCTTTAGAATAAAGCAAAGCTACATATCACGCTAAACATGTTTATATTTAATTCAATTTTTTATGCCAAAGTTATTAATAATGATGTTATTATATTTTATATTATATATCGTACCTACAAACCAATATATTTATATAAACGGTTTATTATTATTTTAAATGTACAATGTGTCATGGAAGTTCAACATATTGACTAAAGACTGAATGGCTTAATTAATAGATATTTTGAATAAAACGATTCAAGGAGTACTTTTTTCCTGCTTACAAATATATCGAGGGATTGTACCGAATGATTACAAATATACAATATAATTACAAGATTTGTTAGTTTTGTATGCCTACATTGAACAGTCGTTAAATTGTTATACGAAATTTTAATGATTCTTCATATATTCAGTACACAACAGGAATTTTTTCGGACGTAATTGTGAGATTTAGGTCCTATTTAGGTAGAATTGTGTCCGTGACACAATGAAAAATACATGCAACAGGAACTTGGAATATAGATTTCAATCTACCAGAAACTGCTAAATTGATATACGGATTCTGAGATGGAAATTTATTCCTAAAATTAACGAACGACCGTGTAAATGAGAACATAAATGATAGGAAACGCCAATAAACGGTCAAAGATTTTAGATGTTTCAAATGATACGATATATATTCTTTGTTGAATTGAAATATTTAAAATATGATTTTAGAAATTTATCTCTATTGCCTGTGATTTTTATTGTGTCTGGGTCTTTAAGCCCGACTCAGATTACAGGTTGACTATTATGATTGATGATTTTCTGGTTTTATTTTAACCAATCAGTAGGCCTATTCTGTAACTTTTTTAATTAAATTTTTAATTAATTTTATATTAGACAATAGTTTCATAGCAACTGTTTAATATATTTCAGTTTAATTTCCGACAATTTAAGTATTCTGACAATTTAAATATTCTGCTAAAGACATTTGATTAATGCTAAATACTAAAGACATTATGTCCCTATCTCCGATTGCGGATTGATGATTAACGGTTGTCTGGTATTTCAGCCCGATACTTCAGCCAATCACGATTGGCAACGAACCTATCATGATTGATTGAAGTAGAACTGGAAAATTGTAATAGTCAATTCATAGTCTGATACGGACTTTACAGTGATTTTGATCCACAGAATTAAATGTATTCATCAGAGTTATTAAAAAAATTGTCTCAGTTTCTCAATCATTCACGGATTCGATTTGTTTTGTATGATTTCGTGCAAGATATGATTGATACATTGATGAATTTTAATCCTAAATCCATTTTAAATCGTAATCTTATCTATAATAATAAAGCTTGTAAAATCGAGCGAAATATAAAAAATACGAAAGATGCAAATGAAAAGTTTCGCGTGTTCTACTATTTCACTTCTTTCTTTTTTAAATAAAATACTCATATGTATATTTTTATTGGCATGCATTTTTATAAAGAATATTCTAAAAACTTTATCGCGTGGGAACCTGAATAATAAATAATGTGACAGTTATTTTATCAGCTATACCATAGAATTTTATATACTCGCCTACTAAGTGTAAGTGATGATAAAATGATATCGCATAGATATCGATAGCGAAACACCGAGTTACTGATTATGTTTATACGACACCTTTAATCGGGTTTAATAAGATAGTTATAAAGCTGGTCAAATATCCCGAGTAGAACGAAAGCGTTGAGAAACTGTTGAAAAAACGTTTTTCCGTAAAATAACAGTTACAAGTGTCCTCGTAGGAAACGTTAAAAATAATAATTGATTAAAATCACTATATAAAACTATTTTAAAATGTTTTTTTTAACCTAGTAAAATATTTTCATGTATAATTAATCCAGTTTTATTGCTAAAATAAATTTTATTAATTAGTATCACACATTCTTAAATATACATGACAAATTAATAATAAAAGAAAATAAGTATATTCAGGGAAAGAAATTCGACTTTACGACTGTTTCTCCAAATTTTCACCTATCCAAGCATATCTTGACTTTTATGATCGTACGAAATAGGGTTGCCACATCAAACTTTTCGAAACTGGAACTTACCGGTCAAAAACTCCGAACATTTCACTTGAAATCCCGGATGCATATAAAAAAATGCATGTAAGTTGATCAGAATAATAAACAAATGATTATTTCACAATTGTTCATTAGTGGTACTAAGTTAATGTAAGAAATTGACTAATCATATATAGTCGATTATTCTCCTCACATTCAATCGTGATTGATCAGTTTCTTACAGCTTAAGGATTACTACTTCTATTGTAAGTCCGGATCTACAATAGGTATTTTAAGCCGTAAGAAATTGACCAATTACAGTCGGATGCGAGGAGAATAATTAACTGTGATTCGTGAATTTCTTATGACTTAAAACTTAAAAACCGGGTTAAGTCAGGACTAATACAGAATAACGCGGGAGAGTCAAAGTAAAAAATTTAGAAGATTCCCTAAAACTTCGAACGCCTTTGGAAACCAAAAAAACAGAACTCAAATCAGCTAACTCAGAGCATCACCTGGTGGTAATTCCGGGAACTTTTTGATCAAGGTGGTATGTTCTATATCTGTGAAAAATTGAGCAATAAAATCAAGTTGTCGGATTTGCTTTATCCGCAATTTCTGACGGAAAGTATAAATTAATGGTTTATGACCAGTTCTGATGATTATTTTACATCCCTCCAGAAAAGATCGCATCAGATTGGACATGGTTCGATTGGACACGAGCAACTCATAACAATTAAGACTAGAAAATCTCTAGGCACCCGGCCGCTGTGATTGATGGTGTTCAATCAAACCGTGGTCAATCAGGATCCTCCCTTTTGAAAATATTTAAAATATTTAATGGCTAAATAATAAATTCCTGAAAACTTTCAGTAAGTATTATAAGAACGTTGAGAATTATTTAACTTTTTCGAGAAAAAGGCAATATTAATTCCATCAACTATCGATCTAGTAATGCACCAACTGCTATATCAGAAACATTACAGGTTAGAATAAGAAGGACGGAACTGGATGAGTTAAAGTTGTGATTTGCAATAGTTCTTCCTTACAATTACTGAAGGCTTCTTCCGTTTCAAGAACTCATCGAGGGAACTAAACTTCTGTCACGTTTCCTGTTATCCTTGAGAAATTCTGTAAGTATAAAGCTTGATAATTAGTAGCATTTTAAAGACATCTTCTGTAATAATTAATAATGAAATCGTCTCAATTTAAGAAGGGTCTTAGGTTTTTATAATTAACAATTGCTTTCACTTTTTCACAGAAGTCGGCTTGGTTCCCTGACTAGAAACTAAATATCTAAGAAAAAGGAGTTCAAAAATGCCGAAAAGACATTTAGAAATATTTATCGTTAATCCACTGTGTTGAAGTCGTTCAAAAATAATGCGTAAGTATTTAAATGTTCCTCTTCATTATTCATTGTTAGATGCGATTAAAATATCATCTAATTGTAAGTAATAAAAGCAAAAATCTAAGTCTTTTAATCGATCTCCATTTGTTAATACTTAAGGGGATCCTAAAGTCGTCTGTATTAATGATTAAATCATATAATTTTTGTATAACAAATGCTTTTTTTCTCTTTCACAGATTTTGAAAATCCTTTTCCAGGATTAAAGCATACGCATTAATATGTGTTTGTGAGGTGGAGTTTATGCCGAGAACGACCAAAAATTTCGAAATTGATATATTTTTTACCATTTCTTAGTGTAACATGGCATCTCAAGCTGTCAAGTCGTGACAACATTTGCTTGATACGAAAATTTTGCAACCTATACTTACGAAATAGTGATCCACAAACACGTAGTTTGCACGAACAAATGACGAGTTCTTCGAATTACACTTAAACGCTTTATCGCGACGAATTTGTTATACGAAAATTGATATGAACGTGCGACTGCGTAAGATATTGATGTAGTAGTATATAAAGACATGTCGATGCGCTGGAAAAACAGCGACATCTAGTGACTTCGTCGGAGTTCGAGCTTCGCTTTAGGATCTCCTTAACAAAAGGAGATTGAACGGAAACGAAATTATATATTATATTTATTAACTAACCTAGAAGATGATAATGACAAAGCGATCTATTCGATCTCGATCTCCATTTGTTCATAACCTAATATTTAACAAAAGGAGATTGGATGGAAACGAATTATATGCTGATATTTGTTAACTAATTAAGCTAGGAAATGATAATGATAATCTGGATCTATTCGATGTCAATAGCTATTTGTTTACAACTTAATATTTGACAAAAGGAGATCGGATGGTCTAGGTCTTTTAATATATTATTCATTAAACGTTGAAAAGTTGAGAAGCGTTATGTAGACCAAAGGGCATTATATTAAACATTCAAAAAGGCCAAAAGGAGTTATAATGACAATTTTATGAATATCTTTTTTCGCCATAGAAACTTGTTAATACATTTTGACAAGATCGATCTTGGAGAAAATATTCTTACTATGGAGTCCCATTGTAAAATCTTGAATGTATGGATATCTATCAGGAACAGTGACCGCATTCAATGCATGTTAATCTCCATATACGAATTATCTGGTCTAAGAACCATATGAAGTGGTGCTACCCAGGTGCTGCTAGAAGATTGACAGATGCCTTGTTCCATCATAAAAGTTAATTCGGAAAACAAGGAAAGAACAAGGGCGATAGGAGTCAAGCGCGGGAGACGTTGAGCAAATAACACGACTATCGTAGCGTAAAACTTCTTTATTTTACTAAAGCGCTTTATTTTACTTAGCGCTTTAGTAAAATAAAGAAGTTTTACGCTACGATAGTCGTGTTATTTGCGCAACGTCTCCCGCGCTTGACTCCTATCGCCCTTGTTCTTTCCTTGTTTTCTGATTTATAAGGAGTCTTAGTCAGGTTGATCATTATACGTTAAAGTTAATTCGGTTTTAACGAATCTTAATTTCTCGGGGGACAATCTTCGGGGACTACAGAAAATTGCCTGACCTCCAGTTAAGATATGATGTTCAATACTATAACTTTTAACGGTAAAAATTGGTGCGAAACTCGTAAGATTCGAAAATTCAAGCTAAAAGTTTTTGGTATGTAGAATTGGATGATGTACGAACCATAAAATGACCTACTACAGAAATTCTTCTAAAACGCGTCAAACCAGTAACGTTATCAATAAGACTGGTATTACATTTATCGTAATACGATAAAAATTTTAAGTTTATTGATTGGCTATAGAATAGAGAGATCCGACAACTTCTCTTTTTTGTAGCCAATCAATAGGCTTGAAATGCTTTGTCGTACGACAAATGTAATATCAGCTTAAGACGCTTATTTATAACATCAATAGACCAAAGTAATCAAGTAGACTAAAATAATTAAGGAAATCCGCACTCAAAATAGGAAATGTGAAACGTGCAATACAAAATTTTCATTTAGGACTTCACAGCTCAAAATTTGAAGTTAAAAATTTAGAGTATTGTATACCATAAGTATTCATCATAAAACCATTAGCAGCATAAAGTTTAATAGAAGCTGATAATAAATTTCGCCAAAATTTTCTAGAAATAAGAAAAAGTTAGTCCTTGTATCCATTATAAAAAGTACAGTCCAGAGGTTTTATCTGTGAAAATAAGGCGATTGTTAGCAGGATCGTTGTTTGACGCCTCAACACTTAACGGTAAATTTAGTTTTCTGCTTAGCAATCAAGGCCAACGTTTTGTACATAGAACAAGATATGGTAAATTTAATTGCTTTTGAATTGAATCTTTTATGATAATAACAAACTTCGGAATCAGATGAGTCAGATTTATTTCTTGACTTTGATCTAAAATTCCTTCTTCGGTAAAAATTAGAGCGTGACTTGCTGCGTGAACTTAAATATAACGATGTGAACAGTTTAACTTCAAGAGATAAAATCCTCCGTTTAGCTAAATTAGACGTCGGAGTATCAGATTTTGCAACTTCAGCAATGGATTGACCAAATGAAAAATCATTATCGCGTTCCAAAATTTTGTCAGCTAATTCAGTTAATTTATTTAACGGGATATCTTCAACGATTGCAAGAGTTGCTTGAACTCTAAAGGTGCATTTAGATGCAAGCGTCAAAAATATTTTTACGCCACTGTCCGTATCGCCTCACTGATTGGTTGCTGCTTCCGCTGCTCGACGCTTGATGCTTGCATCTGAATGCACTTTAAGAGATAATTTTCGTAGCCAAATAGAGTGCGAAACGTTATCTGATATAGTGCCACCAGCTAGTTGTTTGATTTTACGCAACGAATATGTAGGTTTCTTGTCATTAAGCTCCAAGCTGAAAGTTATCTGAATTTTTTTTTCAAATCAGTAAATTTATTAATAAGCTTAATTGATTAAAAATTGATTAATAAATTTAATGCAGTTTTTGAATGAGTATATTTATCTGTTTCAGATAAATTTTCAATGACATCTGATACTGTTATAAACACTTCTTTATCCAAATGACGGAGATTCGAATTAAGCTTGACTGAGTCAGAATGAATTTTATATGCATGAAATTCACTTTCTAATTAAGTAAACTAGAGTTTCGGATGTTTGTGCCAGAATGTTGGAAGCTTAATAAGGCGAAACTCATTAGAATCAATTTGGCTTGGCTCATCGAATAGATGTGGTCCAGTGCTCAGTAAGTTAGGCCCTTCTGATTCAGTAACACGAAGAGTTGATACCTCACTAAGCAATGTTATAGATGTTTCCGGAGCTACGATAGGAGTCCTATCTACAGGCATGATGTGAAGGGGTACGTCCGCAGAAGAAACGCTGGAATGGCTGGATCTCCAAAAGAATCAGCATGGATTTTTTCTTTTTTTTTAATCCTGCGACTTGAAATCATTCCGATTTAAAAATCACATCATACTCATCAATTTGTGGGTACTTGCTAGTAAATGACTAGAGTTTCCAACTTTTCAATATAAACTTTATTGGAGGAAAATGATAAGATGTTGATGTAATGTTGACAAAAAGTGAATAAATGTTTATTGAAAGTTTTTTTTATCTGTTGTTATGTATTTTGGTATCTATGTGAATATTGATCTTTACAAAAAATTTAAATCTAGGATACATCGTGATAAGTGAATGTATGTGTTTGAATGAAATGAAATAAATATGGATGTGATACTAGAATTATTATTCTAAACAAAATTGTAAGACTCGTAATGTGTTCTCGTAAGACTTGTAAGAACTTATGACTAATATTCTAATTTTATGTGTATGTGTTGTTAGACGTACGATTACTCGTAAATATCTACGATTTCTTATAAATTTTATGCCTAGTAAGAAGCTGTTTTTAAAAATATTGTATAAAGATATAAGCACTTAAAAATTCTTGCAAGTCTTACAGGAATATGTTACGAACCTTACCATTCTGCTTAGAATTGAGGCATTAATCTCCGAATCTTCGAAGTTGGTCAAAAAGAGCTTGGTGACTGCCATAAAGATGACTAGGAGTGCGACATCTGTCGTCTTTTAGTTTTATCTTTTCGTTGACAATATTATTTCACTGAAATATCAATTTAGTCATATTTTAATCATCCTAATAGCAAAATGTTAGCAATTTGCGCGCAAATTGGCAGCAAATTCGATCACATTTTGATTACAAAACCATCTGTGACATTTAGTTTCTCGATGGCGAACACCTAGACACCCACTTCCTCGACGGCGAACATCTAGACACCGACTTCCTCGACGGTGAACATATGTGGACAACACCTAGACACTTAATCCTCAACAGCGAATACGACAGACAACACTTAGATATTGAATTCCTCGACGACGAACACGCAGATAACATCTAGATACTTAATCCTCGACAGCGAATACGACAGTCAACACCTAGACATTCAATTTCTCGATGACGATCTCGATGTTTCATTTTAATGTGCGCTGCGTACATCACAGCCGTCATGTGTGGTTGATGTTGATCACGTGCGAATGTGCAATGCTGCCAACGCTGGTCTGCTGGTTAAATCAAAAGTCATCTATTATCGAAAAACCGAACCGTACATTCTGAGCGATCGACGATATTAATAACAATAACGACAATGTATCTTAAAAAAAAAAACGATGATCTCAAATTCAGACATTTAGAACTTTACGTCGCAATATCTCCGCTTGTAGGGCACGTAGAAAAAAAATAAAAGCACTTTTATTATACAATCCAAGCGGTGGCTATCGATTGAGCGTATATGGAACTTGATCAGTTCAGCCGTTCTGAGATCCGATAGTCTCAGTCTGTGGCAACTCGCCGGTTCGCGTAAAGGAGGCACGGCAGTGTGGCTGCGCTTGACTTAGCGCCAAGACACTACCGTGTCTCCAGATGTTACATGTAACTTACATGTAACATGAAATGTCAGCTCAATAAGATAACTGTAATATAACACACTGTGTTAATATAACACAGTGTGTTATATTACAGTTATCTTGTTGTACGTTACATGTATTTAACATTGTGTTTACTCTGGGATAAATTCTGTTTTATAAACACAAATTATTTTCTATGTAATTTTTGTTTTTACTGCAGAGGCCTTATTTTGGTTGGGTATTTGTCTGCTTTAAAAACACAAATTCTCTGCTTTAAAACAAAAATTCTCCGCTTTTAATAACAATTCGCTACTGTAAAAACAAAAATCATATAGAAAATAATTTGTGTTTTTAAAGAGAAGAATTTGTATAATCCTCTATACCGTGACAGATTTCCTAACCTGAATAGTCGTTAACTTCAACGATTAATATCTCGGTTCACGAGGCAGAGCGACACTTTTTTTGCCGGATTCGTCCATTTCGCGCAAAAACGCATCGAATATATACCTAGTATGAGCCTAATTTTATCAAAATCGATAAAAAAGATAGTAAAGCTTTAGATATACCAAAGTAGCGCAAACCTTTTAAGTTTGTTTTCTGTTTCTGCACGAGAATTGCATTGAACATCTGAAAACTGAACTGAACTGAACTAAACTAGTACTAAATTTTAGAGACATTACTGAATTCCCAAAAAATTCAGGGACTTTTAGACCCTATTGAAAATGATTTTCAAAGAAATCGCTGAAAGCTTCTGAAAAGCGAGAAACTATGAAAATTCTATCTTCAGAGATATTATTGAGTTCCCGAGTATCAGCGACTTTTAGACATTTGGAAATTATTTTCAGAGAATTTGCTAAAAGTCTCTGAAAAGTGAAAAGCCGTGAAAATTCTATTTTCAGTCCTTAGAGACATTATTAAATTCTCGAGTTTCAGTGAAATTCAAAAACTTTCAGACACTTGAATAATTTTCAGAGAAAAGATCGCTGATAATCGCTGAATTTTCTTGAGAAAGTCTCTGAATGTTATTGAATCTCTGAAAAATGTTTTCAAGCATTTGCAGCGAAACTTTTAGACACTTTTTCACCAGGGAATCCTGTATATATTTTTCGACATTTAAGTTCCGTCATAAAATGCGCATATTCATGTTTTTGTATACGTTATCAGTAGTAGAGAGAGCATGTGGTTTCCTCATACACATACATACAGGCATACATTCACATTTGAGTCCTTCAAAGCAACATATGATACAAACATGTACGGCTTTTTTAGAATATAATAAATATGACATATATTTGTCATTAATATTAAACCATGATACTATTAAGTATCACCTGAAAAATTTTGATGTAACCTCATAATGACACGATTTTTAAAAAAAAGATTTTTATAATTAATAAACCAAGCAGTACAACAAATCATAATAACGTCAAAATGATGTTAAAATGAATTGGAAATGATTGAAAAATGACTTTTAATGATCATTTTAGAGTCATTTTGACATCATTTGGATATCATAATGACTTTTGTTGTTCTCTACTAGAATTTGTTGCGTCATAATTACTTTTACATTGACAATTATAATAGAACTTACATTAATCATAAATATCTTTTATACTTTTTACCACAAACAGTTTAACAGAACACATTTTTTTAAGGATTACAAGTTCTAATAGCATAAATTTGATTTTAATTGCAATAGAAATTTCTCTCATGTCACATATCATACATGAAAAAAGATATCTGGAGACGGTAGTGTCTCGGCGCTAAGACATTGTATTTACATCAATATATTTGAATAATAATTTTGTTAATTCACTAGCAATAATAATAAAACATGTAGTATTTTACTAAAACAAGAGTATGATGCATTTTTTTTATTAATACTGTTATTGAAAATTTACAAGGTTATTTTTTAATTACATTATATTGTTAGCTAATGCTGTTAATAGATTTTTTCTCATGTGATTATAATAATATGCTAAATATATACACTAAAATAGTTCTTCTTAACATTAACCGAAAATTTCTCTTTCACTTGTAAAGTGATACTGCAGTAAACAGAATTGTATTCAGTACCTAAAAGATTATAGAAAGTGTTACTTTCTTATACTTAAAGGCTTGAACAAAAATAATTTTTTGTTTAATAGTGTGTTATACAAATATTATTAAACAGTACTATTGTTTCTAAAACTGATTGTAAGTTTTTCCAATCCTGGAGTATTGCAGATAAATAAAACAAAAGTACGTAATTTCGCAAAAAAATTTGTAATAAAATTGGCGAACTTATACAAATATAAAAATTTAATACTAAATTATAATATAATATTTTAACGACAATCTTCTATATATCTCTTGTTTTTCTAAACATATATACATACATTGAAGTTATTTAATATGATCTCTTTTACGTGCAAGTTAAATTAAAAATCAAATAATTTCTAGCATTTTATTTTATGTTTAATTTTTCGCTATATCGATTTTTCACTATTCATTATGATTAAAAAAATTGATTAGTAGCAATTAAATTAAAAAATACTGCTACGGGGAAGATTGAAAACTATTTCTACGAAAGATAAAAATATTTAGTAGCTATATATTGAATTCTTGGTATAAAATTGCAAATGTGTAGTCGTAAGTATCGTCCTATATCTCTAATTGAAATAGCCAACGCAGCGTATTACTCATCTACCCGCGAACTATCGGCAACGTCAGAGGCGTAGAACCTCCTAAGGGGAACGCCTATCTTTGTCTTGACGTATACGCATTTGTTCACTTGACTGATTGTGAGGACGCAAATGGCCACGTACGTCTGTGCTTACGAAGCAGAATGGAGCATTTAATCGATTAAGTCAGTTACCGAATAAAGTGCAATCGCAAATTTGCGCTCGCGAGTGTATAAACGCAAATTACGAATTCATCACTATAGGATTGCAACATGATTAAGCGAGTATCGTGTAAATACTTGCAAAAAGTAATCGATAATTGAATTCAGATCATCCATCATAGGCGATGTTGGTAAGTAACACTTGCAAATCGAGCATTTTTTAATGAATTGTAGTAGATTCAAAATTACTCGATAAAATAAAATTTAGGAATACCAATGTTACAAGGTTAATGACGTAATTTGAAGTTGCAATACTCTGTACCAACACAATTTTAAAAAGCAAATATAATCACTCATGTAGCTCATGTCATTGAATATCTCAGATAATGTTCAGTATGTTGATATTAAGTATTATCGGAATTAACGTTTGTGTATGTGTAATGTGAGACCTGTAATACGAGATACGCAGGATGGTATACGTGCTTGTTATGAAGCATATGTTCCGAAAGTCCCGATTGTAGTTATAATTGTTACGAACGTTATTACGTTGATTCCGGCACTGGACTTCGCTTCCTCACATGAAACTCATTATTTGTAGTGTTATTTTTGCGAAGTTAGTATATACGTAGTAAATACTTTTTACGCGTGATAATGCGAAAGTCCAAGATGCTATAATTATTCTTGTATTATTTCCAAGCAAAATTAATCTTAAAATAAATTTAATGGAAAAGCTAAACGTAATCTCTTAAATTTTTTTTAGATGTTAGTTACGAAAAAAAGTATATGACACGAAATGTCTAAAAATTTGCATTAAATAATCTCTTTCAACTTTTTGTTGAGAAAAAACATAATTGTCTTGGAATACTCTATTTCAAATCATTATTTTTTCGATCAATTATTTAATGAAAATGAAATGTGAATATAAATTTTCCAATGTGTTTTGACGGTGTTTCTTTATCATCGAACATTGTCATAATTTGTTTCGCCAATTTTTGTTCGGACATAGCCGAGAATTATTGGTAACACAGGTGTTTTCTATCTAATGTGTCAATGTGTGCTGATGTGTGTACATTAAAGCGATTTATTTTTTACATCTCTATAGTCTATGTCGTAAGAGACATATCAGCAAATGTAGTAGTAACGAATACGAGACGTGGACATTTCGTAAGTGTTTCAACATGAATAGTGTTCCACTTGATATAACTTCTATTTTCTTGCTATTTACATAATATTATTTAGTAATCTTTTAGATAAAACGTTAATTAAATATTAAGTATTTTTATAATAAATCAATTAAAACGTATATATCTGTGTTCGGCGAGGAAATTTGCTCAAGACATCAGCCGTCTTTGCGTTTCATCACATGTCTCTGTTACGATCAGTTTACCAACAATTAGGGAATGAAAGTAACGCGTTACTTGTAACGTCGTTACCGTTACAAGTTATCTTTTTTTGCTAACAAACTTATTTTAGTAACGTTATATCTTTCGTTTTTAGTAATTGTAATGGTAACGAGTTACATTTTTTTCATAGTAATGAATTTTACGATTTTTTATCGTTACTTTTTTTACCTTAACTTTGAATAGGGTAAAACCACTACATGTGAATCAGGCTAATTCCGGATCACTTTTTACATTTACATAATTATAACATTTTTCATTAAATGGTACATATCACAAGATCTTTTAGCATTTATTTTATCTCTTTCAAGTGTCAATTGAATTTAATTTTTTAGGAACGGCGCTTATACACATTTTATTGATGTCGTTAACTAATTAAATGTGCGAGGTTAACTAACGTATATATCTTTAAGAATTCATTCAAAGAGTAATATCATAAGTAGGGCAACCAAAATTATGCTGTAAAAAAACCCTTTTTAAGCGCCTAAAATATGCTCTGTGAAATTGAAAACATGTTCTAAAGAAAGGAATATAGCATTTGAAAATTACTTTTTATCGCACAAATTTTCAAAATATTAATTAAGTTTTTTACTTATAGTAACGTAATTATAAAATTAGAAAACGATGTGAAATATACAATAAAAATAGATAAAATATGTAAATATTGTGCACGTGTGGGCGAAATACCATATGCAAAAATATACTGTAATATATAGGGCTCAAAATGCATAATTTCTTATGAAATAAATTTGTATTCAGTTTATTTCTGTAGTCAAATAAAAAAAATGTATATACATATTTTGGTTGCCCTAATCATAAGGATTCTTTATGGCTTTTATATAGTAGGTAGTAAATAGAATTAGATTTCATGGAAAAAGTCAACGTTATGTTCAATTGAGATTAAATGTGTCCGCGGGTGTTGTTTAATCACCATGTTATAACGTTACTTTTTTGCGTAAATTTATTATAAAAATGTTTAAAAACTTGCCAAATCTTACAAATGATGCCATTCCGAAAAGATTTGTTTTAGGTATTAAAATAGAATATAAAATAGTATACATGTCTATATGCAAAAAATGTTACTATTTGTAATTTGACTGTTTTTTTTATTAAATTTTATTTTTTATTAAATTTTTTTAAATTTTCATCAATTTTTTTAACTATCATTGATTTTTAATTGTCACTAATTTTAAATAAACTTGAATGTGTTAAAATTGCATCATTATCCACAATTAGACCCTAGAACTACAATAGATATGGATCATCAATTATAATTTCGTTATATATACTACGATATGCATGCGCAAATCATTTTTATTATTCTTATGGAATGTAGTAACCAAAAAGGGTAAAGCATTTGGTGAATTGATCCGCAATTAATACATGGGGTCTAATTGTGGATAATTGACATTACTTTATTTAATTCAAATTGAAATATATAAAACGATAATAAAATGCAATAAAATCATTCATAATTTTTATGATCAATCATGACTATTAAATATTTTATTAATTGTTTAATATTGTTCTGGATACACAAATATGAATTTTTTTTTAAAGAGTGATCCACAATTAGTAATTTTACCTTATTTATAACATAATTTTATATATTGAATATTTATAACATAATTTTTTATAGAAAAGTCACACAGTTTGCGGGTTATTTGCGGTCGTCGTGTCATGATCCATTGCTAATGCCAACGTTTCATAAACCGTTCACTTCATCAGGGCGAGGAACGCATAGATACTTTTTATATATTCGATATTCAATCTTTGGCCACAATATTCATAATCCGTTCTTACAATTTACATCAAGAGCGTTTTAAGTAATCTCTACAGCACGAAATTGCAGGAATATTGCAGCAATATTATTTCGAAAGATTGCAATATTTCATAAAACATTGCTGCGATATTGTAGCAATATTCCTATGTCCGCAAAAATGAAATATTGCTGCAATATTTAGAGAAATATTGCACATACATATTATTAGAACATTATACAATATTTCAATCATTATTCCAGTTTTATTAATTATTAACATCTTATTGCTTAGCATTATATCCCAAAATACATACGATAAAGTTATGATAAAAAAATATTCGGGGGCCTAGAAAGCACATCCAAAAAAAGTTGGGAATTTCCAGGAGGCTCGTTAACTCGATTTGCATACTTCTTAAAAAAGATAAAACTCCTGGACATTTTTTTCTTACGAGAAGTGTATCCCTCTTGTGGCGGAGCCGCGTACTTATTTACTGAATTGTAATATTGCAACACACACACACACACACACACACACACACACACACACACACACACACACACACACACACACACACACACAATATATTGCAATATTTTCTACAAAATATTAAAATTACAATATTTTGCAATATTGTTGCAAGATTTCTAATAAAATATTAAAATTTCAATATTGCTGCATTTTTTATAATATTACGCACTATTGAAATATTGCTGCAATATTTTGTGCTGTAGAGGAAGATGCTAGTGCAGCTCTGTGATTGGTTTATGACATCTTAAAAATGTCATGCGCACACATAAATCAATGCGTGCATTCAGAACGACAACCGCTCACTGAACACTCAGTACAATGTACCTAATCACAAGCTGTTTCATCATAAGAATAAATTTTACGAATACTGATCTTCAACTTTGATGAAAATAATGCTATGTACTACAAAATTTATTATGAAAAATATCACCTCAATTAGATTGTATTTCAAGGTCGAAAATTTATTGGGCGTGTAGTTCGTAGAACTGGATATGCATATACTTGATGTCCCGAATTTAACTGGCCAAACTTCGTGAGCATGTAGGGGATCGATAAACTAATTTAGTAAATGTATACTTTGGGTTATCATCTCACCTTTTGAGTGTCTTTTAGATATGTTGTAGGGGAGAGTGTTCTGAGTGATTTACCGCAAGAATTAAGTTGGGGACGGCGTTGGTTTAGGAGATATAGTAAATTAAAGTTCCATAATATGTCTCAGTAACATTGCAGAAATGTTACTGCAAGTTTCTGTGCATACGTATGGGACATACTATATGGAACTTTAATTTACTATATCTCCTAAACCAATGTCGTTCCCAACTTAATTTTTGCGGGAAATCACTCAGAACACTCTCCCCTACAACATATCTAAAAGACATTCAAGTATTATGGCGAATTCGATTGGAAGCACTAATGTGCACTGATGCATATTAAAGCCGTTGTACTGATTTAATTTGAATATAAAAGTGAAATGCAAATATTTCGAATTATGAAATACATATTTTATTTGATAGTACAATAAAATGTATCGAGTATTTCACGATTTAATCGATTTCTTTATAAACATATCTGTACGTTATTTTTTGTGTACGCCCTGTTGCAAACAGAAAAATTCTTGTGAGATCTTCCAAGAAAATTTTCACATACGAATTTCAGACAGGAACATATAAGATCGTATCAGAATATATTGCATACAATATCTATAGGTAAATCAAGAATCTTGCATGAATCTTACACCCATGTTACATGAATCTTATAAACATGTTACACGACTTTTACACGCATGTTACATGAATCTTGCGCGCAGATTACGTGAATCTTGCGCGCATGTAACTTCAATCTTGCAAGAATATAACTGGAGTGTCATTATGAAAATATTCCAAAAGTACTATTGGAATTTTGTGTGATTTATTGCTCATATCCTAGTAAATAAAACAGACAAGTAAGGAGTTGAATGGGATTTAAAAGAATTCATTTTGACTAAAAATTAATTCTTTTTACACAAATTGAATAACGGCTTTTCGACGAAATCAAACTTAATTTGGGAAAGGAGCATAAAAAGCCTATGCCAGTTATTATAGCGAAATTATAATTTATCAATTCATTAAGATAGTGATAATATATTCAGTCATCTTCAGTATTCTAACAAATTTTTTAATTTTTCTTCATTCTTTTTCATTTCATATATTCAATCCAGTTCCTGTTCATTTAATAATTCCATTTCGTTTACTGGGATGATCGATATCTTTATTATTACTTTGGAGCGTAAAGAAATTATTTCTTAAAAGTATCTTATTAGGCTTCATACATAATTAATATCATATTCTTGGATGATCCTCTCTGTAAAGAAATTATAATATTTTTTAAGAATTTCTTATAAAGTTAAGGCAATATTTTTTCATTGCGATATAAATCATCGTGTACGATTCATGCCAGATTCTTGTATCAACTTGGAAAATAAATTATTTCGTAACTATGTCTTTTAATACTGATAAATAATCTTTCATGAAACACTTTAGAATCATATATAATATAAATCATATATAATTAATACCATATTCTTAGATGATCCTGTAAAGAAACTACTTTTTAAAAGTTTCTTATAAGGTTAAGCCAAGCTCTTTTCATTGCGATATAAATTGTTGTGTACGATTCATTTTAGATTCCTAGGTCATTAAAGATTACTGGTGAGATTCATATACAAATTATATAAGATTCTTATATGTTCATGTACGTTCATTTAGTAATTTTGATTGATCACATACAACTCTTTTAAGATTTGGTACAAAAAACTTACAAGAATTTTCAACAAGGCGGTGGCTTTAACGTGCACATCACTACTATGCACTATTATGCACTAGCAGTTTCTTTCCGTAAGGGTTGTTACTTTTAAAAAGTACCTTTCCATTCTCTACCTATAATCGATGTAAGTAACTTTGAATTCGAAAATTTCAGTGATTTTCATTGAATGTTACACGAAGATTTTTTAGGCCCGTGGGGCCTGTTAATTATAATTGTGATAGGAGTAGGAATCATCCTGATCGCGTTGCTCCTGTTCGTCTGTTTTCTCATGCCCGGTTGTATCGGCTATGAATGCTTCAGAAAACAAAGTAAGTATAATCATAAAATACTCGACTTAATTCTTTTTATGTTAAATATCCCAGTCAGAAATAGTTTCTCGAAAAGACGTCGTTTCAACGTCGTTTCGATAGAAAAGTTGTCGATTCGAAACTTGCGACCGAAATTTCAACATTTTCGAGTGATAAAAAATTACGTAGAGAATTTATGTAGAGAATATAATGAGAGTTTGATACATTTTTAATATTTTTGGTGTAAATATGTGATACGTAATCTTATATTTTGAATATTTTCATTCAAAGATCGGATCGACATTTTTTTCGATTTCATTTCGACAATTGCAATATCGCTCTAATCATAAAAGCTTTCTCAAAATTTTTCAGAATTTCTAAATAATTTTATAATTTTTTAGAAAATTTTGTTATACAAATTGTTACTTTATAATCGAACGGTCGCGAAACGAAGAAATCGTGGAGTCCACTGAACGCAACAGTTCTACCCCTGATAAATAACATTATTTTTATTTGTACTTCGTACTAGTTTATTTAATATAATCTTATTACGCGCGTCACTTTTGTATTGAAGAATTTCAGAGAATAATGTCTCTACCATAAATGCTGTCAACCTATTAGCTGTCTCTTACCATAAATGAGCATAAAATCAAGGAAAAATATCATCGACTCTATTTAATTCTAGTTAGACTAATTCTAGCTCGAATCGATATCGAAATGATCTCGATTTTTAAATTAATGAAATTTAAATGTTGATCTATCATACAAGTTTCCAATATCATTTGGAAGTATAAAAATATACTACTAGTGTCATTGCTACTGCAGTAGTATTATTACTGATACGCAATAGTGTCAATGCTGGGCTAATAGTGTTACTACTGTAGCAGTATTGTATATGACGACATATGACGTAACATATAGAACTATTTCCAGTAATTGTAATATTTGGTATAAAAAATTTATTAGAGTAAAAAATACACATATATTATTAGAGCAATTAGTATTATTTCAGCTAATAAAAATAATATTTTACAGTATTATTAAAAACAAGTTATTATCATAGGTATCATCATTTGTACATTACTATTATATTTAACATTAATTATTTTTTCTATGTGTTCCACCTCTTTCACAACATCTTTGACCAGATATGTTACAACTATACGTCCATTAGCATTATAGGTGTTCATGGTTCTTCGAAGGAGCAGTTCCCGTACGATCACAAAAATCAAGCGTAGTAAGAGGTTCGGATACGGATGGGTGACCGCGCATGGGTGCATCATAAAATTAGTTCTCGAATTCATAAAGGAAATTTTTTTTTTATTATAATTTTGTCGTGTATTCTCTAAAATATGATGCTAATCAATAATACTTATTTTCACAATAAAATTTCAATGAAATTTTGATGAAATTTTCTCCACCACTATTACACTATTAGTGACACTATTAGTCAAATTTACTTATTGCATTAGTGACACTAGTAGTATATATTTATGCGGGCTAGACCAATTCAAAATTTTATTTCCAATTCGAAAATTAATCGAAATTGGAGTCAAAAATCCGTCGAAATCAATAACAATTTCGAAAATTTTCGACTTTTATCTTCGACATCGAAACGACGTCTTTTCGAGGAACTATTTCTGACTGGGATATTTAATTATTCGCAAACAGTTTTCTAAAATATTTTAGATCAATAAATAATGTTTAAGAATAAAATTAACATCATTAAATATGTGTCGCCAAACAAAGATAATTATATAGTTGTTCCCAATGTAAAATACTTGACATGTACAATCTCACCTAGAGAGGGAGTTCACTTGCACACTGTTGCAATGGTCCACTGCCAATCATAGCGACTTCTACGTGGGGAGTTTTTATATATATTGATTTTTTTTTTATTTTAGCGCTACGATTGGCTTGTGCGTAATTGGCTTGTATGCAATTGATATACATATGTATATTATATACCTGGATAAATATTATTTCTTTCGTTTTTTCTCTAACGTTGTACAATTAAATACGTCAATTAGCTAACAATGCATAAAAATTTCCTAGTATTATTGCTAAAAACGTATAATTTATTTTCTTTCATATTACATTTATCCGCCGCATTATTCATACAATTATCATACAACAGCCGTACAGCCTATGTAAGGAGATAAAACTTAAAGATTGTTTAATAAGTATCTAAAATTATGCAAGAAGAATATTTAAATATCGTATAAATGTTGAAGCATCAGCTTATAAATAATATACGAAGAAAATAGAAATCCAGCGAAGAACATGAGAGTATTTATTCTTAAATCGCTATCTAGGACAAAAATGGATAGGTATTTAAAATATTTTTTCGCAGGCAAAGAGGTCAAAAGTGCGCCTCTGCAAACGAAGAATCAAGAGAAGGAGAACTTAAAATTAAATGACGTCAGCTATAGATCTTGGAGACTCGGTAGTCTATATGAAAATGACAATAATGGTATAAATTTTTTACTGCATTCTGTTCAATTTTAGGACCTTTAAAATCTTGATTAGTTTCACGTGTTTCAGATTACATGAGAGCTTACCTTATTTTTTAATTATCAACTACTTTGCTAGTTTATAAAAAATATCAATAGTTAGATAAACAGCAAGAGTAAATTGCAAGTCAGCAGATAATATTAATTCGTCGTCTTATATTACACTGGAATGTTATATGATATCAAAATATTTTAAATTAATATAGATAGATATATTATATTTTATAAGTTTAATTCAATTTTCATTTATCATTGGTCTATTTTCAAAAAACTGCAGCATTCTTTATAAATAATGATTTCTTCGCATTATACTGGATATTGTAAATTAATCTAATTTAATTTAATTGTGAGATTAGAAACAATTAAGACCGTTTATGTGAAAATATCACCTAAATACGAGAGAAGCGCTACTTTCAATCAAAGTTAGATGTTAAACCATGTATTCTTTCAATGAATTTATCTTATTGTCAGAAATATGATTGCGTGCCGATTATTTTCGGACTTTCAACACATTTAATCCGAAATATTAATAATCTCCCGCAAATTTTAATAAGAAACCCATCTTAAAACTTGTAAAGAACGTATTGCGAAAAGGATTATCTCGGCCGGAGGTTTTACAACCTTACAGGATTAGTATTATTAATAATATAATAATTAATGTTATTTTAGTTTTACATATATAATAATATCTATTGCACTGTAACATACTGTGACACAGATCCTAATGAAGCGATACTGATGCTCGAGAATCAGATCTAGATCACTGTCGGTATTTAATTTTTATATTGATTTAGGGATATTATATATTACTATTACTTATCACAAATTGATGCCTATTAATAAAAAAAACCATGTTACATGACGCAGCAGCCAACCAAAACACACACACATACATACTATGGCTGCGGTCGCTTGCAACGCTGTGAGCATCAATTGTCTTTGTTTAATATTTAATAAACAACAAGGATGAAACAACTTAAAGCGTTGTGATCGTCAAAAAGCGAACACACACATATTCGTCGCCATTTTGAGAGCACTTCCGCTGAATGTCTAGACTCTCCACTTCTAAGGACTCTAGTAACCGATGGATTGCTGGTTCGAGTCTGTGCCGGCACTTTTTCCCCCCCTTTTTTTTATTTTAATATCTATGTTATTTCTATGTAAAATCAATCAAATTTATAGCAATCAACTTTTATGAAAAAACGCACATTTCATTTACAACGTAACGGAAACATGTGATAAATAAAATCCAACGCAATGAAAGCAAGTAAAAAATGATTGAATGCGACGTCGAACGGTCGACTATTATACGAGTTTCTATTACACCTTCCCCATCTCTTCGCAAGGTCTACCCAACATCTTTTGAATACATTCTTTCATTCCTCGTACGTTCGTTCGATCTATACTATTACCTGCGGAAGTGATCGACTTGAGGGTTCAAATGACCGCATTGAAATTGTCACAGTACCAAATTTCTCTTGTGATTCCGAGAATTAAATGTTTTCGAGAATTTTGTGTTCCAGATTACATTCAAAAATATATAAAAATTTCAAGTTAAATTACAAAATTAACCAAAAAATGAAATCAACATAATGAGAGAGAACACAAAAAATAAACTTTAACACAAAAAAAGAACGTGTTTAATGTTTGCCCGCTCTCGTTGTATTAGATTTTATTTATCATATATTCGTTACATTGTAAATAAAATGTGCGTTTTTCAGAAAAGATTTATATTGAATATCCATTGATTACAATAAATTTGATTGATTTTACATAGAAATAACAAATATTAAAATAAAAAAAAAGGGAGAAAGAAAGTGCCAGCAGATTCGAGTGATCCAGCAGTTACTAGAGACCCTATAATCAGAGACTGGCCAACATTTAATAGCTGATGTCAAGAGCTTTTCAAAATACTATAATAAAGTTATTTTTCATTAAGTCCTTTTCGAGTTATAAGGCTTGAAAGTTACAGTATCGCCGGCATTAGCGTTACGCAAGGTATCCGATCGATGGCTAAAACCTCTTGAATGTTGTTCAGAATAATGTTCTGGGAAACATTTGTCAAGATCAAAGTTATTGGAGATTGTATGTCTTATTTCCATTTTTACGTACAAATAAATTCTTACAAGAAGAGGCTCAAACGTTCGGAATTTAGAAAAATTTAAAACTTATGGTACGTGAAGTGTATCACTCAGACATTACTTTGGCCAAGTAGTAAGATGCAATTCTCAGCCATTGTCGAGAAAATTGACTTTGAAAAATTCCGAGCGGTATTTGTACCGCTAGAGACTCTTTAATCAGAGACTGGCCATAAGGATTTCGTCAAATTTTTCCAAGTGAGAAAGAAGTATAGGCTATCTCACTCTTCCAAAAATAGCGGTGTGTATGCATGATGTATACACACTGTTATTGGTCGGACACCTTGTGTAATGCTAATGCCGGCGATACTGTAACTTTCAAGCCTTATAACTCGAAAAGGACTTAATGAAAAATAACTTTATTATAGTATTTTGAAAAGTTCTTGACATCAGCTATTAAATGTTGGCATAGAAAATAGAGTATTCCATTTAAAATATCAATCTGACCTTGGCGACGCCACCCAAGATCAAACGGATGTGATAGATGTGAATAGATCTTTTTAAATCCTACAACTTTTGTCTGAAACATTTGTCCCATAAATGCATACTTTCCGAGATATTCAGCCGGCCCGAAACTTTTGGCGGGCACTATATAATAATATAATAAACTGAAAAAGTTATAATAAACTAAATATCACTTATAAAATTATGTGTGTGTACGTATAATTTTGTGATATTTTAATAACGTCTTAATGACGTCTCTAACGTCAATAAAACATCATAAAAGCGTTATTAATTATAATGTCACTTTGCTACTTTAGACGTATCATATTGCCACAATATTACTGTGATATTTCAATGTTGGTTATTAACATGTATTACATCAGTAATATTTCTGTGATATTATATTGTAATACGTAATATTTCTGGCATATTGCAATATTATTGCGATATTATCGTGATATTACGCTATGTGAAATATTACATGTATTAACATTTAACATTTAACTTTGACTGAAAGTGGCGCTCTTCTCATATTTAATTTAATTTTGTTAAAATTTAAATCTGATCGTATACATTTAAAATGTGACTGACAAAAAGTGCCAAAAAATCATAAGAAATTTTCTTAAAGTCAAAGATCAATGTCTATCATCGATCAAGAAATTAATTTTTAGCGGAACAATAAAATGGAATATCATGCTATGCAGGTACTATTAGTGAGAATGCAGAATCTCAGAGAAACTCGTTCAATTCTATCACTGCTCAGTATAAGAATATGGACTGTTCTTCTACACTGGTAATTATGCACAGTTAACAAGAGCTTCATCATGTCATTGCACCATTTGGCAATTAATTTACTCTTCTGAAAATTACAGAATTTGATTTATCCAGATAAACAGAAAAATGATAAAAAGGTGAAAGAGTTTCCGATCGAATTGACAATGAGCTTGCAATATTTGCCGCCCTGTGATAATATTATCCCCGGAAAGCTCGTTATCGGTATTGAAGTGCGTTATTGGTATCTTATACATGAAGTTATTATAAGAAAATTTTACTAATAATAACATAAATATTAAAAATGTTTTATATTGATCCATTAATTATTTACGTGATTTGTTATTCTGATTAAAATGTAATCACGTAATAAAAATGAAATACACACATTCTACATTTATCTGTTTTAGGCGCTGTGTGGCCTTCCTCCCAAACAATATAACGGTACATTGGAACCTTACGTTGCAGTGAATATTATGAAACAGTCATGGAGCTACAAAAAGCGGCAAAAATTGCATAGTTTTAGAACAAGGGGCATCAAGCATACCGCCAGTCCGATTTACAAAGAGACTTTTGCTATTGCAAACACAAAGCCACAGGAAGCTAAGGTAAATTCTTTAGTATACAGAATATTATATATTTGAAAAAACATATATATATATATATTACTATATAATTTAATATTTCGATATAAATTAATTCTACAAGGTAAGTTACAAACAGAAAAAAGTAACACTCTTTACCGAAAAGAAAACGAAAACGGTAATAAGTAACACGTTATTTCCCTACCCTGCATACATGTACATTCGGTATCAGCTCTTTATTGGCATTAACATTATATAGTTCATTCATTTATAATTTGTATTTTCTATGAATGTACCTAATTGTACGATATATACATTATAAATTAATATCTCGTGAGGATTTAATAGTACGCGCGTTGCTAATTTATTATGCAAGATATTAAGGCCAGTATTCATAGTTCGTTCCTTATTTTTAAATGGTCTTAAGTAATGTTTTAAGATGCTAATACAGTTGTAGAGTTATGACGTTTTAAGACTATAGGGGAGACCGGACCGGTTGTCACACGGGATTGATTGTTAAGAAGTTAATACCTATATTATATGTATAATCAATATATAAACATATAACGTGATTCAGAACAAATGTTTCCCTGTTGCAAATTTTTACAAGAAAAATTCTTGTGACATCTTCCAAGAAAATTTTCACATACGAATTTCGGACAGGAACATACAAGATCGTATAAGAATATATCGCATACGATACCTATAGGTAAATCAAGACTTGCATGAATCTTACACCCATGTTACACGAATCTTACAAGCATGTTACATGACTTTTACACGCATGTTACATGAATCGCAGGTTACGTGAATCTTTCAAGAATATAACTGGAGTGTCATTATGAAAATAATTCGAAAACTGTTACAACCAGCCCCAGAGCCTCCCCTATTTAAGACGGTCTTAGATATACATAAGATCCAGCTATAAGTACCGACCTGAAAACATCTATGATTAGATAGTCAATACAAGTCAATACACGTAAATCGTATTCCGTACTCTATGATTATGTTTACACGGCTCGATTTATGCCGAAGTTATACAATAATATCAGTGTTAGGAAAAATTGGCCGATCATATTCATTTCATTCATTTCAGTCATTCCATTCATTTAAGTCATTCCATTCTTCAGAGGAACAGCTATGATTGGTCAGTTTCATAACATCAATGTTATAGCTTTGATGTAAATCGAGCCGTGTAAATATAGTCATTAAATAGCATTGCTTATCGCAGGAGATGGAGCAAAATGCTTCGATTAATTTCCGATAATTATTTTCTTTTCAGGAATGGATATTAGATATCACTGCGTATGATCATGACAGATACGCAAATCACACAGAATTATGTTCGCTTAAGGTATTGCTAAAAGATATGAAGAAGATATTTTACAACCCGGAAATTCACATGTTTAATTATAAAATGAAGCCGTCTTATCAGGTGATGTATTAATAATGCATATATTAAAAAAATATAAGTGATAATTTAAAAGTGGTAGTTAATAACAAACAAATACAGATTTAAAAAATAAAAGACATTAAATAATAACACAGATTTTTTAATACATTTCGAAACAAAAGTTAAAAAAATAATAATTGAATCAGTGAGTGCAGAAAGAAACAAGTCCAGTTTTGTTCGAAAATAAATTTCTTTTTATTAATCTTGAAATGGATAGATGCGCTTTTAGTGCAAATAGGGCACTCATCCCAGGCTTCTAGGGACTTAAAATTGAAAATGAAAGATGTGAGCAGAAACAGCATTAGTGCAAGACTCGCAAGATTCAAGATTGGAAAAAAATAGAATACTACATCCCATTTAGAAGCTTTTTGATGAGATTTCCGAATGGCTAACGACTAAACTTGAAGGGCTTAATAACGCAGACCGACATGAATTTTGATCCAGACGGCAGTATTTAATCCCGAAGGTTTTCGGCATGCTAAAACTAAATCCGTACCCAAAATTGCTCTATCGCGTCAGGTTTCCAAGATAATGTAATCCAAAAGTGCCAAAAAGGCCTATTTTGGGCATTTTTAGATTGAAATATCTCGTAAACATGATGTGATGAAGCAATTTTGGCTACGGATTCGAATTCGGCATGAAAAAATCTACGAAAATCACCTATGATTATAAATGGGTTAGCACAGTAACATGAAAAAAAATTAGATATATTGCAAGTATGTTCATCAGCTTTAAGGCGTCTCCCTAGACGACATGGTCAATGTATACGCCAACTTTAATCCTGGAAAAGGATTTCCTCTGTAAAAGATGAAAAAAGTAATTGTAAATATATGGTACAAAAATCATAGCAATTATACAGACAACTTTTGAATCCCCTTATTAAGGTCTAATATTGAAAGTGAATAAAAGTGTGATCTCTTCTCCCCCGAAGAAGTCGAATACACATATTTATTGTGTGGATACTATGGCCCGTTTAAAAACGTCCAAACAGGAGGAATAAAAGCAAACCAAACCAACACATAGTGGTTAAAGAACCGGCCTAGCTTAACTACTATTATAGGGAAATAAAATTGTAGTTTAAAATCAAATAACTGGAATATCTTTTGAATAAAGGTTTCTTTTCTAATTGATAAACTATTGGCTTTATTTAACTCTTTTCTTAGATTTGTAATATTCTCATTCTCTCTTAGTGTAATTTTGTATATTGATCTAACTCTAAATCAGTTTTTAAATTATTAAAGCATAACTGAGCGATTTCGAAACAAATAAAGATTTTATTACGTAAATAAAGATTTTGTTAATTTTATATCAATGTACCAATTTTTTCTTGATTGTAGCATCATTATTGATAATTTTCGGTTTCCATAAGAACAAAAACATGTAAGAAGATATAGAAATAAAACAATTCCCGAATAGTCATGAAAACTCTAAAAATTTGTACTCTCCTTTCATATAAAAATATTAATACTGCTGAAATTTTTATATCTTTATTTATTTTTATGTTTAATTTATAAAATTATATCTTCTCAATTACTTATGATAAACAAAAAAATAAAATAAGATATTTTATCATGTAAAATATAAAATAAAACATTTAAATAAGGAAAG